>NC_134098.1:92067608-92385421 GCF_000715075.1 Nicotiana tabacum | reverse complement strand
ACTCTATTTCCTTGCCATTCACTCCTCTTTCTCTTCTACGCTTTAACTAATTGAGTTACAAGAGCTTGTTGCTATCTTTTTTTAAAAAATCCCTACCTTATATTATTATTGAATAAGATTACACGGAAGGGGAACCAAAAACCTTACCTTCGATAATACAAGCAAAAAAGGAATACAAGGGTGGGGTGTAAACAAATAGGGGTTGCCCTTCAAACAAATAAGCTCTCAAACAAAAGGTACCCTGATCAAATAAGGATTCTCTATTCCCCGAGAATCCTTATATATTCAAAGACCTTAACCTATACCCTTTTTATGGGATCTGATTCTAAAATTTAGTAAACGAGTCCTATCCATAATATAACTTCCTCTGGCAGCTCGAGGAAGTTCATTAGTATTTGTGAAGATTCTGGAGGAATCTTCAATAGCACCAAATTTTGCCAAGGCATCAGCAGTCATGTTAGCTTCCCTGAAGTAATGAGAAACTTCAGCATTAAGATGTGCCATCTTGTCCCGAATACTAGTGATCCAATATTGCAACTTCCAGGAAGGTTTACTAGACCCTTTGATCATGTCAACCACTATCTAAGAGTCCAATTCTCATATGATGTTGTTGAAATTTTTATCCATGCACCATTGCAATCCAAAGTTTGCTGCTTGAATATCAGCCATATCATAGAGACAGAGAAAGCCATAACCATAGAACCACTCTGATCTCTTAGTACTCCTCCTGCTCCAACCTTGCTATTAGTGATCATAGAACTTCCATTAGTATTCAATTTGTATATAGCTGAAGGAGATTTTAACCAATAGACTGAGACAATGATCAGTCTAGGCTTGAACCTTCCAACTCAGAGAATTGATTCCAATTCGAGTTCATAGGCAAGTGCTAATAATCTTTTCTAATAGCAATCTTCAGGTTTAGAAAGATTTCATGAATGACTTTTCTCAGTGATACATTCACATGGCCATACTTTGAAGCACACCTTCTTTTCAATAGTTTCCAGCAAACCAGAGAGAGTATAAGCTTTAGAGCGAGGTTTAGCATATTATTGCCAGTATTCTGACTCCACCAGCTCCACGTGAGATTCTTAAGATGACAAGCATTATACTTGGCTCCAAAATAGTTAGCATAGAAAGTCCACACCCTTGTAGCAAAATGGCTTTGCACAAATAGATGAAAGGATGATTCATTGCTAGCAGGAACAAAACAAGAGCATTTGGAAACTACTTGTTGTCCAAATCTATTAATAGAGTCGTCCAGGGGAAGTCTGTTCTTCAAAATTCTCCAATTTAAGAAATAGATCTTAAAAGGGAGTCTCTTATGCCAAATATTCCTGAATGTATCATTAGTACTTCTCTTCTGCCTTATGAATTCTCTAGCTGACGCATAACTAAATTCTTCATTTTGATTGGGCATTGAATAACATTGGTCATTCTTTCCTCGGTCAAAAATTTGAATCTGATTGATGTAGTTGTGTAGGTTATGAGGAAGAATTCCTAAAGTTTAGAATTGTTTAAGCTGTTCCCGTTTATGAAATCTTTGACTTGGATGTTACCCAAGTTAAATCTAGCATAATTGAAAAGGGCAAGCGGACCAATGCCAGTCTAGTTGTCCCACCAAAACATAGATTCCCCATTATTGATTCTCCATATCATATGAGGTTCAGTGCACTTCTTGATCTCCATCATCTCCTTCAAGCTTTGTGATTGACCTGAAGACCATTTCCTTTCTACAATATTAGTTCTCTTACAATATTTAGCCTTCATGAACTTTGACCACATGTTATCATGAGTTCTGAGCCTCCACCACCTTTTCATGGAATAGGATGTTGTGATATCATTTAGGCTTTGAGAGCCCTCTCCTACTTTATCTTTAGGATAACAGAGGTTCTTCCAAGACACCCAATGATATTTCTTTTTTCCATCACTATATCCCAAAATAAATCTGCCAAATATTTTTCGATATATTTCAAAACTGCTTTTGGAGATGCAATGGCTGCAACTATGTTCATAGTTTGAGATTGAAGGATTTGTTGAATAATAATCGCCTTTCCTCTGTAAGATAGTAGATTTCACTGCCATCCGCCTGCTTTCTTTAGAATTTTAGTAGTTATGTCAGCAAAATAACAAATATTTTTTCTCCCAACATAAATAGGCATTCCTAAGTATGTGAAGGGAAAGTTCTTGTGTTTGAGACCAAGGATATTTTTTATGTTCTTCCTGATATTTCTGTCAGTATGAGGAACTGTGAGAAAAAAACTTTTCTCAGTATTTATCTTCTGATCAGACACCATTTCATATCTTCTTAATTGCCTTATAATCATCTTCAACGAACTCATGTCCCAAGAAGTAAAAGTAACTACATCATCAGCACATGCTAAATGGTTAATTTGAGGAGCATTAGCTGGCATGTTAAAGCCAATGAACTTCCTTTTTAGAAAAATATTATTCAACATTTTGGAAAAAAATTCTGCAGTAATTACAAAGAGAGTAGGAGAACTTCCATCACTGTATCCCTAAAAGAAATCTGCAAAATATTTTTCGATCTATTTCAAAACTGCTTTTGGAGATGCAATGGTTGTCAGTAGGTGCATAGTTCGAGATTGAAGGATTTCAAACTATCTTGTTGCATAGTTTGAGGTGCAATAAACTTCCTTTTTAGCTTGTTGCTATCTTATTTTAGTTCAAAATAATTAATCTCTTATTTCATGGATTTTCTATAAGATTCAAAATATAGTTATGAATGGTAAATTTACTGAAAGTATAGCTACGAATAGTAAATATAATATAAATGTTCGATGTGTCATATAATTTTTCCGAAAAAATATTAGTAAGTAGCCTCCGGCTCTTATTCAGCACCTTAGTCGGGGTTTTAATGCAGGTATCATGGGCTTGAATGCGGGTGCTGAACACCGATTAAGAAAAATAATTCCAATTGAGACTTGTTTGGCAAAACAACGCTTGTTTGCAAACACAGATTTCGAATAAAGGGAAATATTTCTCGAAAAAAAGAATCTTTTTTATGGCCAAACGGGCAAAAACTCTAGGAAAGTAGATGAAAAATAGCCACATGAAACTCAAAGTACTGCAAGTGAAAACTCAAGGACAATGTGTCCTAATGAAAATTACTTGAATGAAGTTTTACATTCCAATTCCTATTGAATGGATACAATTCATGAGTACCAACTCACTCTCTACGAACTCTCTCGCTAAGAGTACTTCCAAAATTCACGACAAAAGAACTTTGTAATCCAAACCCTAAATCTTAACGTTATTTGAATAAATTTTGGATTTTCTGTTGTATATAGGTTGGTAAGATAACTTCGGACTATGTTAAAATCTTTATTTTGATAAAGGGTCCGGTGCAATGTCTTTGATGCTAACTATCCTTTCTTCCTTCTTTGCATTGTTGTTGCATTAAAGAACTTAGTATATATGTCTTGTATACGATCGAAGTCGAGCTCGATTTCGGCTTGGTAGATTAGGTTTGGAACATGGCGACCACGTACTGAAGACCGACCTCGAGTCTCACCGAGCTAGCACCCGAGGTCAGAACACCTGCCTTCGAGGAAAATTGAGTCCGGTGTCGACCTTAGCCTCGAACGAGCTCGAGGATAACTAATAGAAGACAGAAATATTCGCGAACCGGACGGATATTTCGGCGAGAATCTCAGCACGTATCAGCAAGGAACTGGTAATCAGCAAATCAAGAGATTTTTACCTTTTATAGAAATATAACTAGAATAGGACTCCTCTACTATATAAAATGGGTCTGATAATTCATTAAAGACATTGTAACATGCATCACAAAGCAATATATTATTATTTCTAGTTCTCATTATCTGGTCATTCTATTCTGGCATCGATAGAAGTATTTTTGACTCGAGCGTGACTAAGCTTCAACGCTAAGATTGTTCAACTTGTGTGGTTTGCATTTATTTTTTTTATTGCTTATTTCAATATTAATCTAATTTCTCGTTTTGTATTGAGTTATATCACGTATCCTTAAAACCACGTACAAATTCAATTGTTATCTGTCTTTGGGGGTTAACAGTTTGGCGCCCACCGTGGGGCTAAGGATAATATTGGTTATTTGATACAATTCTCAATAACACACACTGCTTTATACTTGCTCTTTGAAGTGTCTTTGATTCCAGGTTAGAATACAAAAATGTCAAACTCTCAATCAGCACCTCTGCATGTTGACAACGAGTCCGGTCACCAAGGTAAAAATAACAGCATAGCGCCCAGTAACAAGATCCTACTGGAATTCTGATCGCAGATCCGATTGACACTAATTCGCATGTGGCTATCGATGCAAATTTGCCTACCGACCCCAAAAATATCATTCGTGGTGGAGCCCGATCGGCAATTCGAAACACGTAAATGTTGAAGGAGATACGATCATTCGACGAGTGATCTTAATGTTGCAGGCTCAACAGGCGGCGATAGCTCAGTTACAGAACCAAAGTCGTCCACAGAGCAGGGTTAAGCCTGATCCTCAACGAGAAATCACCCGCAGGGATGAACCGGTCATAGAAAGGTTGAACGAGCATGAATCGGGGGCTAACCCCGAGATCATAAAAATGCTCGAGGGGCTGACAAAACGAATAGAATCAAGGGAGAAGAAGATCGAGGCTAACGACAAAAAGGTGGAAACCTACAATTCCAGGGTAGACCAAACCCAGGAGCACCTCAGATATTGAAGGGCCTGGATTCCAGGAAGTTCGTGCAAAAACCTTTTCCACCGAGCGCAGCTCCGAAGCCGATCCCCAACAAGTTTCATATGCCCGAAATACCCAAGTATAGCAGAACGACTGACCCAAACGAGTATGTAACCTCTTATACATGTGCTATCAAAGTGAATGACCTGGAGGACAATGGGACGAAGTCTGTTCTGTTGAAAAAATTTGGGGAGACCCTGTCGAAGGGAGCTATGATATGGTATCACAATTTACCTCCTAATTCAATTGACTCATTTGCTATGCTTGCAGATTCTTTCATAAAAGCACACGCATGTGCCATCAAGGTCGAAACTAGTAAATCAGACCTTTTCAAAGTCAAACAGAAGAATAACGAGATGCTTAGAGGGTTCGTGTCCCAGTTTCAAATGGAACGAATGGATCTACCGCCGGTCGCTGATGATTGGGTTGTTCAAGCTTTTACTCAGGGACTTAATATTCGATGCTCGGTGGCTTCACATCAGTTGAAGCAGAACTTAATAGAATACCTGGGTGTTACATGGGTCGACGTGCATAACCGGTATCAATCGAAAATCAGAGTCGAAAATGATCAACTCGGGGTCCCTTCGGGGTCTGTCTATCCCGTCAAACCCTCGACACAGTGAAAGGAGATATCGATTGTGAACTGAGGCCAAACGGGGATAGGTATCAGCCGTATAACAGAGATCAGAGAAGCAGCGGGTCCGGGCAAAACTCAATGAGAAATGAAAGGAGAAATGACCGAAGTCAAAGAAATCGGGGACTTATGACCAAAAATGGCTTCGATAGGTCCAAAGACGCACTGAGGCTATCGGGCGCATCAAAGATACCAAATGGCCTCGACCTCTACAGTCCGATCCAACCCAAAGGGATCCTAACCAAATGTCTAAATATCATGGCACTCACGGTCACAGAACGGAAGATTGTCGATAATTGAGAGAGGAAGTGGCCCGTCTATTCAACAATGGGCACCTTCGGGAGTTCTTGAGCGACCGAGCCAAGAATCATTTAAGGAACAGGGATTCTAACAAACAGGCAGAACAATAAGAACCTCAACATGTCATCAACATGATCATCGGAGGGGTTGATATCCCATAGGGGCCGATGTTGAAATGCACTAAAGTATCCATAACTAGGGAGAAACGAACTCGAGACTACATACCGGAGGGAACTTTATCTTTCAACGATGAGGATGTGGAAGGGATCGTGCAGCCCCATAATGATGCACTGGTAAAATCTGTACTGGTAAATAAAATTTGGGTTAAACGTGTGTTAATTGATCTATGTAGCTCAACAAACATCATTCGATCAAGGGCCATGGAGCAGTTCGGTCTACAAGACCAAATCGTGCCTGCAGTTCGAGTTATGAACGGATTCAACATGGCATGTGAGACCACTAAGGGCGAAATAACGTTACTCGTAAACACCGCCGGGACCATCCAGGAGACTAAGTTTTATGTGATCGAAGGGGACATAAGGTATAAATCTTTATTCGGGAGGCCATGGATCCACAACATGAGGGCGGTGCTTTCGACACTACACCAGGCACTGAAATTCCCAATACCTGACAGAGTCAAAATAGTCTACGGAGAACAACTAGCTGCAAAGGAAATGTTCGCGGTCGAGGAGGTGAAACCGGCATCTACAGTTTCAACATCGAAGGGCCCAAACCAGATGGTAAAAAATGGGCCCAAATAGCAGTCACTAATACCATCTTCGGCAGATTCGGACAAACAAAAGGAAATCAAGGATGATGATTATGGGGTTCCCAGATCTTTTATATCCATCGATGACTCCGACGCCACTAAATCAACGGTCAAGGAGATGGAACAAGTCATATTGCGAGAGAGCTTGCTCGATCGAAAGGTATACCTGGGCACGGGGCTAAGCTCCAAGCTCAGGGAAAATACCCATATAATGGTCCCACCTCGATATGACGTCGGAGATAACCACTCACAAGCTAAGCCTAGACCCAAAATTTCACCCGGTTAAATAGAAGAGGAGACCCCAGTCTGAGATCAAGCATGCTTTAATCAAGGATGAGATATCTAAACTTCTTAAAATAGGGTCTATTCGGGAGGTTAAATACCCGGATTGGTTAGCAAATGTAGTGGTAGTCCCTAAAAAAGGTAATAAACTAAGAATGTGTGTAGACTACAAAGATTTGAATAAGCCATGCCCTAAAGACTATTCTCCTTTTCCCTACATTGACCGTATGATCGATGCCACAGCCGGTCACGCGATTCTCAATTTTCGCGACGCCTATTCCGGGTACAAATAAATACGTATGGACCTGGGTGTTCAGGAAACAATTTCCTTCATCCCTAAATATGGCACATACTGTTATATTGTAATGCCGTTTGGATTAAAAATGTTGTGCTACTTACCAACGGCTAGTAAATCGGATGTTCGAGGAACAAATAGAAAAATCAATGGAAGTTTACATTGACGACATGTTAGTTAAGTCCCTGCGAGCAGAGGAACATTTAAAACATTTACAGGAAACCTTCAGCATACTGAAGCAGTACAATATGAAGTCGAACCTAGAAAAATATGTGTTTAGAGTTCGGTCGGGTACGTTCCTCGGATTCATGGTATCCAATCGGGGAATCAAATATATCACGGTTGTGGACATCATAAAGGTCGTGCAAAGGTTAACCGGGCGAATGGCCGCCCTGGGGCAATTTATTTTTCGGTCGTTCGACAAGAACCACTGATTCTTCGCATTCTTGAAGAAGAAGAAGAACAACTTCTCTTGAACCCCGGAATGCCAACGAGCTTTGGAGGAACTCAAGAGGTATTTATCGAGCCCGCCCCTGCTTTACACACCAAAGACAGACGAACAACTATACTTGTACTTGGCGGTCTCGGAGATAGCAGTAAGTGGAGTCCTAGTTCGGGAAGAGCAAGGTATGCCATTTCCAATTTACTATGTTAGTATGACCTTAGGTGAGGCTTAAACTAGGTATCCTCACCTGGAAAAACTGGCGCTCGCTTTGCTAAGCGCCTCTAGGAAGCTAAAACCGTACTTCCAATGTCACCCCACATGTGTCGTAAGTACTTACCCATTGAGTAACGTTATGCATAAGCCCGAACTCTCGGGCTGATTGGCCAAATGGGCCATAGAAATAAGTCGGTACGATATTGAGTATCGACCTCGAACCGTTATTAAGTCTCAAATTTTGGCAGACTTTGTGGTCGACTTTACTCCGGCCCTAATACTCGAGGTCGAAAAAGAGTAATTGGTTAACTCAAGAACTTCCTCAGGAATCTGGACCCTCTTCACGGACGGTGCCCCAAACGCAAAAGGGTCTGGACTTGGCATCGTACTAAAGCCACCAACAGGTAATATAATTAGACAATCTATTAATACTGTGAAATTGACTAACAGTGAGGTCGAATATGAGGCCATGATTTCAGGACTTGAACTAGCCAAGACCTTGGGGGCAGAGGTGATCAAAGCCAAGTGTGACTCCCTCCTTGTGGTAGAACAAGTCAATGGAACATTCGATGTCAGAGAGAAACGAATGTAAAGATACATCGGTTCAAAGAATGGACTTTGCAACATGTACCTCGAGATCAAACCAGCGAGGCCGATGCCCTCGCTAACTTGGGTTCGTCGATGGAAAATGACGAGTTCAACTCGGGAGAAGTCGTACAACTTATGAAATCAGTGGTGGAAGAAGGCCATGCCGAGATAAACTCGACGAGCCTAACTTGGGACTAGAGGAGTAAGTATGTGGAATATCTCAGATCCGGTAAACTGCCCTCGGATCTAAAAGAGTCGAGGGCCCTACGTACAAAGGCGGCCCGATTTAGCCAGTCCGAAGACGGAACATTGTGCAGAAGAACATTTGATGGCCCACTTGAAATATGTCTAGGGACGGGTGATACTGAGTATTCTTTGAGGGAAATCCACAAAGATACCTGTGGAAATCATTCGGGCGCCGAATCGCTGGTTCGGAAAATAATCAGAGCCGGTTATTACTGGATCGACATGGAAAAAGACACAAAGGAGTTCGTTCGAAAATGTGATGAATGCCAAAGACACGCTCTGATGATCCATCGACCCATGGAGTTGCTGCATTCGGTTTTTTCACCATGGTCGTTCATGAAGTGGGGAATGGACATCGTTGGCCCCCTTCCATGGGCACCCGGTAAGGCTCAATTTATATTATTTATGACGGAATATTTTTCTAAGTGGGTGGAGGCCCAGGCGTACGAGAAGGTCAGGGAGAAGGAAGTCATCGATTTCATTTGGGACCACATAATATGCCGATTCGGAATACCGGTCGAGATTGTATGCGACAATGGGAAACAATTCATCGGAAGCAAAGTAACCAAATTCCTTAAAGACCACAAGATCAAAAGGATCTTATCAACACCCTACCACCCTAGTGGGAATGGACAAGCCGAATCTACCAACAAAATTATACTCCAAAACCGTAGAAAGAGGTTAACCGATTCCAAAGGAAGATGGAAGGAAATACTACCCGAAGTCCTATGGGCATACCATACGACCTCGGGCTACCCCGTTCTCTTTCGTTTATGTCGCCGAAGCTCTGATCCCAGTCAAAGTCGGAGAACCAAGTATCAAACTCTTATATGCAATGAAGGAATCAAACGATGAGGCTATGAGTACGAGCCTGGAGCTATTAGATGAAAGGCGCGAAGCCGCCCTTGTTCGATTGGCCACCCAAAAACAGCGGATCGAAAGGTATTATAATCGAAGGTCCAATCTTTGACATTTCAATACCGGGGACTTGGTACATAGGATGGTCACACTAAGCACCCGAAACCCGAACGAAGGAAAAAATTGGGGCCAAACTGGGAAGGACCGTACCAAATTGTCGAGATCACCGGAAAAGGATCCTACAAACTCGGAATAATGAACGGCGAGCAATTAACGAACAACAGGAATATAAATCACTTGAAGCGATATTACTGCTAAGGTACGACCCCATTCTTTCTTTCTTTTACATTTTAAACCAGCGCTTGCAGGTAACCAACAAGGGATGATACGAGATTTTAGGTCTGAAAGCACGCATTGCACTTTTTTTCCCTTGAATCAGTTTTGTCCCAAATGGGATTTCCGGCAAGGCTTTTAATGAGGCAGCCAGTAAATCGTGCTAACTTAAAGTTGAATAATCACAACAGCATTAAAGCTCTCTCTTCGATCAACCCCGAATATTGGGGGGGCATTACCCTCGGATATCGACTATAACATGGGAAGAGATTTCAAGATTGAAGGGTCTTGATCGATAGAATTCATTGTAAGGGCCAAATGGTCAAATGAACCGTGCCCACATAGACTGCTCAGACACTGGCACAAAGCCTGTATACATGTGTAACTATTATGCAATAAAATGAAAAGAAGTCTCTTCCTTGCGCATAAACATCTTGTCCTTTAAATTTTTTCTTACATTTCTCGAAGAATTTCCTACATACAATTCCCGAAAGGTATCGAGCCCAAGGGCCACCATAATCCGAGTTCGAACAATCACTCTCACTCGGGGACTACCGCCTGAAAACAAACTTGGACGGTCTGAGCCATCAGACCTCGGGGGTATAAGCTTATTTGGCATTGCCCGAATTAAAAGGCTACGAGTGTGCCAAGATAACAAAACCCAAGGGCACAAAGTCTATTTGGCATTGCCCGAATTCGAAAAGACTACGATTATATTAAAAAAGGCTCGGAGAGTTCCGAGACCCGCAATAAAAATAAGGCATTAAAATAATCTTCATAACCGGTTCTAAAGGCTACCCGTCGACAAACTATAACACTAAACTACTTTGGGAAAAAGTTTTCGGTAACGCCGAATCCCCACGATGCCTTAAAACAAAATAATATTAAAGTCAAGGTTTGTTCGAACCTTAACATAACCTAACTATTTCATGCTAAGGCATTTCGATCTTTGTGAATACAAATAAAAAAGCAAAGGAAAAATTCAAAAGCTGTGAAAGGGAAAAAGGCTTTTATATATATATCAAAAATTCTTTTTAAAAGAGTTGAATAGCCCCGATACAAATTTTTTACAAAGGCCGAACGGCCTCGACAAAAAGATGATACAAAAAACAAAAGGCAAAAATGCCTACAAAGGTCCTAAATGGCGTAGTCTTCATCGGGGGGCACGTCATCGCCTACGGGGTCTTCGCCACCATCGGACTCACTTGAATCTCCAGACCATTCAGAATCTTCCTTCTCGGGATAAGCCAGCTTCCTGGCCTTGGCTTCTTATATCTTGGCATTCTAGATTTCAACCAATAAATCAAAATCCCGAGCATGGACTCCCTCGACAGCCTCTCTTTGGAATTGCCACTTCGTGTGCTTCACCATAATTCTCACTTGGTCCTGAGCCACCTCGTCATCAGCAACCTCTGACTTGGCCGCCTCAAGATCTTTGGCCAGATTTTCTTGACCGGAGACAGCCGAGTTCAGCTGAGACTGAAGCTCCTCGATCTTTTTGGGCTTTACTGAGGTTTTTTCCTTTGCAGCCCAAAGCCGGACCTCAGCCGAAGCCAACTGTGCTCGGGTTCACCTGTCGGCATGCTCCTTCCGACCAGGCTCACCTGTGCCCGGGCTCACCTGTCGGCATGATCCTTCCGACCAGGCTCACATGTGCCCAGGCTCACCTGTCAAAATCACTTGAAGCAACCTCATCGTCACTAACCTAAAAAATTCTTCTTACCTACTCGACCAGGTCGGCATGCTCCTTCCGAGCCGCTTCTAGCTCAGCTTGGAGTTTCTCACTAAGAAGCTTGCAAGCATCCCTCTTCTCTGTAAGCTCCTGAGTCTCGACCTCGTGATGTTTTAACTCCTCCCAATATTGGATAAAGGTCTCGTGATGAAGCACCGAGGCCTGCAAGCACAAAAGAAAATGTTATGATTGTTTATGACTAAATCTAAGTACATAATATAGGGGCATTCGAAGTTACCCGATCTAATTCCTATTGAGTTTCATTGAATAGGCAGGGCGCTTCCACCTTGTTCATCTTGGCTTGATACTCTCGGTCACCAGGCACAGAAGATAACTGGAAATCCCTACGGGGGCGGAGAGAACCCGGGCATCCTACGAAACTGACATAATGATTGACCGCTTCCGGGTAGGATCTGCACTCGGAGCTCGGAATTGGTTTACTAATTTCAGACTTGAGGAAGATCCGCTAGGTCTCGAAGACGGTATCTTATTTGGTACAGTATGTCACCCAACCCGATGACGTTCTCCGAGGCAGTAGAATCCAAGCCATCGAAGAAATGGTTAAAAGAATCTGCTGCTCCTTGGGGCCCCTCGCTGAGGTGACCTTTCAACGTCTGAGCCTCGTTTATCATAGAATCAGTAAATGAAGGCGACCCAGAGAGATCTATCACCCAGAGTGCATCCTTCGGTACATTATCTTCTACCTGAGAAGTATCAGCCACGGTCTCTTTTGTCGACCTCCCCAGCTCGGGGCAAAATGGACACGACCCTCCCTAGTTCGAAGGCCTCGGCCACTGCCTCTTCATCGGCCCCCTTGGTTCAAGGCAGTTCTATACCGCTTCTCATGAGGGTCAACAATTCAGAGTTTTCTTCTTCTTCTTCGGACTCATCCTTAAATAGGCAGAGTGAGTCCGATGGAAGTTCTCGGGCACTGGTACTTTCTTTGGATGTGCGCACCAGCCTCCTCTTCGGTTTCTTCTTTTAGTAGCTCGGGGAGCTCAGAGCTTTTCTTCTTTTCTTCTCTTTATCCTGCTTCGGAGCAAGGGGATCGGTGAAAATATCATCATCAACGGACGGAGGCCTCATTTCAACATCTTTTGGTAAACCTGCAAAAGGAAAGTAAAACAAGTTAGAAATCGACGACGTGAAAGTAAGGTCGAATGTAACTTAAAGAAACAATCTTACCATGAGAACATGCCTCCCATCGGCCCTTCGAAAGTTCACACATGAGCGCTCGGAGTAAGATCTCTATGTTGCGATACCCTCGACCCACTCTTTGAGTAGAGGAACTGCATCCGACATCCGAGCAACAACTGCACCATCACAAAATATCGATGAGAAGGGAGGAAAAGGAAAATCTATAAAAGAAATCTTAAAGGCAAGGTTATACTTATGTTTCATGTTCCATTTCTCAAGAAATAGCATATCCTCGGCCGAGATTAAATCCGAGGTCTTCACTCGAACGAATCGGCCCAACCAGCCTCGATCCTGATCCTCGTCGATACTCGAGAATGGGGCCTTACTGGCCCGACATGCAAGCTTGATTAATCCCTCTCGATAAAGTCGTGGACTATATAGGCGCATAAGGTGGTCGATGGTTAAGGGACACTCCTCGAGTTTTCTCATAAAGAAGCGAAGGAGAATTACAATCCTCCAAAATGAAGGATGAATCTACCCGAGAGTCACCTCATACATTTTGCAAAAGGCTATAATAACTGGATCTAAAGGATCCAGCATAAAAGGGTAAGTGTAAACACTTAAAAAACCCTCCACGTGGGTAGTGATTGCTTCCTCGGGCGTAGGAACAACCACGTGCTTATCGACCCAGTTGCAGTCCTCCTTGACCTTGGCGAGGACACTGGCGATGACCGAACATATGTATCTCGAGACCGGCTCGCACCGACCCGGTACCGAGGAGGTTTTCTCAACCTTGAAATCGGCTCTGATTGGACACCCCGTAGGAACGAACATCTTTAGAGGGGGTTCCGGTGTCGGTTCCTCAGTAACAACAGGCAAAACATTCTCAGATGGTCTCGAGGAAGAAGGGTTTTCTTTTTGAGGAACGGATTCTGAAGTCTTTTGTAACGACCCGACCGGTCGTTTTTCTTTCTAGAACCCCGTTCAACAAAATAAGACTTCTCATACATGATTTTACTATTTTATGACTTGCGGGAATGGTTAGTTCGGGATTTGGAAGGGTTCGGGTTGAAATCAGAACACTTGGTTCCTTAAGGTTGGCTTAAAAGGCCAAGTTTGACTAAAGTCAACATTTTGAGTAAACGACCTCGAAATTTAGATTTGACGGTTCCAATAGGTTTGTATGATGATTTCGGAATTGGGCGTATGTTCGGATTGGGTTTTGGATGACCCGTGAGCGTTTCGGCGCCTAATAGTGAAAGTTGGTTCTTGAAAGTTTTAAAAGTCCTTTAAATTTGGTTTGGAGCGGGTTTTGGTGATATCGAGTTCCAAACAGAATTTCGAGATCGGGAATAGTTTCGTAATATCATTTAAGACTTGCACGTAAAATTTTGTGTCATTATGAGTAGTTTAAGTATGTTTCGGCGCATTGGAATTAAATTGAAGAACTTGAAGTTCATAAGTTTGATTCAATTGGTTTTGTGGTACGATTCTTAGTTTTAGTGTTATTTCAGGCATTCCGAGAGTAAGAGCGAGTCCGTTTTATGATTCCAAACTTGTTGGTATATTCGGGCAGGGCCCCAGGGGCCCCGAGTGTCAATCGTACGAGGCTTAGACCAAGATGAGAATTTGGAGCAACAACTGATGCACAAGATCTATCAAAACCGCACATGCGCTTGGTCAGCCGTAGGTATGAGCTCACAGGTGCAGTTCAAGGCTCGCAGAAGCGGCCAAAGGAGGCCAGCACAAGATCCGTAGATGCGGCCCATCCTCCACAGAAGCAGGACCATAGAAGCGGGTACCCGTTCGCATAAGCGATCCCAGCCGGCCCCGTGAATTCCGCAGAAGCGGACCCTTGTCCACAGAAGCGAGGGTGCAGGTGCGGCCCTATGACCGCAGGTGCGGATACCGCTGGAGGCAGTGAGCCTTATTTATTATGGGTTATGACCATTTTTATCACATTGTCTTCCACTCTTGGGCGATTTGAGAGCTTCTAAGGAGGGGATTTCGACCTAGCTTTGTGAGGTAAGTAATTTCTTCGAAATATGAGTTTAGTACATATATTGTGGGTAGAATTCAACATGAAAATTGGTAGAAATCATGGGTTGAGATAAAAAACCTAGGGTTTAATAAAAATGAGATTTTACCATGAAAATGATTGTGAAACTTAGTGAAAATCATATATTAGGTTCCTAAGGTTATGGGTAACAACTTTCTTCAATATATTTCCTGAATCCGGGCGTGTGGGACCGAGGGTGAATTTTAGGAATCTTGCAATTTTGGTTGGGTAATCACTTTAATAGTGGAGATATGAAGTTTTAGGCAATAGATTGATCGATTTATATAATGTTTGGCTAGTTCCGAGTCGTTTGGCATCAAATTTGGAGGTTTGAGCGCATTCTTGAATTGGGAAGTAAGCTTTGAGACGAGGTAAGTCTCTTTTCTAACCTGGTAAGAGGGAACTTACCCCATAGGTGAACTTAATTAATATATGTTATTATTTGTGGGGGTTACGTATGCACGAAGTGACGAGAGTCCGTACGTAGCTACTATTCCTGTTTATGTCTGGTAGTTTTAGGTTTACACCATGCTTGTGGACACTGTTATTTGATTATATTTGTTAACTGTATCAAATGGAACTGATTTTAGGATTTTTAAGGATTTAAAAGCTTCAAGTCGAATTGTCTTTATTTTTAAAAGAATCAAGAAAGAGTTATGATTTATTTATAAATTTACATTTGACCGCGTCGCTTGTATGATCCGCGAGCAGGGTAATAGATGTATCGATGGTTCACACCATTCCACCCTTGGCAGTGCACAATTTATATTTATGTTTGATCAGGCCGAACGTCCTCGGTGGTATTAGTGTGTGATAATAGAACTGGAAGTTCCTTTCATAATAGGTATAAATTCATTGTTTGTGTGACCATATGTTTTAAAGGAAGGAAGTGATTCAATCTCTTAAATATTTCTGAAGACTTGCTCTGAGTCTTATTGTTGTATATCATGCTTAATTCACCTATAGCGTTCGTGATCGGCCTCCTCAACTGTGTATCGATCGAAAGGCAGGGCGGCATTAGAATTTTATATTACCATGTTATTGGCCCTAGTAAGTGTCAGAGTCGACCCCTCATCACTACTTCTTCGAGGTTAGGTTAGACACTTACTGGGTACATATTATTTATCTACTCACGCTACTCTTATGTACTTAATTATACAGGATCTGAGGCAGGTGCATCTGGTTACCAGTCTGGAGCGCTGCTTTGATCCCCATCTCGAGACTTCACGGTGAGCTGTCTTCCGAGCCGTTCTGCAGCAGCTGGAGTCTCCCTTATATTTTATTTTTTTTCCTTTCTGTCTATTTAATTTAAGACAGTAGGCTAGTGTTCTTTTGTATATTCTACTAGATTTTTCACATACTTGTAACACAAGGTCTTGGCAAACACACTAGTAGACTTATGATTTTAGATTTGTTTACATGATTACGATTTGTACTCCGTTGCTTCCGTTTAATTATGTCACCTTTGCAAATTTCTAAATCTTATAAACAAATGAGGAAATGTTATCCACTTAGAAATTTAATTAAACGGGAAACCATTAGTTTGATTAGTGTTGGCTTGCCTAACAATGGTGTTGGGCACCATCGTGACCTAAGATGGAATTGGGTCATTACATCTTTGCCATTGCTTCTAAATAGAGGAGAAAAGAAAGTGCTGATAAAAGAGGAGGTGTGATTAGCACACAACTTATGTAAGCTTTCAGAAAACCAGAAGGTGAGAGTGATGAAGTTTTCTTAAAGCACAAGAGCAAAAGTTTGAATGTAAAAGTTCTAAATGAATGGATGAAAAGGTATTTATAGTTTTCTCAAAAGGCGGTTCGCATCCTGAAGTGTCCGACCAATAACTGACACACATTAATGCCTTGAAAACTAGACCGACGGGATGTTTCAACTATTCTTATCACTTACGTCATGATTTCGTCGTCACGATTTATCGAAGTGAGAATTAGAGGCTCATGATTTTGTAACTTACATCATGATATATCAAAGTGAGAATCGGAGGCTCATGTCATTTCTCGTCATCTACTCTCCAAAAAATGAGTGGACTATTTGCATACGATCGAAGTCGAGCTCGATTTCGACTTAGTAGATTAGGTATGGAACATGGTGACCACGGACTGAAGACCGACCTCGAGTCTCACCGAGCTAGCACCCGAGGTCGGAAAACCTACCTTCGAGGAAATTTGAGTCTAGTGTCGACCTTAGCCTCGAACGAGCTCGAGGATAACTAACAGAAGACCGAAAGGTCCGCGAACCTGACGGATATTACGGCGAGAATCTCGGTACGTATCAGCAAGGAACCGATAATCAGCAAATCAAGATATTTTTACCTTTTAAATAAATGTACCTAGAATAGGACTCTTCTACTATATAAAGGGGGTCTAATAAGTCATTCAAGACATTGTAACACGCATCACAAAGCAATATATTATTATTTTTTCTAGTTCTCATTATCTTTCCATTCTGTTCCGGCATCGATAGAAGCATTTCTGACTCGAGCGTAACTAATCTTCAACTCTAAGATTGTTCAACTTGTGTGGTTTGCATTTATTTTTTTCATTGCTTATTTCAATATTAATCTGATTTCTTATTTTTTATTGAGTTATATCACGCATCCTTAAAATCACGTACAAATTCAATTGTTATCCAATTTGGGGGTAAACACGTCTCACTCGTTTAACCATCGAATCCTAGATTTAATTTTCAAAAATTCATCCTCTTCCTTTAAGAAATATTTTAATCTTGAAGTATTTTTGTTCCAGATCAAGAAGGAACTGGCTAGTTTGATAGTGAGGAGATCGTTGAATGCCGTCTAGTAGTCTTGCCAGAATCTTATCTCTTTGTCAAAAAGTTGTTAGTACTAAAAGTAACATTGTTCTAGTTGGTAGCAATTGGCTATAGTATTAGTTAGGTTCTGACATTACTTACTAAATTTTTGAAAGTTGGGGTCAAATGGTTTTATGCCCCGTTACAAACTTGTTTTTAGTTTTATGATCTCATCTCTTTATTACAAATAAGTGATTTGTTTTTACACATAATAAATTTAAAAAGATATTTTTTTAATTTCGATATTGTATAAAGCCACGTAGGCCTATTTCCTCAATGTTGGGTGACTAATCCACATGCTTCCAAATCTAAACAAATTATGCTTTCTTCAACAGTGTTAATTAATAAAATGGCACAGTGATCAGAGTGACATCTATTAATCTAATGGTGACATCAGAGTGACTTTTTTAATCTAATGGTGATTAGCAAGGCACGATAGCGCTCCATCATTACCTTCTCTCTTGTTTACGTTTATTAGTCCAAGTGAAAGCATGAGTCTATTGTTTAAAGACAAAATTACAGAATAACGCACTTCATAAGTTGACCTTGCAGTATTGTAGTCCAGTTACAAGTTTGTAAATGTGTAGTCAAATATTAATAAGTTTAGACCTCATTTTTTTTTTTATTCTCTATATCTTCAGGCGTGAAACATCCATGAGTTTCCATTCTCCTTTTTCCTCAAGTTTTTACATACCTATTACAGCTAAAAAACACAAATACAGAAGCGAGAATTCTAAAATTCCATCTCATTTAATGCTAATCTTGTTAAATTTTGAATATGATTTTTTGAGAAATTTGGAGTGGGTATTGTTTGAACTTATTAGAAATAGTCTAAATAGGCTGTATACAAAGTTTGAAGTCATTTGGACTACTTTTAAACAAGAATTACAAGTGAAAATCGTACAAAACGTTCGTCAGAGATGCTTATACACTTTTATACAATGTTATACACTTTTATACAAAGAGCTACATTATAAATATAGTTGTATAAAAGTGTATAAAGATGTATAAGCACAGTAATAAAAAAATATTGGTAATATGTATATAGGTGTAGTTGTTGAAGAGGAGGAAGAGGAGGAAGAGGAGGAAGAGGAGGAGAAATGTGAGAAATTCACCGAATACCTGTAAATAATGTATCAACCTAGTATAAAATAATGTATAAGAGGTGTTTATACACTATTATGCATTACTTATACAAAATTATACGCTATTTTTCACAAGAATCATATTAATGGAGCTTCACGAGTTCTTCTTCTTCCTTGGGCATCTTCTGAAATTCAACTCAAATCTAGCTTAAATCTACTCTAAATCAGTTCAAATTTGAGTTTTGAGCTCCCCTTGATGATCCCAATCAATTGGGATAACACCCAATCCAAACAACTAACAAAATCAAAAAATTCAATTTCTGAAATTGAAGCTTCTGTGATGATTGCTTATGATGCCCCTGTTAGTATTGTTTTCATGTTGTGTTACGTTGATTGGATTATGTATGTGTTATTAGGTTTGGTTTCTGGGATTCTCTGGCAGGTGGATAGGCCAGTTATAAAGGAAACTTTGGCGAAATTTTTGGAAATTTTGGGAGTTAGTAAAAATTCGGGAAATTAAAATGGGTGAAAGAAGAGATAAGTTATGTTATGTATTTGGGGACGGACTCTACTTCTTATTTGAGGACTATTAATATTATGGATACCAATTGGATATGATAACAAGTGTACGAGGCATATTATAAGCGATGTGAGATCTAAGGAGAGGCCTAAGTCTAAGTCAAGTTGGAAAATTTCATAATAGACTAAAGTTTCAAATGGGTACGCAAAAAACCAAACTTTGAACGAGCATATCTACTTATATATATCAAAGATCTTTGAGTCTAGTTTCTAATGCTTCAAACCGTTCGTCATTTGGATACTCCTACAAGAAATTATGACCAAATTACCAAAGGTTGACAGAATGCGAGTCTGCTGCCAAATCTGCGATCACATAACCATTATGCGATCGCAGAAGTAGTCATGCGACCGCAAAACTGGTCGCAGACCTGTCCAGAGAAGCCCATTTCTGGGTACCGATTCTACAGTGCACTGTGCGACCTGCATACCCATTCTGCGGTCCATTATGCGACCACAGACCCGATTTCAGAGGGTTAATTTTCCTATTTTCATAACCCGACCCCATTTTGATAAATAGGCTTTGGGGCTTATTTTTGTGTAATTATATGATTATTTTAGAGAGAAGTTAGAGTGTTTTAGAGAGAGAAAGAAGTTCAAGTGCTTTGTTCATTAAAAATCTTATTCAAGCTTTGAAATCCAACAACGAATTATCACAAGATCTTCACCCAAGAGGTAAGGTTCTAACCCCTATTCTTCAATTTCGAGTTTGGGAAAGGATGGGTGATTGTGTGTGTGATTCCTGCATCTGAGAGTATTAGTTATACATGCTTGTACCAATAAGGTTATGGGAAGATTGTTGAGTTCAAATGGGTAAAGATTGGATTGAAAATGGTATAAATCTTCAAACAAAACTTTAATTGAGGATTTGAAGGCAATCCGATGTTGGAATTCGATAATTTTTGTATGGTTGAACTCGTATCGGAACGGGTGTTCGGATTTTGTGAGTTTTTTCGGAATTCGAGACGTGAATTAGTTCCTACGATTCGTGTTGAGTATGTTGAATTGTTTGTGATTAGATTCAAAGCTTTTAGATACTAATTCGCGAGGCAAAGGGGTATTGGAATCTTAAAATTTGTTTGCAAAGCGAGGTAAGTGTCGTGGTTAACCTTGACTTGAGGGAATAGGATCCTTAAATTATTTGTTATGTGAAATGCATGTGAACGACGTATAGGCGAGGTGACAAGTGTCTATACGTCGTCAAATTAATTATTTGCATAATTACTTGAAAAATCATAAATCATTTTAAATCATGTATTAATTATTATATTAATTGTTTCCCTCGTGTTCTTTACTGAATATCATGCCTTGAATCCATGTTATAATTACTACATACTTATTTTATTTATGTGACTTAATTGCCACTTGATGTTTATCATACTAATTATTAAAATGCCTATTACATCCTTAATTTCCACAATTAATTGTTACTTGTCATCACTTATTTCTAATAAATTATAATTATTGTATGTTTGTTGTCTTATAATTTCATATTAATTGTTGCATTTATTGGAGTAATTTTTTTTATAAGAATTGGTAAATGAATATATTGGAGGAGCGGGTTGCACGCCGCAACGGAAATGAAAGTGAATATATTGGAAGAGCGGGTTGCACGCCGCAACAGAATTGATTGAAATAAATATATTGGAGGAGCGGGTTGCACGCCGCAACATAATTGATTGAAATGAATATATTGGAGGACCGGGTTGCACGCCGCAACAGAATTGAATATGAATATATTGTGTGATCGGGTTGCACGCCGCAGCGGAAACTGATTGAAATAATAATTAGTTATAACTGTCGAGTTGTCTTCAACTGTTGAAAAAAGATACATGTTTTATTTCTATTATAATTGTTATTATTGTTATTGCGTAATAGGTTAATGTAAGTGACACGCCTTAGTGTCACGATAAAAAATCTCACATGTCATGATGGCGCCTATCTCAATACTAGACAAGCCAACAATCTCAATAAACCACCATATATTTTATTTTTGAGAACAAAATAATTAAATTCAGTGGAAGAAACTCACAATTTCAAATATAACACTCCCAAAACCCGGTGTCACTGAGTACATGAGCATCTAATATGAATAAAAAGTCTGACGGATAAAAACCACTGTCTGAAAATATAGAACAATACAATAATTAAACAGGAAAGGAATCGAGTCTGCGGACGTTGAGCAACTGCCTTGATAGTTCCCAACAGAATTAACTTCGAAATCTTGCAGCCGCCATATCCGGGAGCACCTGGATCTGCAAACGAGGTGCAGAGTATAATATGAGTACAACTAACTCAATAAGTAACAAGACTAACCTCTGAGCTAAAAGTAGTGACAAGCTCCGTAGGTACAATCCAGTATAAATAATGGTAGAACAATGTAGGCATGCTTTCAAGTTCAACACTTAAACTCAGTACAAGTGAAATAGATCAATACTGCATTATATTAGGAATACGACATCTCAGTAGAAAGACCTCAAGTAAACATTGGTCACCAATTATTTGGTCACTCGGTACTGTTTAGGGTCAATCCAGTTCATGGATGTTCCAATCCGTATATAAATACACATCGACTGACAGTCAGTCACTCAGTACCGTATAAGGCCAATCCAGCCCTGGGGTAATTTATCCCCAAATGTAAATGATACGGACAAGATCCATGTCCAGGTAAATTCACTACAATATAAATAAGTAAGTCAAGTCCATGCCCTGGGAAATCCATCCCGAATATATATAATCATCTACGCTCACCGGGGGTGTGTACAGACTCCGAAAGGGATCCTTCAGCCCAAGCATGATATAAAGCCTTTATGGCCTACTGCAGGCGGGCAGTCCCGATCCGTATAATAATAAATCCATAAATATCCTCACAATGGATGAATGTGACTGAGTGTGAAATGTACATTTTTTTTAAAATAATTATTTCAACAGCAACACGATCCCATGGGTCCAAAAATATCGGCACATAGCCTAAATATAATCTTTAATAAGAGTCTCAGCTTAATTTCCGAACACGAGGATAATATTCGGATAATAACATGATTCTTTAATGTTACAACTTCACAGGATTTAATCAAAACACAATTTTTGTGGTGCACGTCTGCATGTTCGTCACATATCATGTGTGTCACCTCCAAAGAATTTATATTGTACCAAATTCGGGGATTCATACCCTCAGAACAAAGTTTAGAAGTGTTACTTACCTCAAACCGTGTAAATCTTTACTCCGCTAGGCCTTTGCCTTGTGAATTAGCCTCCAAACGCCTCAAATCTAGCCACAATTAATTCGATTCAGTCAATAAAATTTATTGGAATTAATTCCATAAGAAAATACTAATTTTCCAACAAAATCCGAAATTTAGCTCAAAAATCGCCCGTGGGGCCCACAAAATCCGACAACCCATCCAATTACAAGTTAAACCGTACTAATTTCACTCAAATCTTACTCAAAATCGGTGTACAAATCTCGAAAATCCATTTTATGAAATTGTAGAAATTCTTCCGATTTCTCTTGAAACATCAATCATCTAATGCCGAAAACGAAGATTAATTCATAGAATGTAATCACAAGGAAGTCAAGAACACTTACCCCAAGTTATGTGAAAAATTTCCTTTCCAAAGTCGCCCAATCCGAGCTCCAAAGTCCGCAAATGAAGAAAGAAACCAAAACCCACGATTTTATCTTCTGTCTAGTCATTTACTCTTCGCGATCGCGAAGCACAAAAATTTCCAGCACAAAATTTGCCCTTCGCGATCACGGAAAACCACTCGCGATCGCGAAGAACAAAATCCCCATCTCTTCTAGACAGCCTCTAGTATAATAGTCATAATGTTTTGTACAAAACTCCAAATGAAAAATGGTTTGACTTTCGGAAAACTAGACATCAAGGGCTACAACTTTCATTTTTGGATAATCTCCAAATTCTTTATAGATTGCGAGATATAAGTTCCAAAGTCGGGTAAGTGTAGCAGAGATTTTGTTCTATGCGATCGCGAAAGAGCTTTTGCGATCGCGATTCACAAGGCTCCAAACTGCTGTTTGCTCTTCGCGAACGCGACCAAATGTTCACGATCGTGATGCACACCTCTGTAGACAGAAACCAGCAATTAAAAATGGCCTAGAAATGGACCGAAACCACCCTAAAACTCACCCGAGCCCCTCGGGACCTCAACCAAATATACCAACAAGTCCTAAAATATCATACAAACTTAGTTGAAGCCTCAAATCACATCAAACAACGCTAAACTCACGAATCATGGCCCAATTCAAGATTAATGAAACTAAGAAATTCCAACTTCTACATTCGATGCCGAAACCTATCGAATCAAGTCCGATTGACCTCAAATTTTGCACATAAGTCATAAATGACATAATGAAGCTATTCCAATTTCCAGAATCGGATTCCGACCCCGATGTCAAAAAGTCAACTTTCCGGTCAAACTTTCCAAAAATTCAATTTTCTCCATTTCAAGCATAATTCCACTACGGACCTCCAAATAATTTTCCGGACATGCTCCTAAGTCCAAAATCACCATACGGAGCTATTGGAATGATAAGAATTCAATTCCGAGGTCGTTTACACATAAGTGAATATCCTATCAACTTTTCCAACGTATGTTTTTTAATTATGAGACTAAGTGTCTCATTTCACTTCGAAATCTTTCCGAACCCGAACCAACTATCTCGATAAGTCATAAATTAACTGTAAGGCATAAATTGAGCAGTAAATAGGGGAACACACCTGTAATACTCAAAACGACCGGCCGGGTGATTACATTCTCCCCCACTTAAACATATGTTCGTCCTCGAACGTGCCGAGAGTTGTTTCCAAGCCACCAAATCACTATTCCATCTTACCACACACGTACCCGGGGGTGATCCCACGCCATCCTATTCCATATAGGCCTGACAATACCACGTAATTGATAATCATTACTTCAACCTTAGCCCATAATCCTTGGAAATCAATTTCCAACATTTAGAATTTTTTTTTTCAACACCCGAATCTCACATCTATACACTGTATAAGTATGAACAAACTGTATCAAGCCATAGCCATAACTCCAGATATAATCGCATAACCTACTACACAACTCGCATACTCACAACACCATTCTCGATCACAGTAACTACTCAAAACTAACCCGGTACTGGTATCAAACCCCATATAAAACAAAACCTCATTCTAAACCTTCGTACATTGCTGATAATGAAAGAAACACATAGAATCTCATAACCCCTTATCAGATCAATGAGTCATGGAGCTTTCTTGCCCCAACCCGAATCATAATCATCTTATAAGATGACTTTCAATATTATCCTCCCAATATACCGTAATAAAATCTTATACTACCCATTCTAGGTCCAATAACCATACATTATTAAACTCAACTATCCCACTGATATGCCCCACCAATACAACTCAAGCCACAACTGTGCAACCTTGTACGCAAAATGGAAGATGTCTCAAAGTATAGAACCGTATTGCAAGTTCAACAAGCACCACCACAACTGCAATGCTATAAGCTCATTAAATATAGTATAACCAAGACACACGAATTTAATAAAAGTAACCAGCTCTTCTATAGCTCACATTATCATCACTCGCACGGACAACTCACGTGCTATAGTATAAATATCCGGACCCGCATGGACAACTCACGTGCCAATAATATCAGTATATGGATCCACATGGATAACTCACGTGCCAATAATATAATCCGCCTGGCATGGTCACAGGCCTCCAGTCCAAGCATACCATAACTGAATTCCTCTAACTCGACCAAGCCACACAGGTTGCCAAATCTGATAGTATTGCCACCGAAACATGTGTAAAAATCTCACCACATCATAATTACCAAAAGAGCCGAGCATACCATTACCATACTGATCTAACTTGTTACCAATTTGTCCTATTATCTCCGAGTTTCTTCTGAATTACCCTCAAGTTGACATTTCTCCTTGTCATAACACAATTATCCTTACTCACAACTCACTACAAGACATCCTAATATAAAACCATACCACCTTAAGGCCCATAATCCAATGTATTCTTCTTAAGCACCACAAAAGTAGCACAACCGAGACCCCGCACTATAAAGACCTTATGCAGACTTAAAATTGTTCCTTTTCCCTTTCTTGCACTGAAATGTAGAATCCATAGTCATACAGAATTAGCGCAAGTCCCGGCACCATCTAGTGTAAATAACCGATTCTGGTAATATACAAATTTCGAATTTCAATTGACACATATACATTTTGAATCCATTAGAACCCTTTCGAAAGTCACCCACTATTCTCAAATCTAAATTGCACCGCTCAAACAGGCCGAAAGACACAAGCCCCATTAGCACAACAACCCCCAAAGTAGTAACCCTGCCTTAACACCACCAATCAAATTCATACTTTGTGCGCACTACATCCTTCAAAATAACAATTTAATCATTTCATGATTTTTCATATTTTTATAAAGTACAATATAACCCGCATTCAAGAAATTTTCTTACTCGAGTCATCCCCGATATCAACCTCTGCAAGTCATAAATAATCAATAAGTATTCTTCGAACCAAAACCAATATCGCACATAATTGTGCAATCAAATCGTAGATAGCAGACTCCCCCACTTGTCTCAAAGTCATATAACAAAACATCTGATAACTCACCATACCCATACTCTACTATTGTCATAATCCCGCAGTCAATTCCACGAAAAGTTTTCACAAGCTCAGGTAACACAAACCATAAAATACTTCAAATAATCTACTAAGCTTGCCTTCACTCTTTTAACACTCAATTCAACTTTCTCAACCATATTCAAATTCAAATCTCAACACACATGCCCCGCTGGCAGAAAAAAACTCTCCATCCACATTATAAGAAACACACATACGTAGATTACTCCGCAGGGGATAACCCACCTACTTAGCCTCAAATTGGTATCTTGTTATACCCTTTCGCAGTCACAATTACTATGCAATCACTTAGTCTATCTGAGTCCAACTCATTAACCAAACATGAGAATTTAATTTGTCCCAAAATTTAACAACGTGAAAGATCCTTAAAAACGTTCATACTCGAGACTGTACGTCACATCAAAACAAAAAACAAACACCCAATGGTCCCTCCTTTACATTTCAAGGAAAAACTTCTCATCACATTTAAATCATCTTAACACATCCCACGGTTACATCATACTCATCACAGATCCATTCCACCGCTCATCGAGACATAAATTCCACTCGTAGGAACATTATCGGACGTATGAGTCCAAATGTACAAGTTACAACTGAAGCTACCGAGCCTAAGCTATGGTCTAAACCTGGACTTAAGTCCCCCTGACTAGCCCATCACCAAAACACAGAATACACATCTCGAACCTCATCCCTAGAATCACAAGTCGGCGATGCACAACTGATACCGAGCGCTCACAAGCACACACCAATGCGTGGAAGGAATTCAAAGAGCTATGTTTCAAGCTGAATTAATTCAGCACGATAGAATACAAGAAAGTGAAATTTTCCTAAGGGTTTGGCAGCCTATCAAAGATAAGTACATGCGTCTCTGTACCAATCCGCAAGACTCTACTAAACATGCTCATGACTCGTGAAACCTATGTAACCTAGAGCTCTGATACCAACTTGTCACGACCCAAAATCTCACCTGCCGTGATGACGCCTATCTCAATACTAGGCAAGCTAATAAACTCAATAAACCACCATATCTTTTAAGTTTGAGAACAAAATAATTAAATTCAGCGGAAGAAACCCACAATTTCAAATATAACACTCCCAAAACCCGGTTTCACTGAGTACATGAGCATCTAATATGAATACAAAGTGTGACGGATAAAAATCACTGTCTGAAAATATAGAACAATACAATAATTAAACAAGAAAGGAATCGACTCTGCGGACGTCGAGCAACTGCCTTGATAGTTCCCAACAGAATTAACTTCGAAATCTTGCAGCCGAAGTATCCGGGAGCACCTGGAGCTACACACGAGGTGCAGAGTGTAATATGAGTACAACTAACTCAATAAGTAACAAGACTAACCTCTGGGCTCAATGTAGTGACAAGCTCCGCAGGTACAATCTGGTATAAATAATGGTACAACAATGTAGGCATGCTTTCAAGTTCAACACTTAAACTCAGTACAAGTGAAATAGATCAATACTGCATTATATGAGGAATACGACATCTAAGTAGAAAGACCTCAAGTAAACATTGGTCACCAATTATTCGGTCACTCAGTACTATTTATGGCCAATCCAGCCCAGGGGTATTCCAACCCGTATATAAATACACATCGACTGGCAGTCAGTCACTCAGTACCGTATAAGGCCAATACAGTCCTGGGGTAATTTATCCCCAAATGTAAATGATACAGACAAGATCCATGTCCAGGTAAATGCACTACAATATAAATAAGTAAGGCAAGTCCATGCCCTGGAAAATCCATCCCGAATATATATAATCATCTGCGCTCACTAGGGGTGTGTACAGACTCTGGAGGGGCTCCTTCTACCCAAGGTTGATATAAAGCCTTTATGGCCTATTGCAGGCAGGTAGTCCTGATCCGTATAATAATAAAGCCTATAAGGCCTGCTGCAGGCGGGCAGCCCCGATCCAAATGATAGTAAAGCCTATAAGGCCTGCTGCAGGCGGGCAGCCCCGATCCAAATGATAGTAAAGCCTATAAGGCTTGTTGCAGGATGGAAACCCCGATCCAAATGATAGTAAATCCTATAAGGCTTGCTGCAGGCGGGCAGTCCCGATCCACATAATAATAATAATAATGTATAAAGCCATTATGGTATGCTGCAGGCGGGCAGCCCCGATCCAAAAAAATAATAATATATATAAAGCCAATATGGCCTGCTGCGGCGCGCAGCTCAATCCCATAAATATCCTCACAATAGATGAATGTGACTGAGTGTGAAATGTATGGTTTTTATCAAAACAATTATTTCAGCAGCAACACGACCCCATGGGTCCAAGAACATCGGCACATAGCCTAAACATGACCTTTAATAAGAGTTTCAACTCAATTTCCTAACACGAGGAGAATATTCAGATAATAACATGATTCTTTAATTTTACAACTTCACAGGATTTATTCAAGATACAATTTCTGTGGTGCACGTCTACATGTTCGTCACATATCGTGTGTGTCACCTCCAAAGAATTTATATCGTAACAAATTCGGGGATTCATACCCTCAGAACCAAGTTTAGAAGTGTTACTTACCTCAAACCGTGCAGATCTTTACTCTACTAGGCCTTTGCCTTATGAATTGGCCTCCAAACGCCTCGAATCTAGCCACAATTAATTCGATTCAGTCAATAAAATTTATTGGAATTAATTCCATAAGAAAATACTAATTTTCCAACAAAATCCAAAATTCAGCTCAAACATTTCCCGTGGGCCCCACGTCTCGAAATCCGATGAAACTCACAAAATCTGACAATCCATCCAATTATAAGTTCAACCATACTAAGTTCACTCAAATCTGACTCCGAATCGGTGTACAAATCTCGAAAATTCATTTTATGAAATTGTAGAAATTCCTCCGATTTCTCTTGAAAAATCAATAATCTAACACCAAAAATGAAGATTAATTCATGGAATGTAATCACAAGGGAGTCAAGAACACTTACCCCAAGTTGTGTGGAAAATTTCCTGTCCAAAGTCGCCCAATCCGAGCTCCAAAATCCGAAAATGAAGAAAGAATTTATTATGCTTGAATTGGGGCATGATTCATGATTTTAGCATTGTTAGATGTGATTTGAGGCTTCTACTAAGTTTGTATAATGTTTTAGGACTTGTTAGTATATTTGGTTGAGGTCCCGAGTTGTTCGGGTGAGTTTCGGGGTGGTTTCGGACCATTTCTAAGCCATTTTTAATTGTTGGTTTCTATCTACAGAGGTGTGCATCGCGAATGCGAACATTTGGTCGCGTTCGTGAAGAGCAAACAGCAGTTTGGGGCCTTGTGAATTGCGGAAGCTCTTTCGCGATCGCGTAGAACAAAATCTCTGCTGCACTAACCCGACTTTGGAAGCTTATATCTCGTAATCTATAAGGAATTTGGAGATGATCCAAAAATGAAAGTTGTAGCCCTTGATGTATAAGTTTCAGAAAGTTAAACCATTTTTCATTTGGAGTTTTGTACAAAAGTTTATGACCATTATACTAGAGGCTATCTGGAAGAGTTGGGGAGTTTGTTCTTCGCGATCGCGAGTGGTTTTCCACGACCGCGAAGGGCAAATTTTGGGCTAGAAATGTTTGTGCTTCGCAATCGCAACGAGTGGGTGGAGTCCTTCAATGAAGCGACGAACCCTCTCTCTGACTGTATTAACCAGAGTCAGTGCATGGCGAGCTAACTCACTAAAACGGACTGCATACTCCAACACAGTCATAGCACCCTGACGGAGCTGCTCAAACTCTGCGCGCCAAGTATCCCTGAGGATCTAAGGAGATACTCACGCAAGAACATCTCTAAAAACTGAGTCCAAGTGAGTGAGGTTGCCTCGTCCGGACTACTTAGCTCATAGGCACGCTACAACTGATATGCCGCTCCCCTTAGCTGGAAAGCAGTGAAAGAAACCCCACTCGTCTCCACAATGCCCATAGAGCGGAGAATACGATGACACTCCTCAAGAAAACCCAGAGCATCATCTGAAGCTAGTCCGCTGAAAGTAGGTGGGTGGTACTTCTTGTACCTCTCAAGTCTGAGCTGCTCTGCCTCAGAAGCAGCTACCCTGGTCTCATGCTGAACCGGAGCCACTGGGGGCATAGGAATATACTCTGGGGCCTGATCAACCTGGACCCTCTACTCAGGAGTGCGGGATGTGGGAGTCTGTGCCCCTCCCCCGGCCTGAGATGTAGCGGGAGCTATTGGAAATCGTCCAGCCTGAGCCAGAGTGCTGAACATGCTCATGATCTGAACTAAAGTCTCCTGGAGGGATGGAGTAGCAATAGGAATCTCCGGTGCCGGCCCTCCAGCTGGAGCTGCTGGGGGATCCTCTGATGCAGCTCTCACAGGTGCTCGAGATGCACCGCATGGTCGTCCTCTTCCCAGACCACGACCTATGGCGGCTCTGAAAAGGGGCTCGGGTGCCTAATCGTCGGTCCTCTCGGTACGGGTCCTTACCATCTGTGAGAAATAATAGAATAGAGTTTTAGAATTTTGATGTCAATAACTCACACGACAAGGAAATCAAAGGAATATGATTGTTCTTAACAGTTACATAGCCTCCCGAAGATAAGTACGGACGTCTCCATACCGATCCGCGAGACTCTAATAAACCGGCTTGTGACTCACGACCCCTATGAACTTAGTGCTCTGATACCAACTTGTCATGACCCAAATTAACCCTCCGTAAGGTGTCGTGACGGCATCTTTACAACTAGGGTAGCCTAATATTACAAAAAAAAAATATAAAGAAAACACAACATTTCAAAGATAAACAGCATATTGTGAATAACCAAAAGTAGTACCACTCGGCATATCCAAAATAATTTCCCAAGGCCCGAAATATCACTAAGTCACAAGCTGCTATAATCTATCTAGCTCTATACAAAAGTCTGAAGATAATAAAGAAAGTCTCTAGGCGAGGGAGTAGAAGGGGACTCTGAGGATCTGCGGACGCAAGCAGAAGTACCTAGAAGTCTCCTAGAATCAGCAGCACGCACTAACCCCGAGGCTGATAGCTCGCACCTGGATCTACACACGAAAACATGTGCAGGAAAGGGCATGAGTACACCACAATGGTACCCAGTAAGTGCCAAGCCTAACCTCGATCGAGTAGTGACGAGGTCAAGTCAAGGTCCTACCAGAGTAAATATAATAAATTATACAGTAAAAGATATAAGTAAAGTTTACGGTAACACAGTTAAAGAAATTCTCAAAAATTTAACAGTTAAGGGAGCCCTCGGCTGAGAATAAGGTAAACACAATGGGGAATCTCCCGGGATACCGTCCCGTAGTTCCGAATGAGTATGTAGTATAGGGGGGTCTCCCGGAATACGTCCGTAGTCCCAAAGTAAATATGCAGTGGTGGGAGATCTCCCGGAATACGTCCGTAGTCCCAAAATAAATATGCAAGACAGGGGGATCTCCCGGAATACGCATGTAGTCCCAATTTAAATATGCAACGCAAGATGAAATGACAGGTATGGCATCGAGTTATAGAGTTTACACTGAACACAGATAAGGAAAGTAGGGACTTAACTAAGCATGGCACACATAATGTCAAATAGGCAGTTAAAACACGTAAGCATGCTTCTCTAATCTAAGCTAAACAATTTAAACGTATTAGTGCAATTTAATAAGGGAAAACGGTTTATGGTTTAGAAAGGAAAATTGGATTTTTGCAATAATAGCCCGTGTACGCACTCGTCACCTCACGTACACGGCGCCCACACATCAATTAATATCAAAGATCCTAAGGGGAAAGTCCCCAACACAAGGTTAGGCAAGCTACTTACCTCGACCGCTCAAATCAACTTGATATCACGTTCTTGCCACGAGTATCCGACTCCAAATGGCCCGAATCTATTCAAATTAATTGCATAATGTAAATATAACAATAAGTAACTAATTTAACTAATTAATTCGAAGCTAAAACGTGAAATTAGGAAAAATGCCCAAAACGTTTCCCCAGGCCCACATCTCGGAATCGGGTAAATATTACAAGTTATGAATACCCATTCACTCACGAGTTCACTCGAACAAAAATCATCTAAAACCGACGTCAATTCCCATTCAAATCTCAGATTTTCAATTGGGGAACCTTTTCCCCCATTTCCAAACTTCTACCCTCAAATTCCTTAATTAGACGAGGGAAAACAGCAATAGATTAATGAAATATACACGAATTAGATTTAAGAATTGTTACCCACTGATTTCCTCTTCAAAACCCTTGAAAAATCGCCTTCTCCCGAGCTAAAATTTGAATTGGTAAAAAATGAGGAATGAACCCTCGAATCTGTCTCTTCAACCCAGCGATTTCCGCACCTGCGGACCTAGGACCGCACCTGCAGTCGCGCACCTGCGGACAAACCCATCGAAGGTGCGAAGTCCATTTACTTGTGATGGGTCCGCACCTGCGACCACTGGGCCGCATCTGCGGTTCCGCTTCTACAGACAACCAGCCGCACCTGCGAGCCCAGCTTGACAAGCCCATTTCCGCATCTGTCAATAACTCACACGACAAGGAAATCAAAGGAATATGATTGTTCTTAACAGTTACATAGCCTCCCGAAGATAAGTATGGACGTCTCCGCACCGATCCGCGAGACTCTAATAAACCGGCTTGTGACTCGCGACCCCTATGAACTTAGTGCTCTGATACCAACTTATCACGACCCAAATTAACCCTCCGTAAGGTGTCGTGACGGCATCTTTACAACTAGGGTAGCCTAATATTACAAAAAAAAATGTAAAGAAAACACAACATTTCAAAGATAAACAGCATATTGTGAATAACCAAAAGTAGTACCACTCGGCATATCCAAAATAATTTCCCAAGGCCCGAAATATCACTAAGTCACAAGCTGCTATAATCTATCTAGCTCTATACAAAAGTCTGAAGATAATAAAGAAAGTCTCTAGGCGAGGGAGTAGAAGGGGACTCTGAGGATCTGCGGACGCAAGCAGAAGTACCTAGAAGTCTCCTAGAATCAGCAGCACGCACTAACCCCGAGGCTGATAGCTCGCACCTGGATCTACACATGAAAACATGTGCAGGAAAGGGCATGAGTACACCACAATGGTACCCAGTAAGTGCCAAGCCTAACCTCGATCGAGTAGTGACGAGGTCAAGTCAAGGTCCTACCAGAGTAAATATAATAAATTATACAGTAAAAGATATAAGTAAAGTTTACGGTAACACAGTTAAAGAAATTCTCAAAACTTTAACAGTTAAGGGAGCCCTCGGTTGAGAATAAGGTAAACACAATGGGGAATCTCCCGGGATACCATCCCGTAGTTCCGAATGAGTATGTAGTATAGGGGGGTCTCCCGGAATACGTCCGTAGTCCCAAAGTAAATATGCAGTGCTGGGGGATCTCCCAGAATACGTCCGTAGTCCCAAAATAAATATGCAAGACAGGGGGATCTCCCGGAATACGCATGTACTCCCAATTTAAATATGCAACGCAAGATGAAATGATAGGTATGGCATCGATTTATACAGTTTACACTGAACACAAATAAGGAAAGTAGGCACTTAACTAAGCATGGCACACAGAATGTCAAATACGCAGTTAAAACACGTAAGCATGCTTCTCTAATCTAAGCTAAACAATTTAAACGTATTAGTGCAATTTAATAAGGGAAAACGGTTTATGATTTAGAAAGGAAAATGGGATTTTTGCAATAATAGCCCGTGTACGCACTCGTCACCTCACGTACACGGCGCCCACACATCAATTAATATCAAAGATCCTAAGGGGAAAGTCCCCAACACAAGGTTAGGCAAGCTACTTACCTCGACCGCTCAAATCAACTTGATATCACGTTCTTGCCACGAGTATCCGACTCCAAATGACCCGAATCTATTCAAATTAATTGCATAATGTAAATATAACAATAAGTAACTAATTTAACTAATTAATTCGAAGCTAAAACGTGAAATTAGGAAAAATGCCCAAAACGTTTCCCCAGGCCCACGTCTCGGAATCGGGTAAATATTACAAGTTATGAATACCCATTCACTCACGAGTTCACTTGAACAAAAATCATCTAAAACCAACGTCAATTCCCATTCAAATCTCAGATTTTCAATTAGGGAACCTTTTCCACCATTTCCAAACTTCTACCCTCAAATTCCTTAATTAGACGAGGGAAAACAACAATAGATTAATGAAATATACACGAATTAGATTTAAGAATTGTTACCCACTGATTTCCTCTTCAAAACCCTTGAAAAATCGCCATCTCCCGAGCTAAAATTTGAATTGGTAAAAAATGAGGAATGAAGCCTCGAATCTGTCTCTTCAACCCAGCGATTTCCGCACCTGCGGTCGCGCACCTGCGGACAAACCCATCGAAGGTGCGAAGTCCATTTACTTGTGCTGGGTCCGCACCTGCGACCACTGGGCCACATCTGCGGTTCCGCTTCTAAAGACAACCAGCCGCACCTGCGAGCCCAGCTTGACAAGCCCATTTCCGCATTTGTGAGCTTCCCATGCGAACTTGCGAGCTCGCAGGTGCGGTCAAACTTGTGCACCTGCGCTCCATTACTAGCTCCACAAGTTCCACATCTACGCACTTCCTCTGCATCAGCGGTTCTTGCACCTGCGGCCTCCCTTCTGCATGTGTGAAAACACCAGAACCAGCAAAGGCACCAGATTTTTCCCAAGTCCAATTTCATTTTGTTAAGCATCCGAAACACACCCGAGGAACTCGGGACCTCAACTAAACCTACCAACTAATCCTATAACACCATACAAACTTAGTCGAGCCTTCAAACCACATCGAACAATACCAAAATCATGAATTAAGCACGGATTCAACCCTAAGAATTTAGAATTTTCTAAATTCTACAAACGACGCCGAACCACATCAAATCTAGTCTGAATGACCTCAGATTTTACACACAGGTCACAAATAACACTACGACCCTACATCCACTTTCAGAATTCCATTACGAGCTCGAAATCAAAATTTTCACTATCAGCCGAAATCGCCGAAAAACTAATTTTCGCCAATTCAAGCCTAAATCTACTACAGACCTCCAAAACACATTCCGGACGCGCTCCTAAGCTCAAAATCACTCAACGGAGCTAAAGGAGTTGACATAATTCCATTCTGTATCCGTATTCACACAGTTCCGACTACGGTCTAATTTTAAGGCTTAAACTCACAACTAGGGACTAAGTGTCTCAAAACTCCCTGAATTCCATAACTAATCACTCCGGAAAAACCCAAAAGCAGAAAAAAATTTAGGGAAAGCAGATATTAGGGGATCAGGGCACTAATTCTCAAAATGACCGGCCGGGTCGTTACAAAATGGCAATGGAAAATGGTCTTTCTGGGTCACTTTGTTCAGCTTCCTATAATCCATGCATACCCTCCAACCGGTGACAGTTCTTGTGGGGATCAATTCATTTCTATCATTTGTGATCACAGTCATGCCCCCCTTTTTTGGGACACATTGTACCGGCGAAGCCCGTGAACTATCGGAAATGGGGTACACAACCCCTGCATTTAGCCACTTGATGATCTCTTTCTTGACTACCTCTTGCATGGCCTCGTTCAACCTCCTTTGATGTTCCATGGAGGGTTTTCTATATTCCTCCAATATGATTTTGTGCATGCAAAAGGTGGGGCTTATACCCCGAATATCCGCCAATGTGCAACCTATTTCCTTTTTACCTCTTTGAAGCACCGCAAGGGTGGAATCTACCTACACGATAATTAAGCACGAAGAAAGAATAACAGGTAATGTGGAACCAGGTCCTTATAACTCATACCTGAGGTGTGAAGGCAAAGGATTCAACTCTAATGTATGTGGCTCCTCGATTGAGGGATTTGTTGGTGGATTCTTCCGGTTCTCAAGGTCCAAGGAAAGTTTTCGGGGTCCATATGTGTAGGATCCCATTCCTTGCAAAGCATTTGCACATTCTACCAAGCCTTCCTTCTCATCCTCATCATGATTCAGCAACACAGCTTCCAAAGGGTCTTCCATATTCATCATAGCACTTGTGTCATCAACAATCACCTCAATCACAAGATTCACAAATGAACATACTTTGTTGCTATTAGGCTGCCTCATTAACTTGCACACGTGGAACACAACTTTTTCATCGCCCACCCGGAAGGTGAGCTCCCTTGCTTCCACATCAACTAAGGCTTTCCCTGTAGCTAGGAAAGGTCTCCCCAATATGATTGGCTCCTCACAATCGAGTATCACAAAATCTGTGGGAAGTATGAACTTGTCGACCCGAACTAGCACATCATCAATTATCCCCAATGGCCTCTTCATTGTTCGGTCCGCCATTTGCAACCTCATGGAAGTAGGTCTTGTTTGCTCAATTCCTAATGTCTTGAACACAGAATATGGCATCTAATTAATGCTCTCTCCCAAATCACACAAGGCTTTGGCATAATCGGCACTACCAATAGTGCATGGAATTGTAAAGGCACCGGGGTCTTCTAGATTTGGAGCCATGGAATGCACAATGGCACTCACTTGATGTGTCATTTTGATTGTCTCACAGTTCATTGACCTCTTCTTTGTTACCAAGTCCTTCATCAACTTGGCATATCCTGGCATTTGTTCTAGAGCTTCAACCAAAGGCACATTTATGGACAAACTTTTCATCATATCAATGAATTTCTTGAATTGGTTCTCGTTGTTTTACTTGGCGAGCCTTTGAGGATATGGTGGAGGAGGCCTTGGAAAAGGAGCCTTGGCTTTGGGCACTACCGGATCCGGTATGTCTATCACATGTTCCCTAAACGGGTTCACATCATCTTGTGTCTCCTCCACGTTTTCATCAATGTTTATCCTCACTTCATTGTTCATATTCTCATCATTTCTTGGCTCATCCTTTTCTTGCACAACCACATCATCATTCACAATTTTTCTTAGATTGGAGGTACTAGCAACTCCACCTCTACCACTTCTTGTAGTCACCGCCATAGCATGGCCCGTATTGTTTCCACCCTTCGGGTTTACTACCGTATCACCTGATAGTGCCCCCTTAGGTCGAGTATTCAAGGCTTGAGAAGTTTGACCCATTTGGACTTCCAAGTTGCGGATAGAAGTGTTGTGGGAGGCTATTTGGGCATCGGAGTCAGTGTTTCTTTCCATCATTTGCTTGAACATACTTTCTATCCGTCCTATCTCGTTGTTGGAAGAACTTTGCCCTTGTGACGGATATGGAGGCGGGTTGTTGGGTTGTTGATACATCGGGGGCCTTTGAGAGCCCGACTCCCGATTCCATTGATTATTGTTGTTCCAACCCCCTTGGTTTCCATTGCCTCCCCAATTACTATTATTGTTGCTACCCCAATTGCCTTGGTTATTTCCTTGATTCACCCAATTTTGATTGTTGTTCCCCCAATTGTTCGAATTGTTATTGTTGCCACTATTCCAATTCCCTTGGCCTTGGTTGCCCCAATTTTGATTGTTTTCCTGTGATCTCCACTGTTGTTGATTTGGAGCATTGCTCTGTTGACCTTGGTAATTGTTCACATATTGAACCTCTTCACTTTGATCGTCATAAGAGTCATCTTGGTTGTGCCCACTACCACTTTGCTCAAATTGATCCTGACTGTGTTGAACCTGTTGACCTCTTTGTCTCCTCTTGTTAACCATTTCATTCACTCCTTCCATGGCATTTACTTGCTTTGGCCCCTGAACCTGCTGAAGTTGTGCCTTGGCTAACTGATTCATGGTAGTTGTCAACTCTACTATGGCTTGTCCATGATCATGGAGTTCCTTGTAAAGGTGGATAACATTAGGGTCACCCTGAGGAACATTGTCCCGACTTTGCCAAGCTGAAGAGGTGTCCGCCATCTCATCTAATATTTCACATGCTTCTGAATATGGCGTGTTCATGAAGTTACCCCATGTGAGCTGATTCACCACACACTGGTTAGTTGTGTTGATACCCCTATAAAAGGTTTGCTGGATCATTGCTTCAATCATATCGTTGTTGGGGCATTCTTTGACCATTGTCCGGTACCGTTCCCAAATCTCATGTAACGGTTTATTTGGCTCTTGTTTAAAAGCAAGGATGTCATCTCTCAATATTGCCATATGTCCCGGAGAAAAGAACTTTAATTTGAACTTCTCAGCCAACTCATCCCAAGTGGAGATGGAATGGTTGGATAGCCTCTCAAGCCAATCTAAAGCCTTCCGTCTAAGTGTGAAAGGGAAAAGCCTTAACCTCAAAGCGTCCTCAGATACATTCGTCTGCTTGCTACCCCAACATGTGTTTATAAAACCTTTGAGATGCTTATATGCATTCTGATGTGGAGCTCCGATGAAGAAACCCCTTTGTTCCAATAGAGTAAGCATGACATTGGTTATTTGAAAATTGCCTGCCCGAATTCGGGACGGGACTATTGCACTTGCGTAGCCTTCATTGGGCAACACTCGGTGTGCTGCCCTTGGAGGAGGTGGGGGAGGGTTTGGAACGTTGTCATGAGGCGGGAACCTCTTCTTTGTACTTGAGGTTCAAGATGAACCTCATCCACTTCATTTTCATCTACCTCCTGCCCCTGAGGAATATGTCCGAGGACCTTGTTAAGAGCCATTTGGTACCTAAAAGCAATTGACACACAAAAAATAGAAAAACGAAAGGAAAGAAAAACAAAACACACAAATAGTTAGATATATAACTAAGACCGTCTAACTCCCCAGCAACGGCGCCAAAAATTGATCGGGTCCAAGCCTGCACTACTATTGAGTAGCGAGGATGGTCGATACAGTTTTACCCAACAAGGTCGGGATCGATTCCACATGGAGTTAATTTATTTGGAATTAGGTTTATATCTAAGTCTAGATACGTGTTTTGTTCCTAATTACGCTTCCGCACATTTTGGTTTTGATTCTACTTCTAATTCTATTCTATTGTATGCAATGATTAAAGCTAAGTACAATATTCTTTATGTTGGTTTTCAAGTGTTTAAAAGGACTAGGGTAGTGACTTCCGCCTAGGTGGACATCTAACAGGTAGCAAGAATCTAGGGCAAGCTTGATTAATTTGGGGTCGTAATATAGCTATCACACCCAAGTACTCACTCTATATCTCTAGATAGTTTGAGTGATTTTGCCCAATTTGGCTTTCTCAAGTCCAAATGGGTATTCATGCAAGTCATCTGATATTAGCTCAAGTCTGGTATTACTATCTCTAGGTTTAGCCCTTTAATTGGGGCTATCAATTTCTTGAATTCACCTCAATTCCTTGTTAGCCTAGTTTTCCTAGACTTAATCCCTCTTTCTCAAGAAGAGACCAAGTCATAAAGGCATGAATCAATATTTGCAACCACTAATTCTACATTTCTAGCAAGAACTAGGCTAAATATCACTAACCCATAAATATGAAAACCCTAAAATTCAGTACCCATTAAATACCCACACTAGGGTTGGGTCACAACCCTAGCTATGGGTCTAGCTATTCATAGCAATAGCAGAAATCAAAGATGAAAAGAAGATAAAATTCATATTACTAGATTAAAAGATGAAAATCTAATGTTATAAGGTGAATCTAATACAAAATTTCCTAAAAGGGAAGTTCCAGCCATCTCACGTGCTTAGAAAATACACAACATAACCTAAAAATGACAAAATATTCTATTTATACTAAGCTGAAATTTTCGGACAAAAATACCCCTGCGGAGGTTACGCGGCCGTGTAATTCTGACAAGGCCGCACTCCTACTTTAGCGACCGCATAATTATGATCGCGGTCCGTGTTCTTCACTTCTAGATCTGGGTTTTGCGGACCGCATAATTTCCATCGCGGTCGCGTAGGAGACTTCTGCGGCCGCATAATCTTGACGCAGAACACACACTTCTTGTTTTTGCTTAAAATATAAGCTCTCTGAACTTCAGCAACCGCGGTCTGCATAATTCCAATTGCGGCCTCTCAGGGACTTTCGCGGCCGCACCTTTTTGACACAGTCCGCATTAATGTTTTAGCCCAAAAATCTATCTCTCTGAATCTTCCTTTCGCGGACCTCGAAATAGTGCTCGCGACCGCGTTGTAGCTTTCGCGGCCGCACAATATTTGTGCGGTCTGCGCTTCACATCTTTTGGCCCAATCTTGGTTTCTGTTCAAGTTTTGACTCCTTTATGAGTTGATTATGACTCATTTGGATCATTTTGAACAATCCCTGCAAGCAAGCATATTACATTAGTTTTCGAGAATACCTTTGCGCATTTTTGGCCCTAAACACAAGTAAAAGAGAGCAAATAACAGGATAAAAACCTACTTATCAGGTTCTTGCACAGATGCGGCACCGCAGGTGCGCATATTTAGCCGCAGGTGCGAAAGACCTGGGCAGAAACTATAAATAAAACACTTCGCAAATTTTGGTTCATTTCCACCATTTTCAAGTCGGTTTTTGGAGCTTTTGGAGTGATTTTGAAGGGAGATTCAAGGGTTTTCAGTGAGGTAAGTTGCTTGAGCTCTAATACTCCTATATATGGTGTTTTCCCATTGTATTATCATCTAATTAGTGGAATTTAGGGGTGAAAATAAGGGGTTAGGGCTTGGGATTTTGGAGAGTTTAATTTAAGGATTTGAGGGACCAAATGATGTCGTATTTTGATAAATTTCATATGTATGGACTCGTGAGTGAATGGGCTTTCAAGTTTTGTTACTTTTGTCGGATTTTGAGACGTGGGTCTGGTGGCCGAGTTTGAGTGAATTTCGGGATTTGACCTATAATTTGATATTTTCTTTATGGGATTCATTCTTTAGCTCATATTGATCATATTTTATTGCTTGTGGCTAGATTCAAGTCATTTGGAGGCCGGTTCAAGAGGAAAGAGCATTCCGGAGTAGGAGTTCTACACTGTTGAGGTAAGTAATAGTTTTAAATCTGGTATTGAGGGTATGAAACCCAGAGTTTGGTATAATGTGACTGTTTGGAGGTGGCACCTATGCTAGGTGACGGGCGTGTGGGTGTACGCCGTGAGGGATTGAGACTTGGTCTATCCTGGGAGACTATGAAGTCTAATAGCCTTTATTTGTGTTTATATGCATTCCTGTCTACTAGAACTTGACTGTCTTTCATGTTAGAAACCATGTTTAGGCTATATTCCTGCTCCTGGTAGTTGTATTTAGTCATAGTGATTCTTGTACATGTTCACCTCAGTCTCTGCTATTTTACCTGATGATATATTGTAACACTTTGATTGGGCTATTTTTCCTTTCTTTATTGAGAGCTATGAGACTAGAGAGGTTCATGACTGAGTAAGGCCGAGGGCCTAGTTGTGAGGTATTATTCTATGGCACTTGAGTTGTCCGTGCAAATCCTTATGTTTATACTATAGCACGTGAGTTGTCAGTGTAGCACGTGAGTTGTCCGTGCGGATCCAGATATGATATTATAGCACGTGAGTTGTCCATGCGGATTATAGCGCTTGGGCTGTAGAAGCCCCTCATGAATCTGAATACCCATATTAAGCGCAGGTACCTATTGAGCACGTGCATTGAGGTTTCATCTATTTCACTTTGTTTCTGCATTTAGCTTAAAATTGTCTGGCTGGAATTGGTAATTATGCAACTGATCTTTTACTCATGTTTACTCTTAACTGTGAAAATTATCAACTAAATTGTTCTGTATAGCTCATCACTACTTCTCGATTCCTTATTATTTTTGCTACTTGATGAGTTGTTTGTACTCCTGCTACACCCTGCACTTCATGTGCAAATCTAGGTGTGTTTGATCACGGAGTTCGTTGAGTTCGCACGTGATCGAGTACCAGAGACTATGAGATAGCTGCCAGCGTCCGCAGGACCTTGTCTCTGATTCTATATTTCTTTCTATCTTGTATCGATACTTAGACACTAGTTGTATTAGTTTGGTTATCTAGACGCTCATGACTTAGTGACACCCCGATGTCGAACAATTTTCCGCACTTATGTTTAAATTGGGTTTTACCCCGTATTTTGAGAAACTCTGGTAATTTTAAATATCTTGAGTTTAGGAACAATTTCACTTATATTCTACTCTATCGTGAGATTTTATTCTATCATCGATGTTTGAACCATTCTACTCTTATTCTCTCACAGATGGTGAGAACACATAATACATCTACCCACGGACACGGACCAGAGCCCCCGGTGACAACTATGACTAGGGGTAGATGTCAAGGTCGAGGTCGTGCTAGAGGCCAAGGCAGAGGTAGAGTTCTGTCTAGAGCTCAAACAGCAGCACCTATTGTAGAACCTCAGGTGGATTTGGGAGAAGAGGTTCCAGCTCAGACTGTACCTGTTGGACCAGTTCAGGTTCCGGAAAGATACATAGCTACTCTAGTGCTTCGGGAAGCTCTAGTCTATTTGGTTAGCCTTATGGAGGGCATGGCCCAAAATGGTACATTTCCAGTGGCAGCAGCCGTCTTACGGGCTAGGGGGCACAGACTCCCACTACTCACGCTCCGGAGAAGATGGCTCCACAGTATCAGGCTCCAGTAGCCCATCCAGTTGGGGTAGTTCAATCAGTTGTTGCAACACAGGCCGGTGATAGGCCTGCTTTGTCTTTTGAGGCTTTGTTGAGTTTGGACAAGTTTACCAAGCTATTTCCTATCTATTTAAGTGGTACACCTTCTGAGGACCCACATGATTTTCTTGACGGCTGCTATGAAGTATTGCAGAACATGGGGATAGTCGAAAGTAATGGGGCTAATTTTGCTGTGTTTCAGATGACTGGATCTGCCAAGAGGTGGTGGAAAGATTATGTATTTACTAGACCAGTTGGTTCACCTGCACTTACCTGGGAGCAGTTCTCGCAGCCATTCCTGGAGAAGTTCCTTCATATCACACTGAGGGAGAATTACCGCAAGCAGTTTGAGCGTCTCCAGCAGGGCAGTATGTCAGTCACTCAGTATAAGACCCATTTTTTGGATCTAGCCCATCATGATCTTCTTCTGCTTCCTACCAAGAGAGAGAGAGAGAGAGAGAGAGAGAGAGAGAGAGAGAGAGAGAGAGAGAGAGAGAGAGAGAGAGAGAGAGAGGTAAGGAGGTTCATTGATGGACTCGTTCAACCTATCAATCTACAGATGGACAAGGAGACTAGGAGTGAGATTTCTCTTCAGAAGGCTGATAATGTCGCCAGGAGGATCGAGATGGTTCTTTCACATGAGAGAGGGCCAGTGTCATATTAGAGGCCCCGTCATTCCGGTAATTTCAGAGGCGCCTCATCTAGAGGCAAGAGTACTTATGGTAGGGATCATCCCCCCAGGCCATTTTATTCAGCACTTCAGGCATCTCAAGATGCTTCAAGGAGTCATGGTCCTATTATGCCTTACTCTGGGCAATCGACATTTAGTGCACATCCAGCTCCTATCAGTACACCACCACTCTAGAGTCACTATGGCGGCTCTCCGACCCGTTCGGGTCAGCTTCAGCTTCAGCTTCAGTAGCCACGACAGCAGGATGAGTGTTATGAGTATGGGAATATTGTTCACATTAGGAGGCATTGCCCTAGGTTGTTGAGCAACAAATCTCAGCAAAATGTTGCTCCACAGCCCGCCCGACCAGCTAGGGCCAGGGGTCAGACTGTTAGGGGTGGAGGTAAGACTGTTAGAGGTGGAGGCTAGCGAGCTATGGCCTGTCCCAGAGATGTAGTTCAGAGTGGTGGGGCCAAGCCCCGATTTTATGCTTTTCCATCTAGACCTGAGGCCGAGTCATCTGATGCCGTGATCACATGTATTGTTGCAGTTTTCCATAGAGATGCTTCAGTTTTATTTGATCCTGAATCTACTTACTTCTATGTGTCCTCCTACTTTGCTTCATATATGGTTGTACCTCATGATTCTCTGAGTGCGTCTGTTTATGTGTCTACGCTTATAAGATATTCTGTTAAGGTAAATCATGTTTATCGTTCGTGCGTGGTTACTATTGGGAGTCTTGAGACAGGTGTGGATCTTCTACTTCTCGACATGGTAGATTTTGACGTCCTACTGGGTATGGATTGACTGTCACCTTATCATGCTATATTAGATTGTCATGCCAAGACGGTGACCTTAGCCATGCTAGGGTTACCTCGAATAGAGTGGAAAGGGACTCTTGGCCATTTCACCAGCAAAGTTATCTTTAACGTGAAAGCTCGGCGTATGGTCGAGAAGGGGTGTCTAGCCTATTTGGCTTATATTCGCGATCCTAGTGCGGATGTTTCTTCTATGGACTTAGTATAAGTTGTTCGTAAATTTCCAAAAGTATTTCCTGCAGATTTGCCGGGGATGCCACCCGACAGGGATATTGACTTCTATATTGATTTGGCTCAGGGCACTCAGCCCATTTCCATTCCACCATACCGTATGGCCCCGCCGAAGTTGAAAGAATTGAATAAGCAGTTACAAGACTTGCTTGATCAGTGATTCATTAGACCTAGTGTCTTGCCCTAAGGTGCACCAGTGTTATTTGTAAAGAATAAAGATGGTTCAATGCGAATGTGTATAGATTATCAGCAGTTGAACAAGGCTACTACCAAAAACAAGTATCCATTGCCAAGAATTGATGACTTATTCGATCAGCTGCAGGGTGCCAAGGTATTTTCGAAGATTGACTTGAGGTCTGGCTATCATCAGTTGATGATTAGGGCATCTTATGTCCCAAAGGTAGCTTTTCGTACTCGGTATGGGCATTATGAATTTCTAGTGATGTCATTTGGGCTGACAAATACCCTAGAGCATTTATGGATTTGATAAACCGAGTATTCAGACCCTATCTGGATTCTTTTGTGGTTGTATTCATTGATGATATCTTGATTTACTCCAACAGTCGGGAGGAGCATGAGCAACATCTTCGAATTGTGCTTCAAACTTTGAAGAATAATCAGTTATATGCTAAATTTTCAAAATGTGAATTTTGGTTAGACTCATTTGCCTTTTTTGGGCATGTTGTATCGGCTGAAGGCATAAGAGTGTATCCTAAGAAGGTTGAGGTAGTTCAGAATTGGCCTAGACCTACTTCAGCTATAGAGATCTGGAGTTTCCTAGGTCCGGTAGGTTATTATCGTTGGTTTGTGAAGGGATTTTCATCTATAGCATCTCCATTGACCAAACTGACCTAGAAGGGTGCCCCATTCAGATGGTCAGACGATTATGAGTTGAGCTTTCAAAAGCTCAAGACTGCTTTGACTATGGCGCCAGTGTTGGTATTATCCACAGGTTCAGGATCTTATACGGTGTATTGTGATGCATCTCGCATTGGGTTTGGTGCAGTATTGATGCAGGATGGCAGGGTGATTGCATATGCATCGTGGTAGTTGAAAGTTCACAAGAAGAATTACCTTATTCATGACTTATAATTGGCAGCCATTGTTCATGCGTTGAAGTTTTGGAGGCATTACCTTTACGGTGTCTCGTGTGAGGTATTTACTAATCATCGTAGTCTACAGTATCTGTTCAAACAAAAAAATCTCAATTTGAGGCAGAGAAGATGGTTGGAGCTGTTGAAGGACTATGATATCACCATTTTGTATCACCCCGGAAAGGCCAATGTGTTGGATAATGGGTTGGGTAGAAAGGTTGTGAGTATGGGCAGCCTTGCATATATTCTGATTAGTGAGAGGCCGTTAGCTGCAGATGTTCAGACTTTGGCCAATTAGTTTGTGAGGTTAGATATTTCAGAGTCCAATCGAATTCTAGCTTGCACAGTCGCTCGGTCTTCCTTGTATGAGTGCATCAGAGAACGATAATATGATGATCCCCATTTGCATGTCCTTAAGGACACGATGTGGCACGATGGTGCCAAGCAGGTTGATGTGGGAGATGCTGGAGTTCTGCAGATGTAGGGTCGTATTTGTGTTCCTAATATGGATGGGCTTCTTGAATTAATTCTTGAAGAGGCCCACGGTTCCTGGTATTCTATTCATCCGGGTGCTGCAAAAATGTATCAAGATTTGCGGCAATATTATTGGTGGAGAAGAATGAAAAAGGATATAGTTGCATATATAGCTTGGTGTTTGAATTGTCAGCAAGTTAAGTTTGAGCATCAGAGACCTGGTGGTTTACTTCAGAATTTAGAAATTCCTGAGTGGAAGTGGGAGCGTAGTACTATGGAATTTGTTGTTGGACTCCCATGGACTCAGAGAAAGTTTGACGCAGTATGGGTCATTGTGGATAGGTTGACCAAGTCAGCACATTTCATTCCAGTGGCAATTACCTATTCTTCAGAGCGGTTAGCAGAGACTTACATTCGAGAGATTGTCCGCCTTCACGGTGTGCCTGTGTCTATTATTTCAGATCGAGGTACGCAGTTCACCTCGCACTTCTGGAGAGTTGTACAGTGTGAGTTAGGCACGTGGGTTGAGTTGAGTGCAGCATTTCATCCATAGACAGACGGACAGTCAGAACACACTATTCATATATTGGAAGATATGATTCGCGCTTATGTTATAGACTTTGGAGGTTCTTGGGATCAGTTCTTGCCACTTGCGGAGTTTGCCTATAATAACAGTTACCAGTCGAGCATTCAGATGGCTCCATATGAAGCATTAAACGGGAGGCGATGTCACTCGCCAATTGGCTGGTTTGAATCAGGAGAGGCTCGGTTGTTGGGTACCGATTCGGTACAGGATGCCTTGGATAAGGTCAAGATTATTCAGGATCGACTTCGCAAAGCTTAGTCTAGGCAAAAAGGTTATGCCGACTGTAAGGTTCGTTATGCTGCATTCATGTAAGAAAAAAGAGTATTGCTCCAGGTTTCACCTATGAAAGGTGTAATGAGAGTTGGAAAGAAGGGCAAGTTGAGCCCTAGGTATATTGGACTTTTTGAAATTCTTGAAATATGGGTGAAGTAGCCTACAGGCTTGCACTACCACCTAGTTTATCAGTAGTTCATCCGGTATTCCATGTAGCCATGCTCCGAAAATATCATAGTGATCCGTCCCATGTGTTAGATTTTAGCTCAGTTCAATTGGACAAAGACTTGACTTATCAGGAGAAGCCAGTAGTTATTCTAGCTCGGCAGATCCGTCATTTGAGGTCTGAGAGTTATCCTTCAGTTCGGGTACAATGGAGAGGTCAGCTAATTCAGGCAGCTATCTGAGAGTCCGAGTCTGACATACGAAGCAAATATCCACGTCTTTTCACCAGTTCAGGTACTTCTCTAATTCCATTCGAGGACGAACGTTTGTTTTAGAGGTAGAGAATGTGATGACCCAAAAATGTCATCTTTTATTTAAACGTTCATTTATGTGTTCTATGAAGATGTTGAGAGCTTACTTGTTATGAGTTACGTATCACCTGAATAGTTAATGTTAATGGCATTCCTTTTCTAGTAATATATTGCTTATGAGGCCGCTGTTAGTATTGTTTTCATGTTGTGTTACGTTGAATGGATTATGTATTGGTTTCTAGGATTCTCTGGCAGGTGGATAGGCCCAGTTACAAAGGAAACTCTGGCAAAATTTTGGGAGTTAGTAAAAATTCGGGAAATTGAAATGGGTGAAAGAAGAGATAAGTTAAGTTATGTGTTTGGGGGCAGACTCTACTTCTCATTTGAGGACTGATAATATCATGTATATCAATTTAATATGATAATAAGTGTACGAGGCATATTATAAGTGATGTGGGGTCTAAGGAGAGGCCTAAGTCTAAGTCAAGTTGGAAAATTTCATAATTGACTAAAGTTCCAAATGAGTACGCACAAGATCAAACTTTGGACAAGCATATCTAAATATATATAAGGATTTATATAATGATCAACCTATCAAATGAAAGGTCTTCGAGTCTAGTTTCTAACGCTTCAAGCCATTTGTCATTTGGAGAATCCTACAAGATGTTTTTACCAAATTACCAAAGGCTGGAAGAATGTGATTCTGCTGTCAGATGTGCGACCGCGGAATCATTATGCGAAACGCAAAACCGATTGTGCGACCGCAAAATGGTCGCATACCTAACCAGTGTAGCCCAGTTCTGGGCATCTATTTTGCAGTCCATTGTGCGACCCACATACCCATTGTACGATCCATTGTGCGACCGCATACCTGAGTTCGGAGGGTCCATTTTTCTATTTTCATAACCCGACCCCATTTTGATACATAGGCTTTGGGGCTTATTTTGGGGCAATTATCAGATGATTTTAGAGAGAAGTGAGAGTGTTCTAGAGAGAGGAAGAAGCTCAAGTGCTTTGTTCATCAAAAATCTTGTTCAAGCTTTGAAATCCAAAAAGGAAATATCACAAGATCTTCACCCAAGAGGTAAGATTCTAACCCCTAGTCTTCAATTTCGAGTTTGGATAAAGATGAGTGATTGGGAGTGTGATTCTTGGATGTGAGAGTATTAGTTATACATGCTTGAACCAACAAGGTTGTGGGAAGATTGTTGAGTTCAAATGGGTAAAAATTGAGTTGAAAATGGTAGAAATCTTCAAATACTTTAATTGAGGTTTTCAAAGGCAATCTGATGTTGGAATTCAGTAATTTTTATATGGTTGAACTCGTATCAGAACGGGTGTTCGGATTTCATGAGTTTTTTCGGGATTCGAGATGTGGGTCCCACTGTCGATTTAAATATAAATTTCGTATTTTAATCCCGAAAATTTATAATTTCATATGGAATTAATTCCTACAATTTGTGTTGAGTACATTGAATTGTTTATGATCAGATTTGAAGCTTTCAGACACAAATTCGCGAGACAAAGGTTTATTGGAATCTTGAATGTGGTTGCGAAGCGAGGTAAGTGTCGCGGTTAACCTTGACTTGAGGGAATAGAACCCTTGAATTATTTGTTATATGAAATTCATATGAATGATGTATAGGCGAGGTGACGAGAGTCTATATGTCATCAAATTAATTATTTGCGTAATTATTTGAAAATTATAAATTATTTTAAATTATGAATTAATTATTATATTAATTATTTCTATCATATTCTTTGCTCAATAGTATTCCTTGAATCCACGCTATAAATGCTACATGCTTATTTTATTTGTGTGACTTAATTGCTACTTGACATTTAGCATACTAATTATTAAATTGCATATTTTCTCCTTATTTTTCACAATTAATTGCTACTTGTCATCACTTATTTCTAAATAAATCATAATTATTGTATGTTTGTTGTCTTATAATTTCATATTAATTATTGCATTTATTGGAGTAATTTCTTTTATAAGGATTGGTAAATTATATTATTGGAGGAGCGGGTTGCACGCCGCAACAGAAATGAAAGTGAATATATTGGAGGAGCGGGTTGCACGCCGCAACAAAATTAATTCAGATGAATATATTGGAGGAGCGGGTTGCACTCCACAACAGAATTGATTGAAAACATATATTGAGGTTCGGGTTGCATGCCGCAACGGAATTGAATATGAATATATTGTGGGATCGGGTTTCACGCCGCAACGGAAATTGATTGAAATAATAATTGATTATGATTGCCGAGTTGGCTTCGACCGTTGAAATGATTTACCTATTAAATTTCTATTTCTGTTTTCCTATTATTGTTCCTATTATTATTATTATTGCGTACATGTTAATGTAAGTGACCTGTATTAGCCTCGTCATTACTTCGTCGAGGTTATGCTCGGCACTTACTGGGTACATGGGGTCGGTTGTACTTTTATTGTACTCTGCACTTCTTATGTAGATACTGGAGTTGATCCTAGCGGCGCACAGTAGACTTGCTCGGATTCAGCTATTCGGAGGAGACTTGAGGTATAGCTGCATGGCGTTCGCAGTTCTGAAGTCCCCTTCCACTTTATCATAGATGTGTATTTCCTTCAAACAACTTATTTTTTCATTCAGACCTTTATTTGTATTATTCTAGTAGCTCGTGCACTTGTGACACCAGTTCTAGGATGGTTTTTAGACATCGCTATTATTATGGATTAATCACTTTATTTCAGAATTTATTTCCGCATTTATTTCTTTGTTATTAACTAAATTAAAATTGTTTAAAATGGATAATATTATTCTAACATTGGCTTGCCTAGCAAGTGAAATGTTTGGCGCAATCACGGTCCCGAAGGTGAAAATTTTGGGCCGTGACAGTGGGTAGCATGTTTATGAGTTTTATTTGAAGTTATAATGGGATATTGTATGAATCCTAAGGTTGGGTCTTGAGAATGCCATTTTTGGTTAAAGAAGAAGATGAATAGAGATGAATTGATATAAATACATATGTCTTGAGTTTCTACGGATTCCAATAGACTTGATAACTTAATTGATGAGCGGGTTTAATTGGGAATTACCATTTGGATAAGATACAACACTAGTTCTTGAAATGGATGTTCTTGAACCTAGAGTTTTATTGGAGAAGGCAAGGAATAGTGACTTGATGATGTTGGATAATTAACATAGTATTATTAATGACTCCAAATGAGTATTAAATGATAAGAATGGAATTGAATAGGCTAAAGGGCAAGTCCATTGGATAATTTGTGATGGTTGAAGGCTTGTTACCGAATTGTGAAATCTACATGGATATTTATGAATCTTTTCATATTTATTTTGATGTAGTTGGGGTATCTAATGGTAGATATTGAATTGTGGACGATATTTGGACATTTTAATCAATTGGAGCATTGTTGTATTTTCGGAGCTTGAAGGTTGAGGTAAGTAACACTTCTAAACTTGATTCTGAGGGTATGAATCCTCAAATTTGGTGTTATATAAATTGTTTGGAGATGACTCACACGATAGTTGACGAGCGTGTGGACATGCACCATAGAAATTGTGACTTGAACAAATTCTGTGAAGTTGTAAAAATTAAAGAATCATGTTATTATCCGAATATTTTTCACGTGTTAGAAAAATTGAGCTGAGACTCGTATTAAAGATCATGATTGGGCTACGTGCCGATATTTTGGGATCCACAGGGTCGTGTCCTATTGAATTTATATGTTTTAAAAATATATATTTCATACTCAGTCATATTCATCCATTGTAACTGTAATTATTGAATCGGGGTTGCCCGCCTGCAGCTGTCCATATTAGCTTTATATATATATTATTACTATATGGAACGGGGCTGCCCGCCTACAGCAGGCCTTATAGGCTTTATTATTATACGGATCGGGACTGCCCGCCTGCAGTAGGCCATAACGGCTTTATATCACTCTTGAGCTGAAGGAACCCCTCCGGAGTCTGTACACACCCCCAGTGAGCGTAGATGATTATATATTCAGGATGGACTTCCCAGGGTTTGGACTTGCGTTACTTATTTATATTGTGATGAAATACCTGGACATGGATCTTGTCTGTATCATTTATATTTGGGGATAAATTACTCCAGGGCTGGATTGGTCTTATACGGTACTGAGTGACTGACTGTTAGTCGATGTGTATATATTTACGGAATGGAATATCCCTGGGCTGGATTGGCCATAAACAGTACCGAGTGACCGAATGATTAGTGACTAGTAGTACATGAGGTATTTCCACTAAGATGTCACATTTCTTATATCATGCAGAATTGATCTATTTTGCTAATACTGAGTTTAACTGTTGAACTTGAAAGCATGCCTACATTTCTGTACCATTATTTATGTACTGGACTGTACCTGCGGAGCTCGTCACTATTTTCAGCACATAGGTTAGTCTTGTTACTTATTGAGTTGGTTGTACTCATACTACACTTTGCACCTCTTGTGCAGATCCAGATGCTTTCGGACACGGCGACTATTAGATCTCAGAGTGCAATCCGTTGGAGACTATCAAGATAGCTGCCTGGCATCTGCTGACCTTGAGTCTCTCTTTCTTTCAGTTATTGTATTGTTCTATACATTAAGACTTTGTATTCATATTAGATGCTCATGTACTCAGTGACACCAGGTTTTGGGAGTGTTTATATCTATATTTGTGAGATTTCTTCCGCAGAATTTAAATATAATGTTTTCAAACTTAAAAGATATGGTATTTTATTGGGATTGTCGGCTTGCCTAGTATTGAGATGGGCACCATCACGAAAGGTAAAATTTTAGGTCGTGACATCATCCGAGTGTGTTGTCGTAAGGGAGGAGTGTTTATCAGTATGTTTTATGTTTGTCCCGCTATTCCATCCTTTTGTGCCTTATAAGTTTTATATTTTTGAATGGTGTTACTCATTTCTTTAACTTACCATAAAGTGGTAGAGCGCCATAGTTTAAATTCCAACAAGAATCAGCCATACAGAGACATGGTGGTTTTAACTTTTAAGTATCTAAGGTTATTTTATTATATATACATAGACAATTACATGTAGATTTTATCCTCACTGGTTAGTGATAGCTCCGTGTGGGTAAATATTAACTATTAAATTCGTAGTATATATCTATAATTTCTTCTAAAGAAGTAACGAAAGGACCTCTTAGTTAAAATTCTGAAGTTTGTGAGAACTGATAATATATATATATATATATATATATATATATATATATATATATATATATATATATATATATATATATATATATATATGTTGTGTGTGCCTGCATATATTATATATTGTGTGCTAGATATATATACTTATATAGTGGCTGCATACGTGAAATAATCTATCTTTTTTATGAATTAACTGTATATTACTTTGTAATCCATATGTTACTACTATTGGTTCATTTTGCATTGTAATTTGCTTTAAATCTAAGCCCTTGTTATATTTTCCATGGAAACAAGGCCGTTTTAGGTCTACCTCTCCTCCATGTGCCCCCCTCCCTCCCACCCACCCACCTACCCCCAAAAAAAGAGTTCTAGCATAAAATATATAACTTTCTATCTGATATATAGAGGGGCGTTTCTTCAAATTTAATGTTGCTTTTCAATTTGATAGGAGTATAAATCTTACAATGCCATCTTATTAAGATGACATATAACTTTCAATGATTCTAATAAGAATATTACAAAAATGGAGATAGATAATTCAAAGAAACTAATAAAATAATTAGATAAGCATAACCTACATGTTCTTTCCAAATTTTCGTGCAAGTAGGCATTTGCCATATTAATTGGTATCTTTACACAAATAGTCATTAGATTTACTATTTATTTTTTCTAGTTAGTAAACATCGATTATATATAAATTATACATGATTCGACACATATTATACATATAATATACTTTCGCCGGCTATTTTTAATTTAAGTAATTGCGGGTGAGCGACTATTTAGGTTAATTCTTCTTTACCAAAAAAAAAGTATTCCAGCATCAGTTAAAAATAATTTAGATCCAAACTTATATTCTGTAAGGCCCTAGTAACCTGACTGATAATGAAATTGTTTATAGGAATTATTATTGTGATATGGATATATCAAGAAACCACAAATAGTATAATTTCAAATGCTGTTAAGGTTTTTTAAAGTAGTACTTGCCAATAGATAAGAAAGCTTTTTTTTAAATGCAGTCGTCCACACCGAAAACTTGCTTTTGGTAAAAAAGGAATATATGAAAATATATTGGTTATTTTTATAGTATTCGCTGGTTTAAACAACAAAAGGTTTAAGTTCTATTTACATTTTGTATCATCTCATTTTTACTTGATAATATTGGTATTGGAGTTACCTTGCACGCATGTGATCGACTATTCACATTTTTGGATTGTATGAATGTAATGACCCAACAGGTCATTTTAACTTTTAGAATCTTGTTACCCTAAATAAAATTATTTATATTTGCTTTTATTAATTTATGACTTGCGGGGATAGTTGGTTCGGGATTTGAAAGTGTTCGGGTTGAAATCAAAACACCTGGTTCCTTAAGTTGGCCTTAAAATGCTAAGTTTGAATTCGGTCAACATTTTGAGAAAACGACCCTGGAATCGGAATTTGACGGTTCCAATAGTCTCGTATGGTGATTTTAGACTTAGGAGCGTGTTCAGAATTTTTTTTTTGGATGTCCGTAGTTAAATTAGGCTTGAAATGGCTAAAACAAGAATTTAAATTTGGAAGTTTGACCGGGGAGTTGACATTTTGATATCGGGGTCGGAATCCAGTCCCAAAAATTTTCATAGCTCCGTTATGTTATTTATGACTTGTGTGCAAAATTTGAGGTCAATCGAACTTGATTTGATAGGTTTCGGCACCGAATGTAGAAGTTGGAAATTGTAAGTTTCATTAAGCTTGAATTGGAGTATGATTCATGGTTTTAGCATTGTTTGATGTGATTTGAGGTTTCGAATAAGCTCGTATGATGTTTTAGGACTTGTTGGTATATTTGGTTAAGGTCGCGAGGGGCTCGGGTGAGTTTCGGACGGCTAACAGATTATTTTTGGCCTTTGGGAGATTGCTAATAGCTACTGCTTTTTTTCTTCTGATTTTCTTATACATGATCGCGTAAGTTTGTCTGCGATCGCATAGTGTAATTTGGGCAGAGGTGACTTTGTTCTACGCGATCGCGTGAGATAGTTTGCGATCATGTAGGCTTAGTTGAGGCAGTGCTGATTTTGTTCTTCGCGATCGTGTAGGTTGGGCCAGTCTGTGCATCGCGATCGCGTGGCATTGTTTGCGATCGCATAGGGGAAACTTGAGAGGAAACCGGGCCACGCGTTTGCTCTATGCGATCGCGTGAAGAGAGATGCGATCGTGTAGAGTTGGAATCTTGTGCATCGCGATCGCGTGGCATTGTTTGCGATCGCGTAGGGTTAATTTGGGCAGTGTGAGAATTATACATCGCGCTCGCGTGGACAAGTCCGTGATCACGTAGAAGAAATCACTGGGCAATTTACCGATTTGGAGCTCGGATTGGGGCGATCTTTGGGAGATTTTTAGATAAAACAACGGGGTAAGTGTTCTTAACTCAATATTGGTTAAATTACCCGAATCCATCGCTGTTTTTATTATTTAATTGGTGAATTAAGTTGGAAAAGTTTGAAAAACCCTCATGGATAGATTTGAGGATTTGAGGGCAGAATTGTTATCGAAATTTAGTAGTTTTGGTATGTGTAGACTCGTGGTTGAGTGGGCGTTTATATTTCGTAACTTCTGCCGGATTCCGAGACGTGGGCCCCACAGACAATTTTTGAGTTAATTTTGGATTTTTATTGAAAAATGTAGTATTTTCTTATTAAATTGATTGCTACAATTTTTAGTGATTGTATCGAATTATTTTGGCTAGATTCGAGCCATACAGAGTTGGATGATCGAGGAAAAGGCCTACTAGTGGATTAAATTGGAGCAAGTTGAGGTAAGTCTCTTGTCTAATCTTGTCCAGGTAGCTACTATCTATGCACGAGGTAACGAGAGTCCATACGTAGCTACTATCTATGCTAAAGTCCAGGTAGTTTAGGACTCAAAGCATGAATTATGTGCGTAAATTGTATCCTTTATTTAATTAAAATATTTGAACTATATTGTGAAATTTTAGGGAAAGATAGTAAAAGATGGAAATCTCTTATATACTTAATTTTTTGTTTAAATTTATTAATTGTTAAAATAAATTTCTCATCCTCTCGAATTAATCTTATAATAATATACTATCATTTCGGAGGTTCATAAGAAAATGTCCTCCTTTCTTGTGGAACGGGCCGAATGCCTCGGTAGTATAGATGTAACGACCCGACCGGTTATTTTGATAATTATAGCCCTGTTACCTCCATTTCTGCTTCTTTCTGTGTTCTTCAGCTATATTATGATATGTCGGGTTAGTTGGTTCGGGTCCGGAGTGATTTTGGAGTGAATTGAGACACTTAGTCTCTTTATTAGAAGTTTAAGTGTGAAACGTCAACTGGATGCTGACTTATGTGTAAACGATCTCGGATTTGAATTTTGATGGTTCCGTTAGGTGATTTTGTACTTATGAGCGCGCTCAGAATATGATTTCGAGGTCCGTAGTGGAATTAGGCTTGAATTGGCGAAAATTGAAAATTTAGCGATTTTGGTCGGTAGTGGAAAATTTGATATCGGGGTCGGAATGGATTTTCAGAAGTTGGAGTAGGTCCGTTGTGTCATTTGTGGCGTGTGTGTAAAATTTAAGGTCATTCGGACGTGGGTTTATAGGTTTCGGCGTCGTTTGCGGAATTTGGAAGTTTAGAAGTTCTTAGACTTGAATCCGAGGGTAATTTGGTGTTTTGATGTTGTTTTGAGTGATTCGAAGTTTCGACTAAGTTCGCATGTGGTTATATGACTTGTTGGCATGTTTGGTTGATATCCCGGGGGCCTTGGGTGTGTTTCAGATGCTTAATGGTTGAGTTTTTGGACTTATGAGATTGCTGAAGACTTATGATATCTGGTAGTTTCGCACCTGCTGTGGGGAGGCCGCAGGTGCGTACTCGCACGTGCGGAGGAAATAGCGCAGAAGTGGGAGTTGAGGATATGGCCAAGGGTCGCAAGTGCAAGGGTGTTTCCGCATTTGCGAGCCCGCAAATGCGCCTGAAGCTCCGCAGATGCGGAAAATGAGTTGGAGGGAAGGATCGTAGAAGCGAACTTTTGTTTGCAGGTGCGCACACGCAGGCGCGACCACTTGCACGCAGATGTGGACCCAGCCCTTTTAGTCATTTCCACACCTACGATTGAATTTCCGCATGTGCGGCGTCGCAAATGCGACTGAAGGTCCGCAGGTGCTGAAGAACTGGACAGAAAAGTGGGATTTCGAGGGTTTGAATCCCATTTCGATTTTGGGACTTTGAGAGCTCGGTGTGAGGCGATATTTCAAGGTTTCTTCAAGAATATTTTTGGGGTAAGTGATTCTAACTCGGATTGGACTATATTCCATGAATCTATTGCTATTTTCATCATCTAATTAGAGATTTGAGTTGTAAATTTGGGGGAAAATGGTGGAAACTTCATAGGCATAAATTTCGAGTTTTGGAAGGTTATTTGAGGTTGGATTCGAATAATTCTTTTATGGTTGGGCTCGTGAGTGGATGGGTATTCATATTTTGTGACTTTTGTCAGATTTCGAGACGTGGGCCCGTGGAGCCGGGTTTTAGTCGATTTCGGATTTTGGCTCTAATTTATAGTTTTTATGGGATTGATCCCTTTAGCCTTTATTGATTGTGTTGTATTACTTGTGGCTAGATTCAGGACGTTTGGAGGTGACGCGGATGCTAGGTGACGGGCGTGTGAGCGTGCACCGTGAGGGATTGTGACTTGATCCGTCTCGTGAGACTGTAAAGTCGAATAGCCATTGTTATTACTTATTTTTTTCCTTGTCTTGAGCAACTGACTGCCTTTCATTTTAGAAGTCATGCTTAGGCCAGATGATATATTTTAAAACCTAATGCTACATGACATATCACATATACTTATTATATTACATATCACATATACTTATTATATTACGATCGACGCCAAGGGTGAGGCAGACAGACTTCCTTGATGAAGGTCAACACTTCTTCTTTTGAGGTCAAAGTCTTCCATCGGATGGTCCGAGTTACTCGATCATCACCTGCCCATAACATCATATCATCAACTTTCGTTAACCTAATTCTTGATGTAACGACTGATCGGTCATTTTGAGCTCTAGCGCGTCGTCCGACGATTTGAGCCTTGAGTAGCTTCACTTAAGGTATTATGACTTGTACGTGTGGTGGGAATTGAATTTCGGAAGCTCGGAGTTGATTCAGATGAAAAATTCTAAATTCGGAAGCTTTAAGTTGGAAGAGTTGATTAAGGTTTGAATTCTGAGTAAAAGACCTCGAAATCAGGATTTGAAGGTTCCAATAGATTCATAAGATGATGTCGGACGTGAGCCTATGTTCGGGTTGAGTATCTGATCGCCCATGAGCATTTCGGCACTTATTATGAAAAGTTAATATTTTGAAAGTTTAAGAATTTCTTAAGTTTAACTTAAAGTGGACATTGGTGTTATCGATGTCCGTTTATGTTTCCGATCCTTGGAATAGGTTCGTATTGTGATATATGACTTGTGCGTAAAGTTTGGCATCATTCCGGAAAGTTTAAGTGTGATTAGGACGCATTCGGCGAAGTTTGAATGTTTGAGAGTTTAAAGAAAGGTTTCGATCGTCAATTCGTAATTTTGATGTTTTTTGACGTGGTTTGAGGTTTTGACTAAGTCTGTATTGTATTTTGGGATGTGTTGGTATGCTTGGACGGGGTCCCGGGAGCCTCGGATGCGAATTGGACATGGAATTGGGAATAAATTATATGTTTGAGTTCATAATGTTATGGGTAATGATTATCTTCGAAAATTTTTGGAATCCAGGCACGTGGGTCCTAGGGTTGACTTTTTTGACTTTTCAAGCGGAGTTGATAATTGTTATAAATTGATTAATTATGGGTACTAGAGTATATATTTATGGATTTACATATTTGTTTGACTAGTTTTGGAGAGACGGGCATCAGTTTGACGTGTTTGAGAGGTGTTGGAGGTGGTTATGAAACTTCGGAGCGAGGTAAGTCTCCTGTCTAACTCTGTGAGGGGGAAACTACCCCTAGGTGATGTTTTTTTATATGTGCTACTTGTTGCGTGGGCTACCTACGCACGAGGAGATGGGAGTCCGTGTGTAGTTAAAATTTATGTTATTGTCCGGGTAAACTTAGGTTCACACCATGCTATAACTATACTATATGAGTTATCCCTTGCCTATTAAATTCCTTTATTTTACATTACGACTTGAGACTAGACTTGCGTAGAGTGATAGACTTTCTATTGTAGAGATTTGACGGGCTTCATGATTAGCCGCAAAATAATTGTATTCGTCTTACAAATTTCAACTACGCTATGCGTTTTCATCGAAACATTTTCCATAAAGTTCATAACTCGCACGTTTATTCAGGAATAGGGTCAAGGACCTGTTAAAGGCTCTTATTATAATGGGATTGGGCTGTTCGCCTCGACACTATAATAGATACATCTATGGTTCGTGTCGTTCGACCCTCGGCAGTGCACACATTATGATGGGATCGGGCCGTTCGCCCCGGCATGATTATTTATCACACTTTTATGGAAGCGGTCCGTTCGCCTCGGCAATATAATTGATATTTCTATGGTTCATGCCGTTCGACCCTAGGCAGTGCACATATTATGATGGGATCGGGCCGTACGCCTTGGCCTTTCTATAAAATACTCTTATGAAATCGTGCGTATTATTTGACAAGAAGCCAGTGTATCTGTGAGTTTTTCTAATTTGAACTGTGACGAACTATCTGGTGAGGTCCAATATATATATACTCCGATTGAGGGGGTAACTACTTAGTGAGATCTTGAGTTTACAGTTCGGAAGAGGATTGTACCTCGTATTTATATTTGTTCATACAGTTTATCTGCTCTACCACATATTTATTTTACTTCTTAATGTACCTGTATTATTGGAAAACTAATAAGTGTCGATGTCAACCCCTCGTCACTATATCTCTGGAGTTAGGCTAGATACTTACTGGGTACGTGTTGATTTACGTACTCATGCTACACTTGCTGCACTTATTGTGCAGGTATATATATGTTTCTGGTGGTCCTCCAGGCGCAGAGGCGCATCATTTGTGGGGACTTTACGAGGAGCTGCATTCCATGTTACGATCCACAACATACAGAGTCTCCATCAGAGTTATTTATGTTCTCCTGTCTAACTTGTATTCCAGACAGATGTTGTATTTTATTATATTTCCTAGTTAATTCCCATGCACTTGTGACACCAGGTTTTGGAGGTTCCTATTGGTTGTTCGTTATTGTCGTTCACGTAATTATTATCATTTTACCCTATAAATTCTATTTTATACTATTTAATTAATGGAGATTATGATTTCGAAAGTAATAAAAAGAGTAACTAAGTTGATCAATCACCATTGGCTTAAATGGCGGTAGCTTTAGGCGCCATCGTGACCTTTAGTGGATTTTGGGTCGTGACAGCTTGGTATCAGAGCGTTAGGTTCACTTATGTCTCATGAGTCCTGAGAAAGTCTAGTAGAGTCTTGGGGATGGGTACAGAGACGTCTGTACTTATCTTCGAGAGGCTACAGGGCTGTTAGGAGCACTTCCCTTATTGATTCCTTATTTTATGGCTTGATTCCTTTGAGGCTTATGCCTTTATTTCCTTCCTACTCAATCTTATGCGACGTGGAGAGCTTGGTATCAATTGGGCTTTGAGGAGTTGTACATGGCACCGCAAATGCGGTGCAAGATGTTTTCGCTGCATGTTCGAGTGGGCTATTACCGTCGCCTTGCAGAAGGATGTTCTATCATTTCAGCTTTGTAGCTATATTACCGATGGTTTTGAGGCTATGTACAGATTATTATGATGTCCATGCATTGCTATCGCACAGTGTAGGTATGATTGTACGGTGCTTATTTATGGATCGCAGCAGTGAATGACTCGAAAGGAGGATTTCTCAGGTCATGGTTTAGAGGTTCCACATTAAATTCCAGCAAAGGAAAGGCAATTGGTCTATGGACGTTCAGGTTCGGGTTGATGGAGTAACGAGACTTGGTATTTTCGAACATGGTGGAATTCTCAATTGTGATATGGTATTGTCATCATTGTTGAACACATTAAGGTTCACCGGTGTTATGGTCTTTTTCAATTTTCCTTTGGGACAGGATGTTTTGAAATGGTGCCGGAGGAGCGGTTGTCAGAGATAGCGGTGTGTAGCAGTGTCAGGATCAAATCAGTGTTTCTAATGTTGATGGCTCGAGAAAGATGATCTTTAAGGAGGCTTAGAGTTGGAGGCAATTTATTAGTTCTGGTGCTACATAGATGGATTTTGATTTAATGCAACATTTGGGTAGCAAAGGATGAGGAAGGACATGGCGGGGGGTGTCTCGCGGTGGTCAAATTACTAGTAGGTCAAGTATGAAGAGCAGAGGTCGAAAAGTTGCTTAAAGGAGGTAGTTTAACCGAAGTGGGAGTGACAGAGTAGCATATATATTCTTTGGTAGGAAGCCACTTGCCTTGAAGAAAGTTTAGAGCGATTTGGGAATCATGGTGGATAATGACTAAGCCTATGCATTTCATTTGGGATGGTGGCTACTGGACGGAGGAAGCTTAATTATGGAAGAGGGGAGTTTGCTGGAAATGGAGAAGTGTGAAACATGACTTCGAGTTTGGAAATGTATTGTCGAACTGTCAGTTGATGTCTATGGGGGATGAACAGACTTTTACAGCTGGTGGGCGAGCATGGGCTTAGGAGAGTTTATTGATTTCGTGGTAGCTATCCCCAGTGCAACATCGTTGGAAGATGTCGGTAAGGAATTCCACATGTGGGTGATCTCCTGTGAGCAGATTAGCGGTTGCGTGATTCTGATGAAGTTTCTGCGAAGAGTTCTACTTACTACCCGACAAAAGGTTGAATATGCGATTGTGGCAAATAATTCGGAATGTTCATGAGAAGTTTGACGGAAGATTTCAAGAAATTTGGCGGGTTAAAGGCGCAAGATCATCGTAATTAAGAATGAGGAATCCTCGTGGGTTCTGGGTTTATGTAATGGTAGCTTAAAGCTAAGTGGGGGGCCCCACCTTCTACGATTGGATCACGTGGTTGTCTGATTGTGCGGTTCTTGGTTATCGGTGTATTGATGAGTTATTATGATTGAGGAATAAAAACCTCAGGGCTAATTCAGGCAAAGAACTTGATGGATGTGTGCTATATCTGGCTTTATCGATTCATGTTCAGGTTTTTGGGAAGACTCAGAGTTTATGCTTTTTGTGGATGTGATATACAATGAAAATAGTTCAGCCGGTTTCTTCTTTGAGAGGGTGTTCTTGTGCTAGTAGAGCATTGGAGTTTGGTTATATTCGGGACCAGGTCAGAGTGGGTGACTCTCGGCAATATTCCTAGTGGGTTCAAAAATTAAAATGCAGTGCCTAAGTATTTCGGGTCCGTTATATGGCTAAGGATTGAGTTGTTGCAGTGGATTATGAAAGGGGGCTTGGAGTGTTCTATGTTATCATCGGGCCTGCAGGGCAGTATTAGAGGAAAGGGATAAATAACTTCGGATTTGCTGAAGGTCTTTCAGAATGGGTGTACCAGTTGGAGATGCTATTGTGCGCATGAGGAAGGTACAAGACGGGTCATGGGTATTGAGACGATGTGGTCTCGTGAAGTGGGTCACTTGGGAGGAGTGTTGTTGAGTTTCGTTATGATTCTTGAATGGAGCTACTATTATATCTAAGGGAAGTCAAGAGTGAATTGGAAGAAGTTGGTACAGTTGGTAATGGTTCAATCAACATGATTGTGGCAATGATCAGTTCCTTCGGCGTGTGAAGTTATACACGTGGTTTGTGGTTATACGTGCGGGCTCAACAATCACCACGACTTGATTGATTTGGGAGGTATTTGATTCAATGGACTTGTGGTGTAAATAGATTCCAGAAGAGTCATGGTGGTTTAGATCACGACTTGAGGTTTGTATTTTCTGCGGCATGGGAATTTGAAAGTTGAGCATCAAGAATGCGGTTCGGTGTTGACAAGAATGTCACGAGCTCGGATGAACCAGGAATAATTTAGATATTCAGAGTAAGCTGACATTATCTTAGTGTCGCCTGGGAATGGTGTTCTATGGAAGGAGCATTGTGTATTGATTTGCGGGTTCTTGAATTGCTTTACAGATTAGTACGGTTAATGGTATAGAGGTACAGACTTTGCTACCTGGTACGGAAGGTCGTGGGAGCATACCCCACGGGGATATTTGTATAAGTGTGATATTTTAGTCACTTGATTGTTAAAGACTGAAACCAAGTATGGAGATTCTAGCACTGTCGCTAATGTGAGAGTTTATGCCAGGAAGGCGCTCTAGTCCTTTTGTTCTGAACTATGTGAGTTTGTTCCGGATTGAGACGGCTTGATTATTCGCACATGTGTTATGGTCCTGTGTAGCTTGTGGTATTGTATGAGCAGGATGGCTCTCGAGATGCAGGTCATTTATTGCACCTTAGTCGTGCTTAGGTTTTGTAGCATATGGCGATATCCATCTCCCCAGGGTGGTATTTTTGCACTTGGCTTGCTTGTGGTCGATATTCGGTATTTCATAGGTATGAGCATTATGGCTTGATGGGTATTTCCTTATTTATTGTTATGTGTAGATCGGGTGGCACGCCACCACGAGTACATTATTTGAAATGGGTTGCATGCCGCAATGGTATCATGTTTAATTTGGGTTGCACGCCATATCTGTATCATGTGTAGATCGGGTTGCATGCCGCAACAATGAGATGTTGAGTACGGTTCCTATATTTATTTTTGTGTATTTGGTTTCTCATTCTCTAAAAAGGGTTCACAGCATCTGTTCGGTCATTTTACTCATTATGCGTGCTGGGTAGTCCTTTTCCGGAGTTCACTTTTCCTTATGTATCACATTCGAGTTTGTAGCTTATTGGTGCATTGCGGGCGTCATATGAGTTTTTTGGCACTGTTTGAGATGCCTTATTGCCTGAGCAGCTTGTACTGGGTGAGATGAGGTTATTGGACCTGGAATCAGTGCGATCGGAGTTATGCGGGATATATTAAAGAGTTATTCAGTTAAGAATAAGGTAATGGTCCTTGTCAGGAGGAGAGACTCCATGATTTATTGATTCAGCAGGTAGTTGTTTGTTTCTACACATCTCTGCTGTCGTGGCAGTATTTTGAGAGTTGGAACAGGACTTATATGTGTCATGAGGTGTATTGCGGGCATCAGATTCGTGAAATTCCAACTATTGTGTTCGGAGGATGTTATTATGGGCAATTGACTTATGTGGTGATTGATGCGGTGTTCGTATGTTAGAATCAGGTCTTGTAGAGAAATTCAGGGTTGGAATTTGGTTCCAAGGCTTATTGACTAAATAAAAAGGAGAATCTTCAGTTTGGCTCGAGCTAATATGCTCAACTAGGTTGTGGTGGCACGGATAGGTGCACAAGGTGTTGAACAATGATTTTGGGGAAACTCCGGAGCAGTTCTTAGCACGTTCGAGGACGAACGTATGTTTAAGTGAGGGAGAATGTGTCACGACCCAAAATTTACCTAGTCGTGATGGCACCTAACCCAACCCGTCAGGTAAGCCAATTAACAACTATCCAATTTCATTAATATATAACTGACTCTAATACACTCCCCAAGGACTGGTAGTACAAATCATGAGGTTCTAAGATTAGAATTTAAAAAGCTGGTATGAAATAAAAATACATCATTTGTTTGAAATATACATAAACAAATTAAAATTCTAAATCTACCATGAATAAGAGGTAGCAATGACTGGAACGCAGGTACATCTCCAGATCCATCCCCCACCATGTACAGCAGCATCAACATCAAAAACAAAAATCTTCACGCAAGGTGCAGAAGTGTAGTATGAGTACAACCTACCCCATGTACTCGATAAGTAACAAAGCTAACCTTAGGTTGAAAGTAGTGACGAGCTAACACAAAGGTCAGGTCAACACTAATATCCAGAAAAATCTCATAACAATAAAATTGAGGCAACACAAAGAATAACTCAATAATAAAAAGCTCAGTTCGTTCATAGTTCCGGAAAAATAAACATTTTCTTTTCAAGTATAATAGTAAAACTCAATTCTTTTCACTAAAATCACCAAAATATGAGTAAGTCTGAAAACTGTGATTTTTCCCAAAAATCCTTTCAATAATAAGTAAGATGTTTCATTTCCTTTCCAGATAGCCAGTGGAAAATGCATCACTATGCCCATATGCCAATATGTGTGAGAAGTCATGAATGATGTGATACCGTACACCATGAGGAAAATGCATCTCTATGCTTGTATGTCAAATGTGCATGTCAATGCAATGCAACTCAGTGATAAAACCATATGCATACTCTCAGAGTATCATTTCACTTAGTCCTCCCAGTCACTCAGTCCTCACAGTCACTCCATCCTCCCAATCGCTCGGCACTTGGCACTCGCACTCAGTAGGTACCTGCGCTCACTAGGAATGTGTACAGACTCCAGAAGGGCTCACTTATCCCAAGCGCTATAATCTGCACGGACAACTCACGTATTGCACGGACAACTCACATGCTATAATATCAATATCTGTATCTGCACAGACAACTCAAGTGCTATAATAAGCCAATCTGGCCTGCTGCGGCGTGCAACCCGATCCCATAATTATCCTCACAATCAGGCCCTCGGCCTCACTCAGTCATCAATCTCTTCAGTCTCTCGGGTTCACAATGTAATGAAATCAGCCCAAATATGATGCTATGATGTATCAATGAATAACAACAGAGACTGAGATATGATATGAAATGCATGAACATGATTGAGTGAGAAATTTACTATTTGAACATATAATTCAACCACAGAAATGACCCCAATGGGTACCAATAATAATAACATATGTCCAAGCATGATTTTTAATACGAGTCTCTGCTAAATTTTCTCTAACACGTGGAGAGTGTTTAGATATCAACATGTTATTCAACTTCACAGTTCCATGGGATTTGACCAAGTCACAATTCCTACGGTGCACGCCCACACGCCCATCACCTAGCATGTGCGTCACCTCAAAACAAATCACATAATTCGGGGTTTCATACCCTCAGCGCTAAGATTAGAAGAGCTACTTACCTCGAACAAGATGAATCCAATGCCGAGCAAGCTAAACAATGCTCCAGAAATTCCATTTTGCGTGTATCAACTTCCATACGGCTCGAATCTAGTCATAATTAATTTGGTTCAGTCAAGATAAATTATAGGAGTTAATTCCATATAAAAATACTAATTGTTCCACAATATCCAAAATTACACTCAAAAATCACCCGTGGGTCTCACGTCTCGGAACCTGACAAAAGTTATAAAGTCCAAACCCCCAAAACAACACGAGTCCAACCATACCAAAATTACTCAAATTCGACCACAACTCGGTATTGAAGTCTTCAATTAAAGTCTATGAATGTTTCTACTATTTTTAACCCAAAACACTAATTTGTTGATAAAAACAACAATAGATTCATGTAATTTAACCAAATCCGAGTTAGAATCACTTGCCCCAATCCATATGGTGAAAATTGCCTCAAAAATCACTTCAATCCGAGCTCCATAGCTCCAAATGTGTTAAAATGGCCAAAACCTTAAAATATATCTTCTGTCCTGGCATTTACTCTTCGCGATCGCGGAAAATTCTTCGCGATCGAGAAGCACAAACATTTCCAGCCCAAAATTTGTCCTTCGCCATTGCGGAAAACCAATCGCGATCGCGAAGAACAAACTCCCCAACTCTCACAGATAGCCTCTAGGCTAATGGTCATAACCTTTAGTACAAAACTCCAAGTGACCAATAGTTTGCCTTTCTGAAAACTAGACATCAAGGGCTACAACTTTCAATTTTGGATCATCTCCAAATTCTTTATAGATTGCGAGATATAAGCTTCCAAAGTCGGGTTAGTGCAGTAGAAATTTTGTTCTACGCGATTGCGAAAGAGCTTCCGCGATCGCGATTCACAAGGCCCCAAACTGTTGTTTGCTCATTGCGAACGCGACCAAATGTTCGCGATCGCGGTGCAAACCTCTGTAAAAAAAAAACAGCAATTAAAAATGGCCTAGAAATGGTCTGAAACCACCCCGAAACTCACTCGAGCCCCTCGGGACCTCAACCAAATATACCAACAAGTTTTAAAACATCATACGAACTTAGTCGAAGCCTCAAATCACATCAAACAACGCTAAAACCATGAATCACGCCCCAATTCAAGCTTAATGAAACTAAGATATTCTAACTTCTACATTCAATGCCGAAACCTATCGAATCAAGTCCAATTGACCACAAATTTTGCACACAATTCATAAATGATATAACGGACTTGTTCTAATTTCTAGAGTCGGATTCTGACCCCGATATCAAAAAGTCAACCCCCGGTCAAACTTTCCAAAAATTCAACTTTCGCCATTTCAAGCGCAATTCCATTACGGACCTTCAAATAATTTTTCTGACACGCTCCTAAGTCCATAATCACCATACAGAGTTATCAGAATCATCAAAATTCAAATCTGAGGTCGTTTACACATAAGTCCGCATCCGGTGAACTTTTCTAACTTAAATTTTCAATTATGAGACTAAGTGTATCATTTCACTCTGAATTCCTTTCAGACCCGAATCAACTAACCCGGTAAGTTATAAAATAACTGTAAAGCATAAATTGAGTAGCAAATAGTGGAACGGGGCTGCAATTCTAAAAACGATCGGCTGGGTTGTTACATTCTCCCCTACTTAAACATACGTTCGTCCTCGAACGTGCCAAGAGTTATTCTTAACCTTCAAATCTCTATTCCACCTTACCACGCACATACCCGGGGGTGATCGCACGTCACCCTATTCTATATAGGCATGACCACACAACATAACTGAAAATCATTAATTTAACCTTAGCCCAAAAACCTTGGAGCCAAATTTCTAACGTCCATAATTATTTTCAAGACCCGAATCTCACATATACACACTGTATGAGCCTGGACAAGCAGTATCCAGCCATAACCATAATCCCATATATAATCACATAACATACTACACAACTCGCATACTCGTAGCACCATTTCTGATCACAATAACTACTCAAAACCAACCAAGTACTAGTATAAAACCCCGCATTCAACAGAACCTCATTCCAAAACCTTCGTACACTACCAATGATGAAAGAAACAATCAAAAACTCATAACCACTCATCAGATCAACTAGCCATGGAGCTCCCTCGCCCCAACCAGAACCATAATCCTCTCCTAAGCCGACTTTCAATATTATCCTCCCGAATATACTATAATCAAGTCTGATAGTATCCATTCTAGGTCAAATGACCTTATATTATTAAACACAACTATCCCACAGACACTTCACATCAATATAACTCAAGCCACAACTGTGCAATCTGTGTACCCAAATATGGGAGATGTTTCAAGGAAGAGAACCGTATTGAAAGTTCAACAAGCACCACCACAACCGTAATGTTACAACTAACTCCTCAAATTTTGTGAAAAGGATAACCGTAGGCACATGTGCATAGCTGTAGAGGAAGGAAATTAATGAATCAGATAAATTATCATAGAAATAGAATTCCCACACACGGCACAAACAACTCACATGCCAATAATATAAATTGCCTGGCATGGTCATAGGCTTCCAGTCGCAGCATATCATACAGGAGCAATTAAACAAGTACACATGTATATGATAATGAAATAAGATTCTCATGCTCCTGGACTGGTATAAATAACATGCCATAGTGTAATCATGTGCAAAGTCTGCTATCACGCTTCAAATCGGCAAATTAATGCATATATAGTAACTACCCCGTTTATTTAGGAAATTAGACTCTTTGTAACCTCAAGCGTAGCCCAGATAGTTCTCAACAAAGGTACGAATACAAGAAACGTTATAACTCTATGCTGAACAGTCAACTCTAGGCATATCATAGCCTAAGCATTCTTCCGAGTATGAATACTTGCTCTGATGCCCGCACATGGGCTCAAACCTCACATATATGCACACTTATAGCGCATAGCTATCACCAATAATTAGCGCAACTAGTGCCTCCACTGAGTTTTAAATAAAATAGTCACCTCAAATAGGTCACAACCTCGAAACAATATGCTTCTGAGAACTCCCAGTCTCCAATTTCATAGAACACATGAATCACCGTAACTGGTCCCAACTCCAGCACTCGAATGACTAACATATCTTTCATGCACAATCTTCCCACTAGGAATACTTTTAAAATTCTTCCGTGGCATATAGCAATAATTTGAATATCAACAGTCTATCAACCAGGTAAGTACCGCAATACCGATGAACATCTGCAAGTTAAAACACAACGCACCTTCTGAAATGCGCACCCTTCTCAAGAATTACTGAGCAGTTATAACATTCATCTAAATATCTGAAACTGACCATGCTGTCCAAAATTCGTGACCTTCTCTTCAAGACTGAACTATCACCTTGTAAATATAAATCTTAACCCCACACAACACATAACATGTATCATACCATCATATGAAGAACACAAAAATTCTCATTATCAACCCTGGGTCATCACCAAATTACATACCCGGTCAGCTAGAAACCTTTTTCTTGCTTCCTTATAGGAGGTAATCACAATACACAACACGTTTCCCACACCAGTAGAAAATATCTGGTTCAAACCATGGTAGAAACCATCAAGAACTCTTTGAAATTTATTTGAGCCTAATCAAGATATCAGAACTAAAGTCTTCTGACCCGACCAAGCCACGCAGGTCACCAAATCCAAGAATATTGCCACTAAAACATCTGTAAAGCCTCACCACATCATAGTTGCCCAAAGATCTGATGATACCATTACCAAACTGGTTCAGCCTACTACCAAGTCGTCCTATTTTCTCCGAGTTTCTTCTGAATTACCCTCGAGTTGACATTTCTCCTTGTCATAACTCCATGATTCTTACCCAAAGCTCACTACAAGACATCCTAACATACAACTACACTATCATAAGGCCCATAAGCCATTGTATTGTTCTTAAGCACCACAAAGTACCACAACCGAGACACTCACTCTGAAGGACCTTATGTGAATTTAAAATTATTTCTCATTCCTTTCTTATATTGAAATGTAGAATCCATAGTCATACATAATTACCGCAAGTCCCGACACCATCCAACTTAAATCTCAGATTTTAGCCATAAACAAATCCGCCAAAAATTCTCAATTGCTACATATTAATCTTGAATCCATTAGAACTTTCTCGAGAGTCATCCACTCTGCTCAAATATCAATTGTACTGCCCAAACGGGCCGAAAGACACATGCCCCATTAGCACAACAGCACCCAAAGAAATACCCATGCCTTAACACCACCAATCAAATTCATACTCCGGGCGCACTACATTCTTCACAAATAACAACTCATTGATTCCATGATTTTCATATATTTCATAAGTGCAATATAACCCGTATCCAGAAATTTCAGTACTTGGGTCATCCTCGATCTCAACCTCTGCAAGTCAAAACTAATCCACAAGTATGCCTCAGACCAAAACTAAAATTAAACATATAACAATGAATTGAATTGTCAATAGCAGGCTCCCTCGCTTGGCTCAAAGCTATAGATAAAAACACTCGATAACTAACAATACTCGTACTCTATTACTGCCATAATACCGAAGTCAATTTAACGAAAATGCTTCTCAAGTTCATGCAACGCCAACCATAGGAGTACCTCAATCATCCGCTAAACACGCATTAATTCTCTTAACACTCAAGTCTCTTTCTCAACAAGATTCAAATTCAAATCTCAACACCTATGCCCCACTGGCAGAAAAGAAACCCTCCACTCACATTACAAGGAACAAACCTACGTAGATTACTCTCCAGGTTATAACCCACCTCCTTAGCCTCAAATTGGCATCTTGTTATATCTTTTCGCAGTCACAATTACTATGCAAACACTTGGTCTATCTGAGTCCAAACTCATTAACCAGACATTAGAATTTAATTTGTCCCAAAATTTAACAATGTGAAAGATCCTTCAAAACTTTCATATTTGAGACTGTACGTCACATCAAAATGAAAATCAAGCGCCCAATGGCCTTTCCTTTACATTTCACAAAAATACTTCTCGTCACATTCAAATCGTCTTAACGCATCCCACAGTTACATCGTACTCATCACAAGGCCATTCCACTGCTCATCGAGCCACAAATTCCACTCGTAGGGACATTACCAAACATATGAGTACAAATGTACAAGTTATAACTGAAACTACCGAGCTTAAACTGCGATCTAACCATGGCCTCAAGTCCTCCAGACTGGCCCATCACCAAAACACAGAATACACATCTTGAACTTTGTTCATAGAATCACAAGCTGGCGATGCACAACTGATACAAAGCGCTCATATGGGCATACAAATGCATGGAAGGAATTCAAAGAGTTATGTCTCAAGATGAATCAATTTTGCATGATAAGGAAACAAAGATGGGAAGTATATATTCTAAATGCCCTATAGCCTCTCAAAGATAAGTACGGACGTCATCATACCGATCTGCAAGACTCTACTAGACACTTGCTCATGACTTGTAGAACCTATGAACCTAGAACTCTGATACCAACTCGTCACAACCCAAAATCCACCTAGTCGTGATGTCACCTAACCCAACCCGTCAGGTAAGCCAATTAACAACTATCTAATTTCATTAATATATAACTGACTCTAATACACTCCCCAAGGACTGGTAGTACAAATCATGAGCTTCTAAGATTAGAATTTACAAAGCTGGTATGAAATAAAAATACATCATTTGTTTGAAATATACATAAACATATTAAAATTCTAAATCTACCATGAATAAGAGGCAGCAATGACTGGAATGCAGGTACATCTTCAGATCCAGCCCCCTCCATGCACAGCAGCATCAACATCAAAAACAAAAATCTGCACGCAAGGTGCAGAAGTGTAGTATGAGTACAACCGACCTCGTGCACTCAATAAGTAACAAACCTAACCTTAGGTTAAAAGTAGTGACGAGCTAACACAAAGGTCGGGTCCACACCAATATCAAGAAAAATCTCATAACAATAAAATTTAGGCAACACAAAGAATAACTCAATAATAAAATGCTTAGTTCATTCACAGTTCCGGAAAAATAAATATTTTCTTTTCAAGTATAATAGTAAAACTCAATTCTTTTCACTAAAATCACCAAAATATGAGTAAGTCTGAAAACTGTGATTTTTTCCAAAAATCCTTTCAACAATAAGTAAGATGTTTCATTTCCTTTCCAGATAGCCAGTAGAAAATACATCACTATTCCCATATGCCAATATGTATGAGAAGTCATGAATGACGTGATACTGTACAACATGAGGAAAATGCGTCTTTATGCCTGTATGTCAAATGTGCATGTCAATGCGATGCAACTCAGTGATAAAACCATATGCATATTCTCAGTCCTCACAATCGCTCGGCACTCGGCACTCGCACTCAGTAGGTATCTGTGCTCACTGGGGGTGTGTACAGACTCCGGAGGGACTCTTTCAGCCCAGGCACTATAATATGCACGGACAATTCACGTGCTATAGTATCAATATCTGTATCTGCACGGACAACTCACGTGCTATAATAAGCCAATCTGGCATGCTGTGGCGTGCAACCCGATCCCATAATTATCCTCACAATCAGGCCCTCGGCCTCACTCAGTCATCAATCTCTTCAGTTTCTCGGGTTCAAAATGTAATGAAATCAGCCCAAATATGATGATGTGATATATCAATGAATAACAACAGATATTGAGATATGATATGAAATGCATGAACATGACTGAGTGTGAAATTTACTATTTGAACATTTAATTCAACCACAAAAATGATTCCAGTGGGTACCAATAATATTAACATATGTCCAAGCATGATTTTTAATACGAGTCTCAACTAAATTTTCTCTAACACGTGGAGAGTGTTCAGATATCAACATGTCATTCAACTTCACAGTTCCATGAGATTTGACCGAGTCATAATTCTTACGGTGCACGCCCACACGCCCATCACCTAGAATGTGCATCACCTCGAAACCAATCACATATCACATAATTTGGGGTTTCATACCCTCAGCTCTAAGATTATAAGAGTTACTTACCTCGAACAAGACAAATCGAATGCCGAGCAAGCTAAATAATGCTCCAAAAATTCCATTCTGCGCGTATCAACTTCAATACGGCTTGAATCTAGTCACAATTAATTTGGTTCAGTCAACACAAATTATAGGAATTCATTCCATATCAAAATACTAAGTTTTTCATAAAATCCAAAATTACACTCAAAAATCGCCCATGGGGGCCATGTCTTGGAACCCGATAAAAGTTACAAAATCCGAACCCCCATTCAACCACGAGTCCAACCATACCAAAATTACTCAAATTCGGCCACAACTCGGCCTTCAAATCTTCAATTAAAGTCTATGAATATTTCAACTATTTTCAACCCAAAACACTAATTTGTTGGTAAAAACAACAATAGATTCTTGTAATTTAACCAAAACCGAATTAGAATCACTTACCCCAATCCATATGGTGAAAATCGCCTCAAAAATCGCTTCAATCCGAGCTCCATAGCTTCAAATGTGTTAAACATATAGCTTCTGTCCAGGCATTTACTCTTCGCGATTGCGAAAAATTCTTCGCGATCGCGGAAAACCACTCGCGATCGCGAAGAACAAACTCCCCAACTCTTCCAGATAGCCTCTAGTATAATGGTCATAACCTTTTTTACAAAACTCCAAATAACAAATGGTTTCACTTTCTGAAAACTAGACATCTAGGGTTACAACTTTCATTTTTGGATTATCTCCAAATTCCTTATAAATTGCAAGATATAAGCTTCCAAAGTTGGGCCAGTGCAGCAGAGATTTTGTTCTACGCGATCGCGAAAGTTCTTCCGTGATCGCGATTCACAAGGCCCCAAACTGATGTTTGCTCTTCGCGAACGCGACCAAATGTTCGCGATCGCGATGCACACCTCTGTAAACAAAAATCAGCAATTAAAAATGGCCTAGAAATGGTTTGAAACCACCCCAAAACTCACCCGAGCCCCTCGGGACCTCAACCAAATATACGAACAAGTCCTAAAACATCATACGAACTTAGTGGAAACCTCAAATCACATCAAACAACGCTAAAATCAAGAATCATGCCCCAATTCAAGCTTAATGAAACTAAGAAATTCCAACTTCTATATTCGATGATAAAACCTATCGAATCAAGTCAGATTGACCTCAAATTTTGCACACAAGTCATAAATTACATAGCAGACCTATTCCAATTTCCAAAATCGGATTCTGACCCCGATATCAAAATGTCACCCCCCCCCCCCCCGGTCAAACTTCCCAAAAATGTAACTTTCGTCATTTCAAGCCTAATTCTACTACGGACCTTCAAACAATTTTCTGTACACGCTCCTAAGTCCATAATCACCATACAAAGCTATCGGAATCATCAAAATTCAAATCCGAGGTCGTTTGCCCATAAGTCCACATCCGGTCAACTTTTCTAACTTAAATTTTCAATTATGAGACTAAGTGTCTCATTTCACTCAGAATTCCTTCCGTACCCGAATCAACTAACCAGATAAGTCATAAAACAACTGTAAAACATTAATTGAGTAGTAAATGGGGGAACGGGGTTGTAATACTCAAAATGATTGGTCAGGTCATTACATTCCCCCCTCTTAAACAAACGTTCATCCTCGAACGGGTTGTCCGATGGTTTGAGGCCTTGAGTAGATTCACTTCAGATATTATGACTTGTACGTGTGGTCAGATTTGAATTTCGCGAAGTTGGGAGCTGATTCGAATGGAAAATTCTTAATTCAGAAGCTTTAAGTTAGAAGAGTTTACTAAGGATTGACTTTTAAGTAAACGACCTCGAAATCGAGATTTGAAGGTTCCAATAGTATGATGATTTCAGACGTGGGCGTATATTGGGGTTGAGTATCGGATCACCCGGGAGCATTTCGGCGCTTATTATAGAAAGTTAACATTTTGAAAATTTTAGAATTTCTTAAGTTTGATTTGAAGTGGACTTTGGTGTTATTATGGAAAGAGCTGCAGGTGTGAGACCGCAGAAGCGGCCCTGGTGTTGCAGAAGCGGTTGGGTTTGAGGTTGGTTGGATTCACAGCTGCGAGGACTTTACCTCACCTACGGGCACGCAGATGCGGGCGGAGGAGCGTAGAAGCGGAAGTGGTCTGGAGCTGGAAGATCACAGGTGCGGTCGTGGGCACGCATGTGCGTAAGGCTACTCGAGCTAGGAGTCCGCAGATGCGGCTGGTTTTCACAGAAGCGGATGCGCATATGCGATTGTGGGCCCGCAGAAGCGGGAAAGATGGCATCTTGGGGGAAAGCCGCATCTGCGAGGTAGCTTCCACAAAAGCGGAGCCGCAGAAGCGCAAGGAGTTCTGCAGATGCGGAAAATTGACTGGGCAGAATATATATATGCTAGACAATGTGGGATTTGCTCATTTCATCTCATTTTTCTCTCTTGGAGCCGACTATGGGGCGATTTTGGAGAGCTATTTCATCCACCTCATGGGGGTAAGTGTTTCTAAACCACTTTTGATTATATTTCATAAACACATATGGAATTTTAACATTGAAATTAGTAGAAATTGGGGGATTTTGAAAGAAACCTAGAATTTGGTATTTTGGATTTTGACCACGAAATTGGACATGGAATTGAGAATAAATTATATATTTGAGTTCGTAATGTTATGGGTAATGATTATCGTCGAAATATTTTGGAATCCGGGCACGTGGGCCCGAGGGTTGATTTTATTGACTTTTCGAGCGGAGTTAGGAATTGTTATAAATTGATTAATTATGGGTAATAAAGTATATATTTATGAATTTGCACATTTGTTTGACTAGTTTTGGAGAGACGAGCATCGGTTTGAGGTGTTGGAGCCGGTTATGAAACTTCAGAGCGAGGTAAGTCTCTTGTCTAACTCTGTAAGAGGAAAACTACCCCTAGGTGATGTATTTGATATGTGCTACTTGTTGCGGGGGCTACGTACGCAGGAGGTGACGGGAGTCCATACGTAGCTAAAATTCATGTTATTCTCCGAGTAGACTTAGGTTAACACCATGCTATAACTGTACTATTTGAGTTGTCCCTTGCTTATTAAATTCCTTTATTTTACATTGTGACTTGAGACTAGACTTGCGTAGAGTGATAGACTTACTATTGTAGAGATTTGACGGGCTTTATGATTAGCTGCAAAATAATTGTACTCCTCTTACGAATTTCTCCTGCACTATGGATTTTCATCGAAAAGTTTTCCTTAAAGTTCATAACTCGCATGTTTATTCATGAATGGGGTCAAGTGCCCGTTAAAGTTTCTTATTCTAATGGGATCTAGCCATTCTCATCGGCAGTATAATAGATACATCTATGGTTCATGCCGTTCGACCCTCGGCAGTGCGCATATTATGATGGGATCGGGCCGTTCGCCTAGGCAGGATTATGTATTACACGCTCATGGGAGCGGGCCGTTCGCCTCGGCAATATAATAGATATATCTATGGTTCGTGCCGTTCGACCCTCGACAATGCACATATTATGATGGGATTGGGCCGTACGCCTCGACATTTCTATAAAATACTCTTATGAAATCGTGCGTAATATTTGACAAGAAGTCAATATATCTGTGAGTTTTCCTGATTTGAACTGTGATGACCTATCTGGTGAGTTCCAATATACATATACTCCGATTGAGGAGGTAACTTCTTAGTGAGAGCTTGTGTTTACCGTTCGGAGGAGGATTGTACCTCGTATTTATATTTTTTCATACCATTTATCTGCTCTGCCCCATATTTATTTACTTCTTTTTGTACCTGTCTTATTGGACTACTAGTAAGTGTCGATGTCGACCCCTCGTCACTACATCTCTAGGGTTAGACTAGATTCTTATTGGGTACGCGTTGATTTACGTACTCATGCTACACTTGCTGTACTTATTGTGCATGTATATATATATATGTTTCTGGTGGTTCTTCGGGCGCAGAGGCATGGCATTTGCGGGAACTTTATGGTGAGCTGCATTCCATGTTACGATCCGCAGCATACATAGTCTCCATCAAAGTTATTTATGTTATCCTATCTAACTTGTATTCCACACAGATGTTGTATTTTATTATATTTCCTAGTTAATACTCATGCACTTGTGACACCGGGTTTTGGTGGTTCCTTTTGGTTGTTCTTTATTGTCGTTCACATAATTTATTATCACTTTATCCTGTAAATTCTATTTTATACTATTTAATTAATGAAAATTATGATTTCGAAAGTAATAAAAGAGTAATTAAGTTGATCAATCACCGTTGGCTTGCATGACAGCGGCGTTAGACGCCATCATGATCTTTAGTGGATTTTGGATCGTAATACTTGAGGAGTCCATATCTATTTCCGGTGTGTAGCAGATCCCTTAGTGACAATAATTGGAGCTCTAATGGATTATTGGTTGCTCAGCTACGCTGTATATACTATATAGTAACATAAATGGAGTAGTACCTACCTTTACGAATTGTTAGTCAAAGGTACTAGGGGTTTTTAAAATGTTACAATGGGTAGCGGGGCATCATTTGTTTTTGTGTGTGAAATTGTGGTGGACACCATTTGAGATATCCGATGTGTGTCTTTTGTGTCATCATATAACGGTCATTAGTTATAGTTCATGTTACTAGGAATTCAAAGAGTTCAAACAATAGCTATATAAGTGATCAGTCCAGTGTGTTGTTGTAAGAGTGGAGTTAATTAGAATATTATTAGTGTGTTTTATGTTTGTCCCGCTATTCTATCCTTTTGTGCCTTATAAGTTTTTATATTTTTTAATAGTGGTACTCATTTCTTTAACTTACAATAAAGTGGTAGAGCACCCTAGTTTAAATTCTAACAAGAATCAACCATACAGAGACATAGTGATTTTAAGTATCTAAGGTTATTTTATTTTATATATACAGAGACAATTACAAGTATATTTTATCCTCATTGCTAGTGATAGCTCGGTGTGGGTAAATATTAACTATTAAGTTCGTAGTATATATCTATAATTTCTTCTCAAGAAGTAACGAAAGGACCTCTTAGTTAAAATTGTGAAGTTCGTATATATATATATATATATATATATATATATATATATATATATACACACACACACACATTAGAAATAATATTGTAGAAGAAAAATCACTATGTGCCTGCATATATTATATATCGTGTGCTAGATATATATACTTATATAGTGGCCGCAAGATGTGATTGATTTAATACGTGAAATAATCATCTTTTTAAGAATTAAATATATATTACATTATAATCCATATATTACTATTGCATCATTTTGCGTTGTAATTTGCTTTAAATCTAAGCCCTTGTTATATTTTTCATGAAAACAAGGCCGTTTTAGGTCTAATTCTCCTCCACGTGCAACCCCTCCCCCACACACACAAAAAAAAAAGAGTTCTAGCCCTGCACTTGGGGCTAGCGCACAATATATAACTTTCTATCTAATATATAAAGATTCATTTCTTCAAATTTATTGTTGTTTTTCAATTTTATAGGAGTATAAATCATACATTGCCATCTTATTAAGATGACATATAACTTTCAACAATTCTAATAAGCATATGACGAAAATGGAGATAGATAATTCAAAGAAACTAATAAAATAATTAGATAAGCATAACCTATATGTTCTTTCCATTTTTTCCGGCAAGTGGACATTTGCCACATTAATTAGTATCTTTACAGAAATAGTCATCAGATTTACTGTTTATTTTTTCTAATTGGTATACATAAATTATATATCAAATATACATGATTCGACACATATTATACATGGATTATACATATAATATACTTCCGCCGGCTATTTTAGTTTAAGTGATTATGGGTGAACGACTATTTAGGTTAATTCCTGTCACGGCCCAAAATCTCATCTGTCGTGATGGCGCCTATCTCAATACTAGGCAAGACGACAACATCAATAAAACACAATATCTTTTAAGTTTAAAAACATAATACTTGAATTCAGTAGAAAGCCTCACAATTACAGATACAAAACACTCCCAAAATCCGGTGTCACTGAGTACATGAGCATCTAAATGAATACAAAGTCTGACAGATAAAAATATTGTCTAAAAATGTAGAACAGTACAATAACTGAAAGGTAGAGAGACAAGGTTAGCGGATGCCAAGAATTTACCTTGATAGTCTCCAACTGGTAACACACTAAGGTCTAGCAATCGCCGTGTCCGGAAGCACCTGGATCTGCACACGAGGTGCAAAGTGTAGTATGAGTACAACCAACTCAATAAGTAACAAGACTAATCTTTGGGCTGAAAGTAGTGATGAGCTCAACAGGTACATTCCAGTATAGAAATAACGTTACAGAAATGTAGGCATGCTTTCAAGTTCAACAGCTAAACTCCGTAATGTATATGGTCAATCCAGCCCAGAGAAGTTCTATCTCGTGTATATATGTATCAACTGACAGTCAGTCACTCAGTACCGTATAAGGCCAATCCAGCCTTGGGATAATTTATCCCCAAATGTAAATGATTCGGACAAGATCCATGTCCACGGAAATTCATCACAAATATATATAAGTAAGGCAAGTCCATGCCCTGAGAAGTCCATCCCGAATATAAATCATCTACGCTCACTGTGGGGAGTGCAGACTCTGGAGGGGCTCCTTTAGCCGAAGCGTGATATAAAACCGATATGGCCTGCTGCAGGCGGGTAGCCCAATCCATATAATGATAAAGCCTATAAGGTCTGCTGCAGGCGGACGACCCCGTTCCATATAATAGTAATGTATATAAAGCCAATATGGCCTACTGTAGGCGGGAAACCCCGATCCCATAAATATCCTCACAATGGATGAACATGACTGAGTATAAAATGTACATTTTTAAACAATTAAATTCAACAACAATACAACCATGTGGGTCCCAAAAATATCGGCACGTAGCCTAAACATGATCTTCAATACGAGTCTCACCTCAATTTCCTAACACGTGGAGAATATTCGGATAATCACATGATTCTTTAATTTTACAACTGTTCATAATTTATTTAAGTCACAATTTCTATGGTTCACGCCCACACGCCCGTCAACTAGCATGTGCGTCACTTTCATACAATTCACATAACACAAAAATCAGGGATTTATACCCTTAGAACCAAGTTTAGAAGTGTTACTTACCTCAAACTGTGTAATTCCTTACTCTTCTATACCTTTGCCTCGTGAATTGGTCTCTGAAAGCCTCGTATCTAGTCATAATTAACTCGATTCAGTCAATACAAATTATTGGAATAAATTCCATATGAAAATACTAATTTTCCAACATAATCCGAAATTTAACTCAAAAATCGGCCGTGGGACCCACATCTCGGAACCCGACAAAAGTTATAAAATATGAACTCTCGTTCAACCACGAGTCTAACCATACAAATTTTACCAAATTCTGACATCAACTCAACTTCCAAATCATCAAATTTTATTTTCAAATCCCTAGGTCCAAATTCCCGATTTACACCTCTAAAACACATAATCTAGTCAGATTATTCGATGATAATTCAATATTGTGGAGTAAAAATGATCACAAGTGCCTTACCTCAAGTTTTCCGTGAATTCTCTCTGAAAATCACCCCAAAAACCGTGCTTGAAGGTCCAAAAATGGCAAAACTCGGAACCCCTTCGAAATGTATACTTTCCAGGGGTTCCGCACCTGCGACTCACATAGTCGCTTCTGCGGTCCCGCAGATGTGATGTGATGACTCAAAAATATCATCTTTAATTTAAACATTCATTTCTGTATTTTATGAAAATGTTGGGAGCTTACCTGCTATGAGTTACGTATCACTTGAATAGTTAATGTTAATGTCGTTCCTTTTCTAGAAATATATTGCTTATGAGGCCACTGTTAGTATTATTTTCATGTTATGTTATGTTACGTTGATTGGATGATGTATGTATTGTTAGGATTGGTTTCTGGGATTCTCTGGCAGGTGGATAGGCCCAGTTACAAAGGAAACGCTAGCGGAAATTTGGAAATTTTGGGAGTTAGTAAAATTCGGGAAATTGAAATGTGCGAAAAAAGAAATAAGTTATGTTATGTGTTTGGGGTGGACTCTACTTCTCATTCGAGGACTAATAACATGATGGATACCTATTGGATATGATAATAAGTGTACAAGGCATATTATAAGTGATATGGGGTCTATGGAAAGTCCTAAGTCTAAGCCAAGTTGGAGAATTTCAAAATAGACTAAAGTTCCAAATGAGTACGCACATGATCAAAATTTGGACGAGCATATCTGCATATATATATATAAGGGGTTATGTGATGGACAACCTAACAAATGAAAGATCTTCGAATCTAGTTTCTAACACTTCAAACCGTTTGTCATTTGGACACTCCTACAAGAAGTTATGGGTTTTTATGACCCGAACCCCATTTCATTTAACTCGATTGGGGTTTATTCTTGGGGAAATTTCTGTTGTTTTAGAGAGAAGGGAGAGCAATTCTAGAGAGAGGAAATGGGAGAACTAAAGATTTCACTACTCTTCCTTGAATCAAACCTTGAAATCGCATCAAAGGGTTGCTAAGGCTTCAAACAGGTAAGAATTTCTTTTCCCCAATTCTTCAATTTCGAAATCCGACTAGAAATGGGTAATTAGTAAGATGATTCTTGGATGTGAGAGTATTAGTTATACATGCTTGTACCAGTAAGGTTTGTGGGAAGATGTTTGAGCTTAAATGGGTAAAGATTGGGTTGAAAATGGTAGAAATCTTCAAAGACTTTAATTGAGGATTTGAAAGGCAATCTGATGTCGGAATTCGATAATTTTTATATGGTTGAACTCGTATCAGAACGGGTTTTCGGATTTCGTAAGTTTTTTCAGGATTCAAGATGTGGGTCCCGATGTTAATTTTTAAAATAAATTTTGGATTTTAATCCGGAAAATTAGTAATTTTATATGGAATTAATTTCTACAATTCGTGTTGAGTATATTGAATTGTTTGTGACCAGATTTGAAGCTTTAGGACACTAATCCGCGAGGCAAAGGTTTATTGGAATCTTGAATTTGGTTGTAAAATGAGGTAAGTGACGTGGTTAACATTGACTTAAGGGAATAGAACCCTTGAATTATTTGTTATGTGAATTTCATGTCTAACGATGTATAGGCAAGGTGACGAGTGCCTATACTTTGTCAATTTAATTGTTTTAGCATACGAATGTGTCTCTCATATGCATGTGTAAAAATCATAAATTGTTTTAACATACGAATTAATTGTTATAATAGTTGTATCTCGCATATTCCTTGTCAAATATTAATTCTAGAATTCATGCAATAATTGTTACATGCTTATTTGATTTATGTGTCTTAATTGCTACTTTACATTTAGTATATTAAATATGAAATTGCTTATTTTCTCCATGATTTTTCACAATTAATTACTACTTGTCATTACTTGTTTCCTGAATAAATTATAATCATTGTATGCTTTGTTGCCTAATAATTTCTTACTAAATGTGGTATTTCCTAAAAATGAATATATTGGGGGATCGGGTTGCATGCCGCAACAAATTATATTTTAAGTTTATACTGTTGGAGCGGGTTGCACGCCGCAATAAAAATTTATTGAAGAATTATATTGTTGGAGTGGGTTATACGCCACAATGGAAATTGATTGAAATAATAATTGGTTATTATTGTCGAGTTGGTTTCAATTGTTGAAATGAGTTATATGTTTTATTTCTATTATTGTTGTTATTACTATTATTGCATACAGGTTAATGTAAGTGACATGCCTTAGCCTCGTCACTATTTTGTCGAGGTTAGGCTCAGCACTTACAGAGTACATGAGTTCGGTTGTACTCATAGTTAGTCCCAGCGGCGTACCATAGACTTGCTCGGATTCAGCTACCAGTGGAGACTTGAGGTATAGCTGCACGACGTTCGCAGCTCTGAAGTCCCCTTCTACTGTATTTTAGTTGTATGCTTTCTTTCAGACAACTTCATTTCGTTCAGACCCTTGTTTGTATTATTCTAGAAGCTCATGCACTTGTCACACCAGTTCTGGATGGTATTCATACATCGCTAGTATTATGGTGTATTCACTTTATTTCAGACTTTATTTCCGCATTTGTTTCGTTGTTATTAATTAATTTAAAATTGTGTTAAAATGGCTAATTAAATTCTAGCATTGGCTTGCCTAAAAAGTGAAATGTTAGGCGCCATCACGGTCCCGAAGGTGGGAATTTCAAGTCGTGACAAGTTGCTATCAGAGTACTAGGTTACTGTCACAATCCAAACAAACCCCTGTCGTGATGGCGCCTATCGTGGAACTAGGCAAGCCGACTAATTTTCAAAACAAACCAATATTTTCATTTCAAAGATACTTTCAGTGTTATTTAACATAAAAACCTTTGCAAAGGAGTTCAAATCAAAACAAAAGTGCGAAAGAAAAAGCCCAACATCGGGGTGTCACTAGTCATGAGCATCTACTACAATCTGTCTAACAATATCAAGGCTAACTCAGCCTGGAAAATAGCTAAATACAACTAGAGGAAAATAACAGGGAGAAGAGTAGGGGCTGCGGTCGCAAAGCAGCTACCTTGCTATCCCCGAGAAAATCTGCAACCAAAATAATCAACAACCGCTACCGTGTCCAGCTATGCCTGGATCTGCACACAAGGTGCAGGGAGTAACGTGAGTATGCCAACTCAGTAAGTAACAACAATAAATAAAGCCTTAGCAGTAGTGACGAGCAATAAAGCATATAACGTTCATATCAGGAAATCTCAGTAAAATACCACATGCTTTTAAAATCAGGATTTGAATCAAAATATCTTGTTTAAACCCAGTTCCAGTAAAAATCATTTAAAGATATTTTTCAAAAATTTTCAAATAGAGAAAAAATGATGAAATCATAAACAGCCCCTCGGGCAAAACATCACTCATATACAGCCCCTCGGGCAAACCTCACAGTCACTCGTGCCACTCAGGCATACCTCACAATCACTCTTGTCACTCGGGCATACATCACAATCATTCATGCCTCCCAGTCACTCGGCACTCGCACTCAGTAGATACCTACGCTCACTGGGGGTGTGTACAGACTCCGGAGGGGCTCCTTTAGCCCAAGCGCTATAGTCTGCACGGACAACTCACGTGCTATGATAACAAAGTATGCTGCAGGCGAGCAACCCCGATCCACACTCATCATCACAATCAGGCTCTCGGCCGATATCAAACATGGTGCGGCGTGCAGCCCGATCCCATAAATATCCTCACAAATCAGGCCCTCGGCCTCACTCAGTCATAAACCTCTCAAGCCACTCGGGCATTTCAGTAAAACATGGTGCTCAGCCCAAATCAACATTTATATGCATCAAAATAGAGTCATAAAACTGAGTTATGCAGTAAACAAGTATAATCATGATTGAGTATAGATTTTCAATCGAAAACAATGAGAGGATAGTAAGAAAAGTCCCTAAGGGTCCAAACAACACTGGCACAAGGCCCAAACATGGCATTCAACCCAATTTACAGAAACTCTTTCTAAAACATATAAGTATCATATAGTTTCAACAAAGTATGCAACTTTACCGTTGCTAAGGGATGTACCAAGTCACAATCCCCAACAGTGCACGCCCACACGCCCGTCACCTAGCATGTGCATCACTAAAAATAGTAGAATGATACAAAATCTTGGGTTTCGTACACTTACGACTAGATTTACAATCGTTACTTGCCTCAAACCGGTCAAATCTCTACCCTACAATGCTCTTGTCTCTGGACTCGGCCTCCAAATGCTCAAAATCTATTTACAATCAGTACAATAACATCAATATACGCTAATGGAATGAATTCCACAAGAAAAACTATCAAATTAGACCAAAATCGGAAATTGGCTCAAACCCGGCCCCCGGGCCCACGTCTCGAAATCCGACAAAATTTATAAAACTAGAAAGCTCATTCACTCACGAGTCTAACCATACCAAATTCATCAAAATCGGACATCGTTTGGTCCTTCAAATCCTTAAATTAAACTCTTAAAATTCCAAGCCCTAACCCCTCATTTTCACTAATTACAATGATTAAACAACGGAAAATTACCATGTATACAAGTATTAGGGCTCAAGTAACTTACCTCACTGATAGCCCTTGAATCACCTTTCAAAAATCACTCCAAAAGCTGCACAAACGGTCTTGAAAATGGGGGAAATGAACCAAATTCGCGAAGTGTTCTATTTATGATTTCTGCCCAGGTTTTCGCACCCGCGGGCTCTTTTTCCGTGCCTGTGGGACTGCACCTGCTGTCAAGGCACCGCATCCGCGAACTCCACTTAATTCCCCAGCTTCCGCACATGCGCTCCAGGCCTCACACATGCGGGCTCGCAGGTGCGGCCAAATCTTTCGCGCCTGCGCTCCAGCCTTGGCCTCACATTTTTCCGCATCAGCGCAGCAAATTCTCGAGCCTGCAAAAGCAAACCTGCGTGCTCATACTCTACTTCTGCAAAGCCTGCCCAGCATCCCCCTTTCCGCATCTGCGCCCCAAGTTTTGCACCTACGGGCTCGCAGATGAAACCTCCAACTCGCACCTGCGCAACCTGCCTAGCCAAGTATTGCCTGCACCTGCGAACTCCCCACACGCACCAGCGACCTCGTACCTGCGACTCCTCCTTCCGCAGGTGCGGAAATAGTAGTAGCAGCAGCTTCAGCTACATTTTCCAACTTCGATAAATCCGTTAACCACCCGAAATCACCCCGAGGCCCTTGGGACCTCAACCAAAATTACCAATAAGTCATATATCAACATACAAACTTAGTCGACCTTCGAATCACTCAAAACAACATAAAATTAACAAATTACCCTCGGATTCAAGCCTAAGAACTTCTAAATTTCCAAATTCGGCAACCGATGCCGAAACCAACAAAACCACATTCGAATGACCTCAAATTTTGCACACACGTCACAAATGATGCTACAAACCCATTCCAACTTCCGGAATTCCATTCCGACCCCGATATCAAATTTTCCACTGCCGACCAAAAATTGCCAAATTTCCAAATTTCCAATTTCGCCAATTCGAGCCTTATTCTACCACGGACCTCCAAATCACATTCTGGATGCACTCCTAAGTCCAAAATCACCTAACAGAGCTAACAGAACATTCAGAATTCAAATCCGAGATCGTTTACGCATAGGTCAACATCCAGTTGACTTTTCCAACTTAAGGTTCTAAATTAGAGACTAAGTGTCTCATTCCACTCCGAAACTACTCCGGGACCGAATCAACTAACCTGCTATATCATAATATAGCTTAAGAGCATAAAGGAAACAAAAATGGGTGAAACGCGGCTATAACTCCCGAAATGACCGTCTGGGTCGTTACAGTTACATAGGTCTCACGAGTCACGAGCAAGCTTAGTAGAGTCTGAAGGATCGGTACAGAGACATCTGTACTTATCTTTCAGATGCTATAATGTTTAGGAACAATATAAATTCTTCCTTATTATGTCATGAAATTTTATTCTATCATCGATGATTCAACCATTCTATTCTTGTTCTCTCGTAGATGGTGAGAACACATAATACATCTACTAACGGTCTGGGACCAGAGCCTCCGGTGGCAATTATGACCAGGGCTAGAGGTCAAGGCCGAGGTCGAGCTAGAGGCCGAGGCAGAGGCAGAGGTAGAGCTCAGTATAGAGCTCGAGCAACAGCACCTGTTGTAGAACCTCAGGTGGATCTTTAGGAGGAGGTTCCAGTTTAGACTGTACCGGTCGGACCATTGTAAGTTCCGGAAGGATTCATAGCTACTTAAGTGCTTCAGGATGCTCTAGTTTGTTTGGTGAGTCTTATGGTGGGCGTGGCTCAGAATGGTACATTTCCATGGCACCAGGTGTCTCACAGGCTGGGGGAGGAGCACAGACCCCCACTGCTCCCACTCTGGAGCAGATAGCTCCCCTGTATCAGGCTCCAGAAGCCCTTCCAGTTGGGGTAGTTCAGCCAATTGTTGCGGCACAGGCTGGTGATAGGCCCGCAATGTATTATGAGGCCTTATTGAGACTGGATAAGTTTACTAAGTTCTTTCTAGTTCACTTCAGTGGTACACCTTCTCAGGACCCACATGATTATCTTGACCGCTGCCATGAGGTTTTGTGGAACATGTGTATAGTTGAGACCAATGGGGCCAATTTTGCTGTATTTCAGATGACGGGTTCCGCCAAGAGGTGGTGGAGAGATTATACGTTGACCAGACCATTTGGATTGCCTGCATTGACCTGGGAGTAGTTCTCACGGCTATTTCTAGAGAAGTTCCTCCCAATCACATGGAGAGAGGATTTCTGCAGACAATTTGAGCATCCACAACAGGACAGTATGATTGTTACCTAGTACGAGACCCGTTTTATGAATTTATACCGTTATGCTCTCCTTTTACTTCCTACCGAGGGAGAGAGAGTAAGGAGGTTTATTGAGGGACTTACTCACCCTATCAGGCTTCAGATGGCCAAGGAGACTAGAAGTGAGATTTCCTTTCAGGCGGTTGCTAATATTGCGAGGAGGATCGAGATGGATCTTGCACAGGAGAGAGGGCAGGTGTCTGATAAGAGGCCTCGTCAGTTCGGTGGGTTCAGTGGTGCCTCATCTAGAGGTAGGGGTAATTTTGGTAGTGGTAATCCTCCCAGGCTATTTCATTCAGCACTTTAGCCATCTCACGGTGCTTCAGGGATTCACGGTCCTATTATGCTTTACTATGGGCAGCCAGAAATTAGTGCACATTCAGCTCTTATCAGTGCACCACCACTCCAGAGTTACTACAGCGGTTATCCGGCCCGTTCGGGTCAGCTTCAGCTTCAGCAGCCATGGCAGTAGGATGGGTGTTTTAGTGTGGTAACATTGGTCACATCAGGAGGTATTGCCCTAGGTTGTTGAGTAACAGATCTCGGCAGGATTCTCGTCCCATCATACCGGCATCGGTTGCTTTACCTCCTGCTCAGACAGTAAGAGGTAGGGATCAGGCAGCTAGAGGTGGAAGTCAGGCCATTAGAGGTGGAGGTTAGGCCATTAGAGGTGGAGTCCAGCCAGTTAGAGGCTGTCCCAGAGACGCATTTCAGAGTGGTGGGGCCCAACCCCGATTTTATGTTTATCCAGCTAGGCTTGAGGCCGAGTCATCTGATGCCGTGATCATATGTATTGTTCCAGTTTGACATTGAGATGCTTCAGTTTTATTTGATCCAGGATCTACTTATTCCTATGTGTCCTCCTACTTTGCTTCATATTTGGTTGTGCCTCGTGATTCTTTGAGTGCTCCTGTTTGTGTGTCCATGCCGGTAGGGGATTCTATCATTGTAGATCATGTCTATCGTTCGTGTGTGGTTACTATTGGGAGTCTTGAGACTAGCGTGGATCTTCTACTTCTTGACATAGTAGATTTTGATGTTATCTTGGGTATGGATTGGCTCTCACCTTATCATGCTAGATTGGATTGTCACGCCAAAACGGTGACCCTAGCCATACTGGGGTTACCTCGAATAGAGTGTAAAGGGATTTCTACCGGCATGATTATTTCTTATATGAAGGCTCAGCCTATGGTCGAGAAGGGGTGTCTAGCCTATTTGGCTTATATTCACGATCCCAGTGCGTATGTTCCTTCTATGGACTCAGTTCCAGTTGTCCGTGAGTTTCCAGAAGTATTTTCTACAGATTTGCCGAGGATGCCACCCAACAGAGATATAGACTTCTGTATTGATTTGGCTCCGGGCACTCAGCCCATTTCTATTCCACCATACCGTATGGCCCCGCCGGAGTTGAAAGAATTGAAGGAGCAATTACAAGACTTTCTTGATGAGGGATTCATTAGACCCAGTGTCTCTCCCTGGGGTGCACCAGTACTATTTGTAAAGAAGAAAGATGGCTCTATGCGAATGTATATAGATTATCGGCAATTGAATAAGGCCACTATCAAAAACAAATGTTTATTGCAAAGAATTGATGACTTATTCGATCAACTTCAGGGTGCCAAGGTATTTTTGAAAATTGATTAGAGTTCTGGTTACCATCAGTTGAAAATTAGGGCATCTGATGTCCCTAAGACAGCTTTTCGTACTCGGTATGTGCATTACGAATTCCTAGTATTGTCATTTGGGCTAACAAATGCCCCAGCAACATTTATGGATTTGATGAATTAGGTGTTCAAGCCCTATCTGGATTCATTTGTGGTTATATTCATTGATAACACCTTGATTTACTCCAGTAGTCGATAGGAGCATGAGCAACATCTTCGGATTGTGCTTCAAACTTTGAAGAATAATTAGTTATGTGCCAAATTTTCAAAATGTGAATTTTAATTAGACCCAGGGAATGTTGTATCAGCAGAAGGCATAACAGTGGATCCTAAGAAGATTGAGGCAGTTCAAAATTGGCCTAGACCTACTTCAGCTACAGAGATACAGAGTTTTCTAGGTTTGGTAGGTTATTATCGCCGGTTCATGGAAGGGTTTTCATCTATAGCAAGCCCATTAACCAAATTGAACCAGAAGGGTGCCCCATTCAGATGGTCAGATGAGTGTGAGTTGAGCTTTCAGAAGCTCAAGACCGCTTTGACTACGGCGCCAGTGTTGGTATTACCCACAGGTTCAGGATCGTATACAGTGTATTGTGATACATCTCGGATTGGGCTTGGTGCAGTATTGATGCAAGATGGCAGGGTGATTGCATATGTGTCACGGTAATTGAAAGTACACGAGATGAATGATCTTGTTCTTGAATTAGAATTGGCAGCCATTGTCCATGCACTGACTATTTGGAGGAATTACCTTTACGGTGTCTCGTGTGAGGTATTTACCGATCATCGTAGCCTACAGTATCTGTTCAGGCAAAAAGATCTCAATTTGAAGCAGAGAAAATGGTTGTAGTTTTTGAAACACTATAATATCACCATTTTGTATCACCCCAGAAAGGCCAATGTGGTGGCCGATGCTTTGAGTAGAAAGGATGTGAGTATGGGCAGTCTTGCGTATATTCCGGTTGGTGAGAAACCGTTAGCTGCAGATGTTCATACTTTGGCTTATCAGTTTGTAAGGTTAGATGTTTCAGAGCCCAGTCAGGTTCTAGCTTGCACAGTCGCTCGGTCTTCTTTATTTGAGCGCATCAGAGAGCGGCAGTATGATGATCCTCATTTACTTGTCCTGAAGGACACGGTGGTGCCAAACATGTTGCTATCGAGGAAGATTGAGTTCTACGAATGCAAGGTCGTATTTGTGTGCCTAATATGGATGGGCTTCGTGAACTAATTCTGGAGGTGGCCCATAGTTCCCGGTATTCTATTCATCCAGGTGTCGCCAAAATGAATCAAGATTTGTGGCAATATTATTGGTGGAGGAGAATGAAGAAGGATATAATTGTATATGTTGCTCTGTGTTTAAATTGTCAGCAAGTAAAGTACAAGCATCAACGACCTGGTGGTTTACTTCAAAAGTTGGAAATTCCTGAGTGGAAGTGGGAGCGTATCACTATGGATTTTGTTGTTGGGCTTCCACAGACTCAGAGAAAGTTCGACGCAGTATGGGTCATTGTGGATAGGTTGACCAAGTCAGCACATTTCATTCCAGTGGCAGATACCTATTCTTCAGAGCGGTTAGCTGAAATTTACATTCGTGAGATTGTCCGCCTTCACAGTGTGCCCATGTCTATTATTTCAGATCGAGGTACATAGTTTACCTCACATTTCTGGAGGGCTTTACAACGTGAGTTAGGCACGTGGGTTGAGTTGAGTACAGGATTTCATCCACAAACAGATGGACAGTCAGAATGCACTATTCAGATATTGGAAGATATGCTTCGTGCTTGTGTTATCGACTTTGGAGGTTCTTAGGATCAGTTCTTGCCACTTGCGGAGTTTGCCTATAATAACAGTTACCAGTCGAGCATTCAGATGGCTCTATATGAAGCATTATACCCGAGGCGATGTCGCTCGCCAGTTGGCTGGTTTGAATCGGGAGAGGCTCGGTTGGACCAGTTCAAGTTCCGGAATGATTCAGAGCTACTCTAGTGCTTCAGGACGCACTAGTTTGTTTGGTGAGTCTTATGATGGGCATGGCTCAGAATGGTATATTTCCAGTGGCACCAGCCGTCTCACAGGCTGGTGGAAGAGCACAGACTCCCACTACTCCCGCTCCAGAGCAGATGGCTCCACATTATCAGGCTCCAGCAGCCCCACCAGTTGGGGTAGTTCAGCCAGTTGTTGCGGCATAGACCGGTGATAGGCCCGCCATGTCTTCTGAGGCCTTATTGAGACTGGATAAGTTTACTAATTTCTTTCCAGTTCACTTCAGTGGTACACCTTCTGAGGACCCACATGATTATCTTGACCGCTCCCATGAGGTATTGCGGAACATGGGTATAGTTGAGACCAATGGGGTCCACATTGGTCGATTTTGCCAGATGACGAGTTCCGCCAAGAGGTGGTGGAGAGATTATATGTTGACCATACCAGTTGGATCGTTTGCATTGACCTGGGAGCAGTTCTCACGGCTAATTCTAGAGAAGTTCCTGCCTATCACATTGAGAGAGGATTTCCGCAAGCAATTTGAGCGTCTACAATAGGGCAGTATGACTATTACTCAGTACGAGACCCGTTTTGTGGATTCATCCCGTCATGCTCTCCTTTTACTTCCTACTGAGGGAGAGAGAGTGAAGAGGTTTTTTGAGGGACTTACTCACCCTATCAGGCTTCAGATGGCCAAGGAGACAAGAAGTGATATTTCCTTTATGGAGGCTGCTAATCTTGGAGGATCGAGATAGTTCTTGCACAGGAGAGAGGGCAGGGGTCTGATAAGAGGCCTCGTCAGTTCGGTAGGTTCAGTGGTGCCTCGTCTGGAGGCAGGGGTAATTTGGTAGGTTTCATCCTCCTAGGCCATTTCATTCAGCAATTCAGGCATCTCACGGTGCTTCAGGGAGTCACGGTCCTATTATGCCTTACTCTGGGCAGCCAGCATTTAGTGCACATTCAGCTCCTATCAGTGCACCACCACTCCAGAGTCACTACAGTGGTTATCCGGCCCGTTCTGGTCAGCTTCAGCTTCAGCAGCCATGGCAGCAGGATGGGTGTTATGAGTGTGGGAACATTGGTCACATCAGGAGGAATTGCCCTAGGTTATTGAGTAACAGATTTCGGCAGGATTCTCGTGCCATCATACCGGCACCGGTTGCTTCATCGCCTGCTCAGCCAGCTAGAGGTAGTGGTCAGGCAGCTAGAGGTGGAAGTCAAGCCATTAGAGGTGGAGGTCAAGCTGTTAGAGGTGGAGGCCAGCCATTTAGATGCAGTTCAGAGTGGTGGGGCCCAGCCTCGATTTTATGCTTTTCCAGCTAGGCTTGAGGCCGAGTCATCCGATGCCGTGATCATATGTATTGTTCCAGTTTTCCATTGAGATGCTACCATTTTATTTGATCCAGGATCTACTTATTCCTATGTGTCCTCCTATTTTTCTTCATATTTGGTTGTGCCTCGTTATTATTTGAGTGCTCCTGTTTATGTGTCCACGCCGGTAGGGGATTCTATCATTGTAGATCATGTCTATCGTTCGTGTATGGTTACTGTTGGGAGTCTTAAGACTAGCGTGGATCTTCTACTTCTTGACATGGTAGATTTTGATGTTATCTTGGTTATGGATTGTCTCTCACCTTATCATGCTATATTGGATTGTCACACCAAAATGGTGACCCTAGCCATGCCGGGGTTACCTCGAATAGAGTGTAATGGGACTCTTGGCCATTCTACTAGCAGGGTTATTTCTTTTATGAAGGCTTAGCCTATGGTCGAGAAGGGGTGTCTAGCCTATTTGGATTATATTCGCGATCCCAGTGCGTATGTTCCTTCTATGGACTCAGTTCCAGTTGTCCGTGAGTTTCCAGAAGTATTTTCTACAGATTTTCTGGGTATGCCACCCGACATAGATATAGATTTATGTATTCATTTAGCTCCAGGCACTCAATCTATTTCTATTCCACCATACCGTATGGCCCCGCCGGAATTGAAAGAATTGAAGGAGCAATTACAAGACTTGCTTGATCAGGGATTCATTAGACCCCGTTTCTCGCCCTGGGGTGCAGCAGTACTATTTGTAAAGAAGAAAGATAGCTTTATACGGATGTGTATAGATTATCGGCAATTGAATAAGGCCACTATCAAAAACAAATATCTGTTGCCAAGAATTGATGACTTATTCGATCAGCTTCAGGGTGCCAAGGTATTTTCGAACATCTATTTGAGGTCTGGTTACCATCAGTTGTAGATTAGGGCATCTGATGTCCCTAAGATAGCTTTTCAGACTCGGTATGGATTTGATGAATTGGGTTTTCAAGCCATATCAGGATTCATTTGTGGTTGTATTCATTGATGACATCTTGATTTACTCCAGTAGTCAAGAGGAGCATGAGCAACATCTTCAGATTGTGCTTCAGACTTTGAAGAATAATCAGTTATATGCCAAATTTTCAAAATGTGAATTTTGGTTAGACTCAGTTGCCTTTTTAGGGCATGTTGTATCGGCAGAAGGCATAAAAGTAGATCCTAAGAAGATTGAGGCAGTTCAGAATTGGCCTAGACCTACTTCAGCTACAAAGATACGGAGTTTCTGGGTTTGGAAGGTTATTATCGCCAGTTCGTGGAAGGGTTTTCATCTATAGCAAGCCCATTGACCAAATTGACCGAGAAGGGTGCCCCATTCAGATGGTCAGACGAGTGTGAGTTGAGCTTTCAGAAGATCAAGACCGCTTTGACTACGGTGCCAGTGTTGGTATTACCCACAATTTCAGGATCGTATACGGTGTATTATGATGCATCTCGCATTGGGCTTGGTGCAGTATTGATGCAAGATGGCAGGGTGATTGCATATGTGTCGCGGCAGTTGAAAGTACACGAGATGAATGATCCTGTTCATGAATTAGAATTGGCAGCCATTGTCCATGCACTGAAGATTTGGAGGCATTACCTTTACGGTGTCTCGTGTGAGGTATTCACTGATCATCGTAGCCTACAGTATCTGTTCAGGCAAAACGATCTCCATTTGAGGTAGAAAAGATGGTTGGAGTTGTTGAAAGACTATGATATCACCATTTTGTATTACCCAAAAAGGCCAATGTGGTGGCCGATGCTTTGAGTAGAAAGGCTGTGAGTATAGGCAGTCTTGCGTATATTTTGGTTGGTGAGAAACCGTTAGCTGCAGATGTTCATACTTTGGCTAATTAGTTCGTGAGGTTAGATGTTTCATAGCCCAGTAGGGTTCTACCTTGCACAGTCGCTCGGACTTCTTTATATGAGCGCATGAGAGAGCGGCAGTATGATGATCCTTATTTACTTGTCCTTAAGGACATGGTGGTAACAAACAGGTTGCTGTGGGGGAAGATGGAGTACTGCGGATGCAGGGTCGTATTTGTGTTCCTAATGTGGATGAGCTTCGTGAACTAATTCTGGAGGAGGCCCACAGTTCCCGGTATTCTATTCATTTAGGTGCCGCCAAAATGTATCAAGATTTGTGGCAAAATTATTGGTTGAGAAGAATGAAGAAGGATATAGTTGCATATGTAGCTCGGTGTTTAAATTGTCAGCAAGTCAAGTACGAGCATCAAAGACCTGGTGGTTTACTTCAGAAGTTGGAAATTCTTGAGTGGAAGTGGGAGTGTATCACTATGGATCTTGTTATTGGGCTTCCACGGACTCAGAGAAAGTTCAACACAGTATGGGTCATTGTGGGCAGGTTGACCAAGTTAGCACATTTCATTCCAGTGGCAAATACCTATTTTTCAGAGCGGTTAGCTGAAATTTACATTCGTGAGATTGTCTGCCTTCACGGTGTGCCCGTGTCTATTATTTTAGATCGAGGTACGCAGTTTACCTCACACTTCTGGAGGGTTGTACAACGTGAGTTGGGCACGCGGGTTGAGTTGAGTATAATATTTCATCCACAGACAGACGGACAGTCAGAACGCACTATTCAGATATTGGAATCAATTCTTGTAACTTGCAGAGTTTTCCTATAATAACAGTTACCAGTCAAGCATTCAGATGGCTCCATATGAAGCATTATACGGGAGGCCATGTCGCTCACCAGTTGGTTGGTTTGAACCGGGAGAGGCTCGATTTTTGGGTACCGATTTAATACAGGATGCCTTGGATAAGGTCAAGATTATTCAGGATCGACTTTGCACATGTCATTCTAGGAAAAAGAGTTATGTCGACCGTAAGGTTCGTGACATTCCATTCATGGCAGGAGAAAGAGTATTGCTCCGAGTTTTACCTATGAAAGGTGTAATGAGATTCGGAAAGAGGGGCAAGTTGAGCCCTAAGTATATCAGACCCTTTGAAATTCTTGAAAGAGTGGGTGAAGTAGCCTACAGGCTTGCACTACCACCTAGTTTGTTAGCAGTTCATCTGGTGTTCCATGTGCCTATGCTCCGAAAATATCATGGTGATCCGTCCCATGTATTAGATTTCAGCACAGTCCAATTGGACAAAGATTTGACTTATGAAGAAGAGCTAGTAGCTATTCTAGCCCGGCAGGTTTGACAGTTGAGATCTAAGAGTTATCCTTCAGTTCGGGTGCAATGGAGAGGTCAGCCGGTAGAAGCATCTACCTGGGAGTCCGAGTCGGACATGCGGAGGAAATATCCATACCTTTTCACCAGCTCAGGTACTTTTCTTAATCCGTTTGAGGACGAACATTTCTTTTATAGGTGGAGAATGTGATGAACCAATAATGTCATCTTTAATTTAAACATTCATTTCTGTGTTTTATGAAGATGTTAGGAGCTTACATGCTATGAGTTACGTATCACCTGCATAGTTGACATTAATGTCGTTCTTTTTCTAGAAATATATTACTTATGAGGCCACTGTTAGTATTGTTTTCATGTTATGTTACATTGATTGGATTATGTATATGTTGTTAGGATTGGTATCTGTGATTCTCTGGCAGTAGGCCCAGTTACAAAGGAAACTCTGGCGAAATGTTTGGAAATTTTGGGAGTTAGTAAAATTCGGGAAATTGAAATGTGCGAAAGAAGAGATAAGTTATGTTATGTGTTTGGGGGCGGATTCTACTTCTCATTTGAGGACTATTAACATGATGTATACCTATTGGATATGATAATAAGTGTACGAGGCATATTATAAGTGATATGAGATCTAAGGAAAGTCCTAAGTCTAAGCCAAGTTGGAAAATTTCATAATAGACTAAAGTTCAAAATGAGTTCGCACAAGGTCAAAGGTTGGACGAGCATATCTACATATATATAAAGAGTTATGTGCTGGACAAGCTATAAAATAAAATATCATTGAGTCTAGTCTCTAACGCTTCAAACCGTTTGTCGTTTGGAAACTCCTACTAGAAGTTATGACCAAATTACCAAACACTGGCAGAATTTGTACTATCGCGCCGCCCCACGCGCCTGTGGGAAATTCCAGAACGCTTCGAAATTTCATTTCCAGACACTTTTTGTACAGCTGCCCCGCAGCGCCCCACGTGCCGCAGCTGTATAAAAATGGGTTTTTATGACTCGAACCCCATTTCATTTAACTCGATTGGGGTTCATTTTTGGGGCAATTTCTGGTGTTTTAGAGAGAAGGGAGAGCGATTCTAGAGAGAGGAAAGGGGAGAACTAAAGATTTCACTATTCTTCCTTGAATCAAACCTTGAAATCGTTTCAAAGGGCTGCTAAGGCTTCAAAGAGGTAAGATTTTCTTTCCCCAATTCTTCAATTTCGAAATCCAACTAGAAATGGGTAATTAGTAAGATAATTCTTGGATGTGAGAGTATTAGTTATACATGCTTGTACCAATAAGGTTTGTGGGAAGATTGTTGAGTTCAAATGGGTAAAGATTGGGTTGAAAATGGTAGAAATCTTCAAAGACTTTAATTGAGGATTTGAAAGGCAATCCGATGTCGGAATTCGATAATATTTGTATGGTTGAACTCGTATCAGAACGGGTGTTTGGATTTTGTGCGTTTTTTCGGGATTCGAGACTTGGGTCCCACAGTTGATTTTTAAAATAAATTTCGGATTTTAATCCGGAAAATTAGTAATTTCATATGGAATTAATTCCTACGATTCGTGTTGAGTATATTGAATTGTTTGTGACCAAATTTGAAGCTTTCGTACACTAATTCGCGTGGCAAAGGTTTATTGGAATCTTGAATTTGGTTGCAAAGCGAGGTAAGTGTCGTGGTTAAACTTGACTTGAGGGAATAGAACCCTTGAATTATTTGTTACATGAATTTCATGTGTAACGATGTATAGGCAAGGTGACGAGTGCCTATACTTTGTCAAATTAATTGTTTGCATAATTATTTAAAAATCATAAATTATTTTAAGACACGAATTAATTGTTATAATAATTGTATCTCTCATATTCCTTGTCAAATATTAATTCTTAAATTCATACAATAATTGTTACATGCTTATTTGATTTATGTGTCTTAATTGCTACATGACATTTAGCTTATTAAATTGCATATTTTCTCCATGATTTTCCATAATTAATTGCTACTTGTCATTACTTGTTTTATGAATAAATTATAATCATTGTATGCTTTGTTGCCTAATAATTTCTTATTAATTATGGTATTTATTGGAGTATTTTTATTACAATCAAGAGTTGTTAATTTTATATTGGTAGAGCGGGTTGCACGCCGCAACGGAAATGAAAATGAATATATTGGGGGATCGGGTTGTACGCAGCAACGGATTATATTTTAAGTTTATATTGTTGGAGCGGGTTGCACGCCGCAACAGAAATTGATTGAAATAATAATTGTTTATGACTGCCGAGTTGGTTTCATTTGTTGAAATGAGTTATATGTTTTATTTCTATTATTGTTGTTATTACTATTATTGCGTACAGGTTAATATAAGTGACCTGCCTTAGCCTTGTCACTTCTTCGTCGAGGTTAGGCTCGACACTTATAGAGTACATGGGTTCGGTTTTACTCATTCTACACTCTGCACTTCTTGTGCAGATTTTGGAGTTTGTCCCACGGCATACTGTAGATTTGCTCTGATTCAGCTACCAGTGGAGACATGAGGTATAGTTGCACGACGTTCGCAGCTCTGAAGTCCCCTTCTACTTTATTTTAGTTGTGTGCTTTCTTTCAGACAACTTTATTTTGTTCAAACCCTTGTTTGTATTATTCTAGAAGCTCGTGCACTTGTGACACCAGTTCTGGGATAGTATTCAGACATCGCTAGTATTATGGAGTATTAACTTTATTTCAGACTTTATTTTTGCATTTATTTCTTTCTAATTAATTAATTTAAAGTTGTGTGAAAATGGCTAATTGTATTCTAACGTTGGCTTGCCTAGTAAGTGAAATTGTAGATGCCATCACAGTCCCGAAGGTGGGAATTTCTGGTCGTGACATGCGAGAAACCAACCGCTTCTGTGACTGCCCCCGCTTCTGTGGACTCGCTTCTGCGGTTTTGCCCAGCCTCCCTTGCCTCCGCATATGCGACCTTGGTGTCTTTTCTGCGGATTCCCTTCTACAAGATTCTGTCCGCTTCTGCGAGCCAAATTCCGCAGGTGCGATTCATTAGAAGGCATAAATTTCAAGATTTCTTCCAAGTCCAATATTTAGTCCGTTAATTATCCAAAACTCACCTGAGGGCCCCGGGACCTTAACAAAATACACCAAGTCCTAAAAAATCATACGAACTTAGTCGAACCCTCAAATCATATCAAACAACACTAAAATCACGAATCATACCCCAATTCAATCTTAATGAAACTAAGAAATTCCAACTTTTACATTCGATGCCGAAACCTATCAAATCAAGTCCGATTGACCTCAAATTTTGCACACAAGTCATAAATAACATAACTGACCTATTCCAATTTCCAGAATCAGATTCCGACCCCGATATCAAAAAGTCAACTCCCCGGTCAAACTTCAAAACTTAAATTTCTATTTTAGGCATTTCAAGCCTAATTTAACTACGGACTTCCATAAAAATTTTCGGACACGCTCCTAAGTCCAAAATCACCATACAGAGCTATTGGAATCATAAAAATTCTATTCCGGGATCGTTTACACATAAGTCATCATCCATCCAACCTTTTCAACTTAAGTTTTAAACTTTGGAACTAAGTGTTCCCATTCATTCCAAGACCTCACGGGGCCCAAATCAATTATTCCGGCAAGTCATATAACAACTGTAAATCACAAATTGAGCAGTAAATGGGGGAATATGGCTGTAATACTCAAAACGACCGGATGAATCTTTACATTCTCCCCCTCTTAAACAAATATTCATCCTCGAACGGGTTTAGAATCATACTTGGAGCCTCAAATAGGCGTGGATATTTGCTCCGCATCTCCCGCTCAGTCTCCTAGGTAGCTTCTCATACTAGCTGGCCTCTCCACTGTACATTCACTGAAGCTATATTCTTTGATCTCAACTTTCAAACCTGCCGGTCTAAAATGACCACCGGCTCCACATCATAAGTCAAATTACCATCCAATTGCACTGTGCTGAAATCCAAAACATGAGACGGATCCCCGACATACTTCCGGAGCATAGATACATGAAACACTGGATGAACACCCGATAGATTAGGCGGCAATGTAAGTTCATAAGCCACATCTCCAATATTCTTAAGTATTTCAAAAGGTCCAATATACCTAGGACTCAACTTTCCCTTCTTCCCAAATCTCATAACATCCTTCTTAGGCGAAACTCGGAGTAGTACCTTCTCTCCTACCATGTTAGCAACATCGCGAACTTCCGGTCGGCATAACTCTTCTGTCTAGACTGCATCATGCGAAGTCGTTCCTGAATCAATTTAACCTTTTCCAAATCATCCTGAACTAAATCAGTACCCAATAGCCTAGCCTCACCCGGCTCAAACCAACCCACCGGAGACCGACACCGTCTCCCATATAAGGCCTCATACGGAGCCATCTGAATGCTCGATTGGTAGCTGTTATTGTAAGTAAACTCTGCAAGTGGCAGAAACGGATCCCAAGAACCTCTAAAATCTATAACACAAGCGTGTAGCATATCTTCCAATATCTCGATAGTGCGCTCGGACTGTCCGTCCATCTAAGGGTGAAATGTTGTACTCCGCTAAACTTGTGTACCTAATTCTCATTTTACTGCTCTCCAAAACTGTGATGTAAACTGCGTGCCCTGATCTGAAGTGATGGACACTGGCACACCGTGTAGGCGAACAATCTCGCGGATATAAATTTCAGCCAACCGCTCCGAACAATAAGTAGTACCAGATGGAATAAAATGCACGGACTTGGTCAACCGATCTACAATCACCCAAATAGCATCAAACTTCCTCAAAGTCCGTGTGAGTCCAACTACGAATTCCATGGTAGTACGCTCCCATTTCCATTCCGAAATTTCAAGTTTTTGAAGAAATTCGCCCGGTCTCTGATGCTCGTACTTCACTTGTTAAGAGTTTAGACACTAAGCTACAAACCCAACTATATCTTTCTTCATTTTTCTCCACCAATAGTGCTGCCTCAAGTCCTGGTACATCTTAGCGACACCCGGATGAATGGAATACCGCGAACTGTGGGCTTTTTCAAGAATCAATTCACGCAGCACATCTACATTAGGCATACAAATCTGACCTGACATACTCAATACCCCATCATGATCAATGGTAACATCTCTGGCATCATCGTGCTGAACTGTGTCCTCAAGGACAAGCAAATGAGGATCATCATACTGGCATTATCTGATGCGATGATATAAAGAAGACCGAGAGACCACACAAGCTAGAACCCGACTGGGCTCCAAAACATCTAATCTCACAAACTGATTGGTCAAGGTTTGAATATAAACTACAAAAGGCCTTTCACCAACAAGAATGAATGCAAGGCTACCCATACTCACTGCCTTTCTACTCAAGGCATCGACCACCATATTGGCCTTCCCGGGATGATACTGAATAGTGATATCATAGTCCTTTAGTAGCTCCAACCATCTCTGCTGCCTCAAATTTAGATCCTTCTATTTGAAGAAGTGTTGAAGACTCCAAAGATCTGTAAATACCTCACAAGACACATCATAGAGATAGTCTCTCCAAATCTTCAATGCATGAACAATGGCTGCCAATTCTAAATCATGGACAAGGTAGTTCTTTTCATGTGGTTTCAACTGGCACGAAGCATAAGCAATTACTCCACCCTCCTCCATTAAGACACACCCAATACCAATCCGAAAAGTATCACAATACACTGTATAAGAGCCTGAAGCTGAAGGCAAAACTAGAACTGGAGTTGTGGTCTAGGCAGTCTTGAGCTTCTGAAAGCTCTCTTTACACTCATCCGACCACCTGAATGGAGCACCTTTCTGCGTCAATTTAGTCAAGGCCGATGCAATAGACGAGAAGCCCTCCACAAAGCGACAATAATATCCATCCAAGCCAAGAAAACTCTGAATCTCAGTAGCTGAAGATGGCCTGTGCCAACTCTAAACTGCCTCTATTTTCTTCTGATCCACCTCAATTCCTTCACTGGACACTATATGTCGTAAGAATGCCACCGAACTAAGCCAGAACTCACACTTAGAAAATTTGGCATAAAATCTCTCCCCTCTCAGCCTCTGTAATACAATACTCAAGTGTTGTGCATACTCCTCCTGGCTACGTGAGTAAACCAGGATATCATCAATAAATAATATGAAAAATGAGTCAAGATATGGCTGGAATACACTATTCATCAAATGCATAAATGATGTCGGGGTGTTGGTTAGCCCAAAAGACATCACGAGAATTTCATAGTGGCCATAACGAGTCTTGAATGCCATCTTTAGAATATCTGAATCACAAATTTTCAATTGGTGATACCTGGATCTCAAATCAATTTTGGAGAATACCTTCTGTCCCTGAAGCTGGTCAAATAAATCATCAATACGCGGCAAAAGGATATTTATTCTTGATTGTAACTTTGTTCAACTGCCTGTAATCGATGCACATCCGTATAATGCCATCGTGCTTTTTCAAAAATAGAACCGGTGCACACCAAGGCGACACACTAGGCCTGATAAATTCCTTATCAAGGAGTTCCTGAACTTGCTCTTTCAATTCTTTCAATTCAGCTGGTGCCATACAATATGGAGGTATAGAAATGGGCTGAGTGCCCGACACCAAGTCAATACCAAAATCAATATCCCTGTCGGGTAGCATACCCGGCAGGTCTACAGGGAATACATCCGGAAAGTCTCGCACGATCGATACTGAATTAATAATAGGAGTATCTGCCTCAACATATCTCACAAAGTCCAAATATGACAAACACCCCTTCCCAACAATACGCTGAGCCTTCAAGTAAGAAATTACCCTACTGGGAACATAATCAGGAGAACCTCTCCACTCAACTTTCGGCAATCCCGGTATCGCTAACATCACCATTTTTGCGTGACAGCCTAGAATAGCATGGCATGGAGACAACCAATCCATACCAAAGATAATATCGAAATCAACCATACTAAGCAATAAAAGATCAACTCTAGTCTCCAGTCCTCCAATAGTTACCACACACGACTAATACACACGGTCCACAATAATAGTATCGCCCACCAGCGTAGATACATGAACAGGGGAAACTGAGGACTCACATGACATATCCAGATAATTAACAAAATATGATGAAATATATGAATATATGGAAATAGGGTCAAATACTATAGAAGCTTCCCTGTGGCACACTGAGACAATATATGTGATCACTACATCTAAAGCAATGACATCTAGCCTGGCAGGGAATGCATACATTTGGGCCTGACTGCCACCTGATCGGCCTCCCCATCTTGGGCGACCCCTATACAATGGCTGGGCGGGTGGTGGAGCAACTGGTGCAGAAGTCGTAGCATGACTCCTCTGTTGAGCTGGACCTTACGTAAGGCGGGGACAATATTTCCTCGCATGACCCAACTCTCCACACTCAAAGCAATCCCTCTCAAAAAATTGTGGCGAGTTCTGAGGCGGACCTCGAGAACCAGAAGAACCTGGTACAGATGAACCCTGAACTGATGGTGCATGAGATGAACTCTGAGATGGAAGTGCACCAAGAAAAGACGGGCCTATAAGGCTGACCCCTGCTGTGATAGGGCTGTCCCCGAGAAGGAACACCGTTGGAATTACCTGGACCACGAGTCCTCTTTTCCTCACTCTCCTCACGCTCTTGATTACGGACCATCTCTAGCCGTCGAGCACTATCAAACACCTCATCGAATCTAGCACCTGCAACATTACCCAGAGTCATAAGAAAATGGAATTGCTGGTTGAGGCCATTAATGAACCTCCTGATCCTCTCTCTCTCTCTCAATCGAAACCAACCAAACTGCATGACGGGCCAACTCTAAAAACCTTATCTCATACTCAATATTGGACATGTCCTCCTACCGTAAATACTCGAACTGCCTGTGCAGTTCCTCTCTACGAGTCTGTGGAACAAACTTCTCCAGAAATAATACGGAGAACTCATGCCATGAAAGTGGAGCTGCACCAACTAGTCTGCTCCTCTCATAAGTCTCCCACCATCTGAAAGCTGCAACAGAAAACTAAAAAGTAGTGAACGAGACCCCACTGGTCTCCAGAATACCCGCTGTCCGAAGTATCCACTGGTACTTATCCAGAAAACCCTGAGCATCCTCAAACTCAGCACCGCTAAATGACGAAGGTCGAAGCCTCCCAAATCTCTCAAGTCTTCTCTGCTCATCATAAGCCATAACGGAGACCTCTGTGGCCTGAGCAGCTGCAACCGGCTGGATTGGTGGTACCCCCGGTATCCGAAGTCCCTGCACTACCAACGCTGGAGTACGGAAAACAGGGGTTTGAGTACCTCCCCCGCCCTGAGAAGTGGCTAGTGCGGTCTGAGCCGATACCACCTGAGCAAGGCCAGTGCAAACTGTCAATATTTGGGCCAAAGCCTCCTGAAGGACTAGAATCACAATGGGCATAGCTGGTGCCAAAGCTGGTCCTATCGGCTCAGCTATGTATGGAATCTGTTCTTGAGCTGGAGCAAGTGGTGGTGCTGCTCCAACTGCTGTACGAGCTACACCTCGACCTCTAGCTCAGCCCCGGCCTCTCGCGGCCCTAACTGATGGCACTGGTGACTGACCATCCGATCCGGCAGTACGTGTCCTCGTCATCTGTGAGAGAATAGAATAACATAAATTTAGTTCCCAGAATCAACAAATTCCCACGACAGAGTACAAGAAAGTGAAATTTTCCTAAGGGTTCGGCAACCTCTCGAAGATAAGTACAGACGTCTCCGTACCAATCCTCAAGACTCTACTAGACTCGTTCATGACTCGTGAGACCTATGTAACCTAGGCATTGATACCAACTTATCACGACCCAAAATCTCAGCTGTTGTGATGGCGCCTATATTAATACTAGGCAAGCCGACAACCTCAATAAAACATAATATCTTTTAAGTTTGAAAACATAATACTTGAATTCAATAGAAAGCCTCACAATTACAGATACAAAACACTCCAAAAATCCGATGTACTGAGTTCATGAGAATCTAAATAAATACAAAGTCTGACAGATAAAACCACTGTCTGAAAATATAGAACAATACAATAACTGAAAGGAAGAGAGACAAGGTCAGCGGACACCAAGCAACTACCTTGGTAGTCTCCAACTGCTAACACACTGAGGTAAATAATTCGGATAAGATCCATGTCCAAGAAAATTCATCACAAATATAAATAAGCAAGGCAAGTCCATGCCCCGGGAAGTCCATCCCGAATATAAATCATCTACGCTCACTGTGGAGAGGGCAGACTCCAGAGGGGCTCCTTCAGCCCAAGCGTGATATAAAGCTGATATGGCCTGCTGCAAGCGGGCAGCCCCGATCCATATAATGATAAAGCCTATAAGGCCTGCTGCAGGCGGGCAACCCCGTTTCATATAATAGTAGTGTATATAAAGCCAATATGGCCTACTGTAGGCGGGAAACCCCGATCCCATAAATATCCTCACAGTGGATGAACATGACTGAGTATGAAATGTATATTTTAAACAATTTAATTCAACAGCAACACGACCCTGTGGGTCCCAAAAAATATCGGCACGTAGCCTAATCATGATCTTCAATACGAGTCTCAGCTCAATTTCCTAACACGTGGAGAATATTCGGATAATAACATGATTCTTTAGTTTTAAAACTCCACAGAATTTATTTAAGTCACAATTTCTATGGTGCACGCCCACACGCCCGTCACCTAGCATGTGCGTCACCTTCATATAATTCACATAACATGAAATTCAAGGATTTATACCCTCAGAGCCAAGTTTAGAAGTGTTACTTACCTCAAACCGTGTAATTCCTTGCTCTGCTATGCTTTTGCCTCGCGAATTGGTTTTCGAAAGCCTCGTATCTAGTAATAATTAATTCGATTAAGTCAATAAAAATTATTGGAATTAATTCCATATGAAAATACTAATTTTCCAACATATATCGGCACATAGCCTAATCATGATCTTCAATACGAGTCTCAGCTCAAGTTATAAAATATGAACGCCCATTCAATCACGAGTGTCACGACCCGGAATTCCCACCGTCGGGACCGTAATGGCGCCTAATATTTCACTTGCTAGGCAATGTTAGAGAATTCATCAAGCCAATATTTATACATTTCAGTAAATAACAACAACTAAGCTATAACGAGTTTAAATAAGTGCGGAAATTTATAACAGCCTTAATATATACACTCGGATCTGGAGTCACAATTCACGAACTTCTAGGATTTTACTACAAGTAAAAGTCTAAAATAAATACAACTCTTTGAACGAAAGAAACAGTAAAAACAAAAGTAAAAAGATAGACGGGGACATCAAGGTATGCGAACGCCAACAGATCTACCTTGAGTCTCCGATGAACCAGTCCGAGCTGCTGCACCTATCGATCAGCTGGGACCAATACCAAAATCTGTACGGGAAGTGCAAAGTGCAGTATCAGTACAACTGACCCGATATACTGGTAAGTGTCGAGCCTAACCTCGACGAAGTAGTGACGAGGCTATGACAAGACACCCACATAACAAACCTGTGCAGATAACAATATATGTACAAGAAAACAACAATAGCAGCTAAACATGTACTATTGGGAGGGGAACATGCTAAAGGGGCACAGGGTATAGGAGATACAACAAAAATGATAACCAGAACAGTCGACATGCTTTTAGCCAGTGAAACACAACTAAACACAATGAAGAAAATTGCACGGCATCACCCTTCGTGCTTTTACTCTCAACCTCACAATATAAATCAATAGATATGACACGGCATCACCCTTCATGCATTAACGCTCACAATATGGCACGACATCACCCTTCGTGCATTAACACTCACAATATGACACGGCATCACCCTTCGTGCATTAACACTCACAATAATGGTACAACATCACCCTTCGTGCATTAACACTAACAATATGGCACGGCATCACCCTTCGTACATTAACACTCTCCCTTACCATAATGCAATGAACAGATAACAACAGGGAGATAGAATAACAAGTACAAGCCTTACTTCACCATTTGGTTCCACAATATCAACCTCAGTTTCGGAATCAATACTCAATTATCACCAGAAGATCCATAAACATGATAAGAACGATCAATTTAACAATACTAATCTAAGCATGGATAACATGAACAAAGGAAGCTATAATTGCAAGAAACCAATCCCCGCCCGCATGCTTTAACCCGACTACAATGCATAATTACTCTTCACCTCACATATACGTTGTTTCCCAATATTTAAACATGTAGCAACTAACAAACAAGTCATATTACCTCAAGGCCACATAATGCTCAATTATCGCTTTTCCTCTAGAATCCACTTCCAAACCAATCGTATCTATTCACAAACGTCTCAATAATATAAAATATTATTAAAGAAATTAATTACATTGCATAAATTTAGATTCCCCAAACTTTCCCCCAAAAAGTTAAAAATCGAACCCAGGCCCGCTTGGTCAAAACTCGAGGTTTGGACCAAAATCCATTTACACATTCACCCCCGGGCCTGATTATATAATTTATTTTGAAATACGACCTCAATTCGAGGTCTAAATTCCAATTATGCAAAAATCACTAATTCTACCCAAACCCCCAATTTCTACCATGAAAATCCTAGATTTTAGGTTGAAAACTCATGAAATGTAATGGGTAATTGAAAGAAAGTAGGTTAGAATCACTCACCAACATTTTGGGGAACAAAATCTTTTAAGAAAATCGCCTCTAGGTCTTCTAGTTTTGAAATGTTTGAAAGAATGGCAAAATCCCGTAATTGGGACTGTTTTAAGTCATTGGCGTCAGGTGTTCATCGCGTTCACGTGAAACCTTACGCGTTCACAAAGAGCATGGCCCAACTTTCTTACGCGATCGTGAGTAACTCCACGCGTTCGCGAAGGTCTAGACCGCCTCACCTCCGCGTTCGCGAGACTAGGCTCGCGTTCGCGTAGCGTTACCTCAACTCCCCTACTCCGTCTATCTAACGCTACGTGCTCACGCGTGGCTGGTCGCGTTCGCGTAGAGCAGGCTCCCCCAATACTCTGTGTTCACGACCATGGTTTCACGTTCGCGCAGTACAAAATCTCCCCCAGACCATTTTACCCTTCATGATCACGGGAGTATATTCACGAACACGAAGAAGGAAATACCAGAAACCAGTAGAAGTGAAAAACCAGCAAACTTTCTAAGTTCAAATCATCTTGTAGCCTATCCAAAACTCACCCGAGCCCTCGGGGCTCTAAACCAGAAAGTGCACACAAGTCCAAAAACATCATACGAACTTTATCGCACGATCAAATAGCCAAAATAACACCTAGAACTATGAATCTGACACCAAATCAAATGAAATTTTCAAGAAAACTTTAAAACATCTATTTTCACAACCGAGCGTCTGAATCACGTCAAATCAAATCCATTTCTCACCAAATTCGACAAATAAGTCATAAATATTATAGTGGACCTATACCGGGCTCTGGAATAAAAATACGGACCAGATATTAATAAAGCCAAACATAAGTAAATTCTTAAAATCATTAAACTTTCAACTTTTAATTTTCTATCAAAATTCCATATCTCGAGCTAAGGACCTCGGAATTCGATTCCGGGCATACGTCCAGGTCCCAAATTACGATACGGACCTACCGGGACTGTCAAAATACCAATCCAGGTCCGTTTACTCAAAACGTTGACCAAAGTCAACTCAAATGGTTTTCAAAGTAAAATTTCATATTATTCACAGTTTTTAACATAAAAGCTTTTCGAAAACACACCCAGACCGCACACGCAACTCGAGGAGGATAAAAATAATATTTTTAAGGCTTCGGATCACAGAATTAGGTGTTAAAATTTCAGATGACCTATCGGGTCATAACAACAAGTCTAACCATATAAACTTTACCAAATTCTGACATCAACTCGACCTCCAAATCATCAAATCTTATTTTCAAATCCCTAGATCAAAATTTCCGATTTACACCTCTAAAACACGAAATCTAATCGGATTATTCGATGATAATTCAATATTATGGAGTAGAAATTATCACAAGTAACTTACCTCAAGTTTCCAGTAATTCTCTCTGAAAATCGCCCCAAAACCCGTGCTTGACGGTCCAAAAATGGCAATATTCGGAACCCCTTCGAAATGTATATTGTCCAGGGGTTCTGCACCTGCGACTCACTTAGCCACTTCTGCGGTCCCGCAGATGCGAGAAACCAACTGCTTCTGCTACTGCCCCTGCTTTTGCGGACTCGCTTCTGCGAAGAAGTGTCCGCTTTTGTGGTTTTGCCCGGCCTTCCTTGCATCTGCAACTGCGACCTTGGTGTCGCTTTTGTGGACTCGCTTTTGTGAGATTCTGTCCGCTTCTGCGATGCCAGGCCCGCTTCTGCGAGCTCGCACTTGCGAGCCAAATTTCGCAGGTGCGATTGTATCAGAAGTCAAAAATTTCCAGATTTCTTCCAAGTCCAAAATCACCCTGATATAAAAAGTCCACTCCCCGGTCAAACTTTGAAACTTAAATTTCTATTTTAGGCATTTCAAGCCTAATTTAACTACGGACTTCCATAAAAAATTTCTCACACGCTCCTAAGTCCAAAATCACCATACAAAGCTATTGGAATCATAAAAATTCTATTCCGGGGTCGTTTACACATAAGTCGACATCCAACCAACCTTTTCAACTTAAGTTTTAAACTTCGGAATGAAGTGTTCCCATTAATTCCAAGACCTCACCGGACCCAAACCAATTAACTCGGCAAGTCATATAACAACTGTAAAGCACAAATTGAGCAGTAAATGGGGGAACATGGCTGTAATACTCAAAACGACCGGCCAAGTCATTACATTCTTTACCAAAAAATGTATTCCAACATTAGTTAAAAATAATTTAGATCCAAACTTATATTATGTATGCCCCTAGTAACCTGACTGATAATGAAGTAGTTTATAGGACTTATTATTGTGACATGGATATATCAAAAAACCACAAATAGTAAAAATTCAAAGGTTTTTTTAAAGTAGTACTTGCCAATAGATAAGAAAGTTATTTTTTTAATTGCAGTCACCCACATCAAACACTTGCTTTTGGTAAAAATAAAATATATGAAAATATATTGGTTGTTTCTATACTATCCGCAGGTTTAAACCACAAAAGTTTAAGTTCTATTTACATTTTGAAAAATCTTAATTTTATTTGATAATAGTGGTATTCGAGTTAACTTGCATGCATATAATCGACTATTCCAATTATTGGATTGTAAGAATATACCGTTTCTTTAAGGGTACATTTAGTAGAATGGAAAAGGAAGGAAAGAAATTTACCCACCAAGATCTGAACGTTGTCATTGGTTTTACGGGGATTTATGTGATGACCCAAAAGGTCATCTTATATTTTAGAACTCTATTCTATGGTCTTATGCCTTAAAAATCTCACTTTTACCCTCCTCAATTTGCGTGTGTAGTCTAGGTATTAGCCCGGAAGGCTTACATGTTAAAACTGATAAAAATAAGAATTGTTGCCTAAAAACTTCAGTTGAGTTGATTTCGGTCAATATTTTTGGTAAACGGGCCCAGATCCGTGTTTTGATTGTCCTGGTGGGTCCATATCGAAATATGTACCTGGGCATATGCCCGAAATCGAATTCGGAGGTCCCTAGCTCGACTTATGAATTTTTGATAAAAAAATAAAAGTCTGAAAGTTTAATGGTTTTTAAAAATTGGTTGATATTTGGCCTTGTTGATACCGGGTCCGTATTTTGGTTCCGGAGCCCGGTATAGGTCCAATATAATATTTATGACTTATCTGTGAAATTTGGTGAGAAACGGAGTTGGTTGGACGTGATTCAGACGTTCGGTTGTGAATATAGGAATTTTAAAGTGTTCTTGAGAATTTTATTTGATTTGGTGCTAAATTCGTAGTTCTAGGTGTTATTTTGGCAGTTTGATCACGCGATCAAGTTCGTATGATATTTTTAGACTTGTGTGCATGTTTGGTTTGGAGCCCCGAGGGCTCGGGTGAATTTCGGATAGGCTACAGTATGTTTTGGACTTAGAAAATCTGGTATTTTGCTGTAGTAGGTGTTCTGGTATGTCCTTCTTCGCGTTCGCGAAGGTACTCTCGCGAACGCGGAGAGTAAGCTGGTTAGGCTGGAATTTTCTTCTTCACGAACGCGAAGGCTTGGTCGCGAACGTGAAGCGATGGGGGTGTTACCCTTCGCGAACGCGACCAGCTCATCGCGAATGTGTAGTGTTAGGGACCTGGGGGAGGGAGTCAGTAATCCTTCATCGCGAATGCGAGCGAACGCGAAGGCCAGGGGGGAGTAGCCTTCGCGAATGCGAAGGATTGGCAATTCTGCTCTTCCCAAACGCAACAGTGTCCTCGCGAACGCGATCAACACTGTCCCCTAGTGCATAAAACAGTCCCAAAACGGGACTTAAGCCATTAATTCATTTTCCAAAAACCAAATGGGCTAGAGGCGATTTTCAAGATACATTTTCTTACCCAAAGTGTTGGTAAGTGATTCTAAACCATTTTCTTTCAATTACCCATTACATTTTATTAATTTTCAACCTAAAATCTAGAGTTCTCATGGTAGAATTGGGGGTTTGGGGTAGAAACTAGGAATTTCAAAATTTGGGGACTTAGACCTCAATTTGAGGTTGGATTCCAAAACCAATTATATATCCGGGCTCGGGGTGAATGGGTAAATGAATTTTGGTCCGAACCTCGGCTTTTGACCAAGCGGGCCCGGGGTCGATTTTTGACTTTTTTGAAGTTTGGGAAAATCTAAATTTATGCAATGTAATTGATTCCTTTAGCAATATTTGATATTATTGAGTTGTTTTTGAATAGATACAAGAGGTTTGGAGGTGGATTCTAGAGGAAAAGCTGTGATTGAGTATTGAATGGCCTTCAAAGCGAGGTAAGTGTCGTGGTTAACCCTGACTTGAGGGAATTAGGAACCTTAAACTATTTGCTATGTGAAATTCATGTGAGCGGCGTATATGTGAGGTGACGAGTATTTATGCGCCTCCAATTTACCTGTTTTCCATGTTTCTCTCGTTTTCTCATATTGTCTCTTTTTTCCCATGCCTAATTGCTACGGGTTTAGACTAATGTTGTTAAATTAATCATTTTATCATGTTTACGTATCTTCTAGTGATAATTGAGTATTTATTTCGAAGTTGAGATTGATATTGTGGAACCAAATGTTGAAATAAAGCTTGTACTTGTTATTTTATCTCCCTGTTGTTATTTATTCATTACACTATGGTAAGGGAGAGTGTTAATGCAAGAAGGGTAATGCCGTGCCATATTGTGAGTGTAAAAGCACGAAGGGTGATGCCGTGCCATATTGTGAGTGTTAATGCACGAAGGGTGATACCGTGCCATGATATGAAGTTAATGCACGAAGGGTGATGTCGTGCCGTTTCTATTGAGTTTATGGTGAGATTGAGAGTAAAAGCACGAAGGGTGATGCCGTGCATTTTTCCTTTACTGTATTCACTATTCCTGTTGATTCATAGTATATTGGTTGTACCAGTTATCATTCTGTTGTAGTTCTTTATCTCGTATTTCCCTCACCATCTTCCCCCTCCCGGTATTTCCTGTCTAGCTCTTCATTTCTCTTATTTCTATATACACTATTAAATTATGCAGTTTGATTTGTAGGTGCCTTGACTTAGCCTCGTCACTACTTCGTTGAGGTTAGGCTTGACACTTACCAGTACATGGGGTCGGTTGTACTGATATTGCACTCTGCACTTTCTGTGCAGATTTTGGTACCGGCTCGGGTTGATCGAGATTTTAGCTGTTGGACCCGCTATCCGAAAACTCAAGGTAGATCTGTCGGTGTTCACATACCTTAAAGTCCTCGTCTATTCTATTGTACTATTTCTTTCATTCAAAGAGTTGTATTTTTCTCAGACTATTACTTGTAGTTAAATTCTAGAATGCTCGTTAATTGTGACTCCAGATCCGGGTAGTAGTAATTAAATGCAACCTTTATTTTATTCCGCACTCACTATTTTTAATCTTAGCTAATTGTTGTTATTTAGTGAATGAAATAAGGATTGGTTTAAATGATTCTCTAACGTTGGCTTGCCTAGCAAGTGAAATGTTAGGTGCCATCACGGTCCCGACGGTGGGAATTCCAGGTCGTGACAAGTTGGTATCAGAGCACTAGGTTACCTAGGTCTCGCGATTAACGAGCAATCTTAGTAGAGTCTGGAGGATCGGTACAGAGACATCTGTGCTTATCTTCCAGAGGCTATGAAGTTTAGGAACAAATTTCACTTATATTCTTCTCTGTCGTGCGATGTTGTCTTCTCAATACTGATTGAACTCTTCTACTCTTATTCTCTTATAGATGGCGAGAACACGTACCGCTTCCTCAACTGAGCAGCAGCTAGAGCCTCCAGTGGAAGATCCTACACGGGGTAGAGGTCGAGGCCGAGGCCGTGCCAGAGACCGAGGTAGGGGCAGGGCTCAGCCCAGAGCCCGAGCAGCAGCCCCAGTAGTGTAGCCTCAGATAGAGCTTGACGCGGAGGTTCCAACCTAGATTGTTCCTGCCGGACCATCTCAGGTTCCGGAGGGGTTCATTGCCACCCAGTACTTCAGGACGCTTTGGTGGGCCCTATGGAGAGTGTGGCCCAGACTGGCGCATTTCCCATGGAACTAGCCGTCTCTCAGGCTGGGAGAGGAGCCTAGACTCCCACTACTCCTGCTCCGGAGCAGATAGCTCCCCAATATCAGGCTCCAACAGCATCTAGTCGGAGTAGTTCAGTCAGTTATTGCGCCATAAACCGGTGATGGGTCAGCTATGTCTTCTGAGGCTTTATGGAGGTTGGACAAGTTTACCAAGCTCTTCCTAGTTCACTTCAGTGGTATTACTTCAGAGGATCCCCAGGAGTATCTTGACAGCTTCCATGGGGTGCTACGGAACATGGGTATAGTGGAGACCAATGGGGTTGATTTTGCTGCATTTCAGATGACTGGTTCCACCAAGAAATAGTGGAGAGATTATTTGTTGATCAGACCAGCTGGGTCACTTGCTCTTACTTGGGACCAGCTCTCTCAGCACTTCCTAGAGAAGTTTCTGCCTATCACATTGAGAGAGGAGTGTCGTCGTCAGTTCGATTGTATCTAGCAGGGCAGTATAACGGTTACTCAGTATGAGACCCATTTTGTGGATTTGGCCCGTCATGCTATTCTTCTGCTTCCCACCGAGATAGAGAGGGTGATGAGGTTTATTGATGGACTTGCTCAGCCTATCATATTGTAGATGGCTAAGGAGACTGGGAGTGAGATTTCTTTTCAGGCGGCTGCCAATGTTGCCAGGCGAGTCGAGATGGTTCTTGCTCAGGGAGGTCAGGGGTCTGACAAGAGACCTCGTCATTCCGGTGAGTTCAGCGGTGCCTCATCTAGAAGCAGGGGTACTTTTGGTAGAGGCCATCCTCCCAGGCCATTTCATTCAACACTCCAGGCATCCCACGGTGCCTCAGGTGGTTGTGGTCCTCATATGCCTTATTCCGACCAGCTAGAATATAGTGCACCACCAGCTCCTATTAGTGCACCTCCACTCTAGAGTTATCAGGGTGGTTACTCAGGTCGATAGGGTCAGTTTCAGGGTCAGCAGTCACAGCAGCCGAGGTCATGTTATACTTGTGGTGATCCGAGGCACATTGTTAGATTTTGCCCTCAGGCAACGGGCAGCTCACAGTATTAGAGTTCTCGTGCCATGGTTCTGGCACCAGTTGCTGCACCACCTGCTCAGCCAACCAAAGGCAGGGGTCAGGCAGCCAGGGGTAGAGGCAAGACTATTAGAGGTGGACATGTGTTGTTTGTGAAGAAGAAAGATGGATCGATGAGGATGTGTATAGCTTATCAGCAGTTGAACAAAGTCACCATCAAGAACAAGTACCCATTGCCGAGGATTGATGATTTATATGATTAGCTTCAGGGTGCCCAAGTGTTTTTGAAGATTGATTTGAGATCTGGCTACCATCAATTGAGGATTGGGTCATCCGATGTCCCTAAGACATATTTTTGAACTCGGTATGGGCATTATGAGTTTCTAGTGATGTCATTTAGGCTTACAAATACCCCCGTAACATTCATGGATTTGATGAATCGGGTGTTCAAGCCCTACTTGGATTCTTTTATGATTGTATTTATTAATGATATCTTGATCTACTCCTACAGCCGGGAGGAGCATGAGAAGCACCTTCGCATCGTCCTTCAGACTCTTAGGGACATCCAGTTATATGCTAAGTTCTCAAAATGCGAGTTTTGGTTGAGTTTAGTTACTTTCTTGGGTCATGTTGTATCAGGAGAGGGTATTCAGGTGGATCCAAAGAAGATTGAGGCAGTCCAGAACTGGCCTAGACCCACATCAGCTACAGAGATCCATAGTTTCTTGGGTTTGGCGGGCTACTACCGTCGATTCATGGAGGGGTGTTCATTTATAGCATCCTCGTTGACCAGATTGACCCAGAAGGGTGCCCCGTTCATGTGGCTAGACGAGTGTGAGGCGAGCTTCCAGAAAATCAAGACAGCTTTGACTACGACACCGGTACTGGTATTACCCTCAGGTTCAGGATCTTATACAATATATTGTAACGCATCCCGTATTGGTATGGGTGCGGTATTGATGCAGGGTGGCAAGGTAATTGTATATACTTCGCGACAACAGAAGGTTCACGAGAAGAATTACCTTGTTCATGATCTAGAGTTGGGAGCCATTGTTCACGCGCTGAAGATTTGGAGGCACTATCTTTGTGGCGTGCCATGTGAGGTATTCACGGATCATCGGAGCTTGCAGTATTTGTTCAAGCAGAAGGAGCTTAATTTTAGGCATAGGAGGTGGTTAGATCTATTTAAATACTATGATATCACCATATTGTATCATCCCGGAAGGCCAATATGGTGGCCGACACAGTGAGTAGAAAGTCAGCTAGTATGGGTAGCCTTGCATATATTCCCATTGGTGAGAGACCGCTTGCATTGGATGTTCAGGCCTTGGCCAATCAGTTCGTGAGGTTGGATGTTTCTGAGCCCAGCCGTATTCTAGCTTGTATAGTTGCTCGGTCTTCTATGTTTGAGTTCATCAGAGATCGGCAGTATGACAATCCTCATTTGCTTGTCCTTAGAGACACAACACGACACGGTGGTGCCAAGCAGGTTACTGTTGGACATGACGGAGTTTTAAGGATGCGGAGTCGTGTTTGTATGCCTAATATTGATGGGCTTCGTAAGCTGATTCTTGAAGAGGCCCACAGTTTCCGGTATTCTATTCATCCGGGCGCCGCCAAGATGTATCAGGACTTGCGGTAGCATTATTGGTGGAGGAGGATGAAGAAGGATATAGTTGCATATGTAGCTCGGCGGCTAAATTGTCAGGAAGTAAAGTACGAGCATGAGAGACCAGGTGGTTTGCTTCAGAAGATAGAGATTCCTGAATGAAAGTGAGAGCCTATCACTGTGGATTTTGTTGTGGGACTCCCACGGACTCAGAGGAAGTTCGATGCAGTTTGGGTCATTGTGGACAGGCTGACTAAGTCAGTGCATTTCATTCCTGTGGCAGTTGACTATTCTTCGGAGAGGTTGGCAGAGATTTACATCCGCGAGAGCGTTCGTCTTCATGGTGTGCCCGTGTCTATCATTTCTGATCGAGGTACACAGTTTACCTCACACTTCTGGAGGGCAGTACAACATGAGTTGGGCACGCGGGTTGAGTTAAGCACAATGTTTCATCCTCAGACGGACGGGCAGTCCAAGCGTACTATTCAGATCTTGGAGGATATGCTTCGCGCATGTGTTATAGACTTCAGAGGATTGTGGGATCAGTTCTTGCCCCTTGTAGAGTTCGCCTACAATAACAACTACTAGTCGAGCATTCAGATGGCTTCATATGAGGTATTATATGGTAGACAGTGACGGTCACCAGTTGGGTAGTTCGAGCCGAGGGAGGCTCGTTTGTTGGGCACAGACTTAGTACAGGATGCCTTGGATAAAGTCAAGATTATTCAGGATCGACTTCGCACAGCTCAGTCCAGGCAGAAATGTTATGCCGACCGCAAAGTTCGTGATGTTGCATTCATGGTTGGGGAGAGAGTGTTGTTTCGGGTATCACCCATGAAGGGTGCGACGAGGTTCGGAAAGAAGGGCAAGTTAAGCCCTAGGTATATCAGACCTTTTGAGATTTTGGAGAGAGTGGGAGGGGTGGCTTACAGTCTTGCGTTGCCACTGGGGTTATCATCATTTCATCCAGTATTCCATATGTCCATGCTCCGGAAGTATCACGGCGATTCGTCCCATGTGTTAGATTTCAGATATGTCCAGTTGGACAAGGATTTGACTTACGAGGAGGAGCCGGTGGCTATTCTAGCCCGGCAAGTTCGCCAGTTGAGATCGAAGAGTTACCCTTCAGTTCGAGTGCAGTGGAGAGGTCAGCCTATTGAGGCAGCTACTTGGGAGTCCGAATCCGATATGCGGAGTAGATATCCCTACCTTTTCACCAGCTCAGATTACTTTTTTATGTCCGTTCGAGGACGAACAGTTATTTTAGAGGTGGAGAATGTGATGACCCAAAAGGTCATCTTATATTTTTATCCTCCTCGATTTGCGTGTGCAGTCCGGGTATTGGCCCGGAAGGCTTATATGTTAAAAACTGATAAAAATAAGAATTTTTGCCTAAAAACTTCAGTTGAGTTGACTTCGGTCATTGTTTTTGGTAAACGAGCCTGGATCCATATTTTAACGGTCCCGGTGGATCCGTATCGAATTATGAGACCTGAGCGTATGCCCGAAATCAAATTCGGAGGTCCCTTGTTCGAGTTATAAATTTTTGATGAAAATTAAAAGTTTAAAAGTTTAATGGTTTTTAAGAATTGGTGGATGTTTGGCCCTGTTGATACTGGGTTTGTATTTTGGTTTCGGAGCCCGGTATAGGTCCAATATAATATTTATGACTTATCTGTGAAATTTTGTGAGAAACGGAGTTGGTTGGACGTGATTCGGACGTCCAGTTGTGAAGATAGGAATTTTAAAGTGTTCTTGAAATATATATACTATATATATATATATATTCCTATGTTTACATGATTAAACTATATGTAAATAGTAACTGCCAATTTGATGTAAATATTGAAACATGTCATAATCTTACGCGACAGCTCAAATATTACCAAAAATAGGAAAATAGCCAAAAAAAGAGAATATAAATAAAAGCAATAGTAAACTGAACTAGGAATATTGAAACATGTCCTCATCTTCTGAGACAAATCGAATATTAACAAAAATTGAAAATAACTAAAAAGAGAATATAAATAAAAACATGTCATAATTTTCAGCGACGACTCGAAAATTACCAAAGAATTCGAAATTTAAAAAGATAATATAAATAAAAATAGTGGTAAACTAAATTAGGATAGCTATTCATCCATTTGCAAATTAAGAGATATTATTAAAAGAGTATCAAATACTAATAATCTTCTAATAGCAAATCACCACTGGTTTAGGCCTATGCCTGGAAATTGACTTGACCATTACAATATTATAGAGGTAAATTTTGAAAATCTTTTTAAAAATGAAGAGTACAGTCATCACTATAATTAATTATCTAAATTTACTAGCCTCATAACATGTGAACACTACAAAAATGAACTGGATTCGTATCTATGAACTACCAAAATTGAAAAACCAAAGGCTTCAATATGTTGGAAAAACTCTATAAATACCAGGCTTCTGTATTACAAAGTTCATATCACATAGTAACTCTTACTAATTAATACTAGTTATATCATCATTATCCTTGAGAATGAGTACTAGATGGACTAAGGTTCGCAAAAGTGTTCATCTCGCAAAGATAGAAAATCAGAATAATCGACAAGTGACTTTCTCAAAACGCCGAAATGGTGTCTTCAAGAAAGCAAACGAGCTTGATGTTATGACTGGTGCTGAAGTTGGCATCATCGTGTGTCCATAAGGTAATTACAAGCCTAATTATATTTTTTTGGTCAACTATATATACCTGATATACCATCAACAAATATTACTTTTTAAGCATAAATGTACATGCATCATCATAACTAAACATGCAAATCCAAGATCTTGAACATGATAATTAATTTCACATAAATTTAAAGCATCATAAAAAAATACTTGGTGTGGGAGGCGTTATAACAGTAGATAAATTGATTTCTCCCCTCTTGCCCTATTTTATATTACCGATTTCTCTCCTTTTTCTCTATAGATAGCAAGCCTTACTCTTTTGGTCATCCAAATGTAAATGAAGCCATTAAAAAATATGTTGGCGAAGAAAGGCCTCCATCACCATCATCACCAGGCATTGATGACAAGTATGTCCAGATGTTCCGAAAAGTCAATTCTAGAGAACTTAACACACGACTCAATTCTCTGCAAGACCAACTGAATTTTGCATTAAACTTGAAAAGCAAACTCAAGCAAATGAATAAGAAAGTGGAGAGCCAACAAGAGTGGTTCAAGGGTCCTATAGAGAAGATGAACTACACTGAGGCTTCAATGTTGAAGGAGGGATTGGAAGATTTGCTCTTGAAGGTGAAAAACTATGGTACTGAGCGTGGTTATGGTTATGAAAATGGAAAGCGGAAGGCTGAATAAAAGCTACTACTAGTTTTATTTTAATAATCGTTCGTGTCATTTATTTTTAAAGGTTAACCTTGGCACAACCATAAAGGTTATCGCCGTGTGACTAGGATGTCACAGGTACAACCCATAAATAATATTTTGCAGAAATACAAAATAAGGCAATCTACAACAGACCAACATAGTCATTGTTTCTCTCTTTCCCGGTCGTATCCTGCACATAGCAGAAGTTTAGTGTAGGAGTTGTTCTAGTTAATCATTTTTTTGGGTTGGGGTATTATGTGGTGTTTTGGTGATATCAACTATGTATGCATAATAAAAAAACATGACTGTGATGGAATATAAGTAGAGTTATAAAAATTATATCTCAGTTTCAAATAATTCAAAAAATTAAAATTAAAATAATATAATGCTATTGTTTAAAAACCTAAAACTACATAACAGATCACAAATACTTATTATATTATAAATAGCCAGAATATAGTCTTCAAAATTATATCTAAGCTAGAGAGATATCAAAAAAAAATTCTAAAATCAAAAAGTAACTTGAAAAGAATAAATTAAAGAATACAAAAAACAAACTTTAAAGAAATTAAGCATAAAGAAGAAAAATGCAAACGTGGAAGGAAAGTAAGAACTAGAGGCCAAACCTTTTTGTACTTTGTATTTTGCAGACAAAAGTCTAAAGTGTTCTTGTTTCTCAGTAAACGACAAAGAGAAAAGATTGTTAAATAAAAATAAATAATTAAAAAAATATTGACTTTTGAATTTTTTAGTTTGAGAATTCAGTCTGAATTATTTTTTGAATATTTATATTTCAGAAAAGGATTTATTAAGCAAACTCAAATTTGAAAACGTTTTTGGGGCTTACGTCCCAAATAAAGGCCTAGAACAATGGGGATTACGCCTAGGCAAACACCTAGAAGGTTGGTGCGTACGCCCCACTAGACAGCTAGGGAGCTATAATCTTGCTTAGGCAGCTGCTGCTATCAATTCTAAAGTGGAACCTCAAACCTGAATTGGAACGAAATTGGAGCTTTTCTCCCATGAAATTTCTTAAGTATACATAGTGCAAAGAGAGTTGATCTCTCATCGTTCCACACATAGTTTTTCTTTGAAATATTACATTGTAGCACCAAAATCGTTAGGGTACAGTTTTCCGTTGCTGAGAGTGTTAGCCCTAAATCGGACACGCAAGTATACATGGTCAAGCAAGTAATAAAGAGTGAGTAGAGTATCGTTCCCACGAGGACTTGTGATCAATTATCAACTAAATCAAGCAATTTCTAATTTATCGAGTCAAGAACAGTTTCATGGTGATTTTTGCTGATTAATTCTACTAACTAAAATTGCGATTAAGAGAATAACTAATTAACTAGTACACTTAGCACGAAAGGTTTAATTCAATGAGAAATAATATTCCAGTGTTATAGTTATGTAACAATCCTGTCGAATTATTCAATTAACTTAACTTATTAATTTATCTGGGTTATTAACCTGCAAAGACAATAATACTCGTAGAAATTCGACAACTTCTACTCGCCTATTCAATTTATTCTAAACCCAATATTTCTTTGAGAGTAGAGATAAAAAGAACGCATTAATAATCTCTTATACAATTGGCTAAGCACGAAAAATAGGTATATTTCTATCTGCATTCGCAAATTAATTCCTCAATGACAAGGTTCAAGATCGCACTCTGTTCAATCCTATTGCAATCAAGAATTACCTCTTTCAAGTTCAACTCAAGATTCATATATAATATTTTACTGTTAGCTAGCCAGAAAAATAATTATGCTAAGGATATGAATAAACAACCCAACATGATAAATTAAATAATCAAATCAATATTCGAATATCAACATTCATGTAAAACCATAACCCTAGAATGAACGAGTTTAGCCACGCATAGTCATGGTAGCAATATCAATTAATTCCCAAGAATACATAAATATCAATAAAAGAAGGAAAAAAGAAGAACTCAAGATGAATTTCACGATTTTCAAACTCTGCTATGGATTCTATATGTTTCCAAGTGTGTTCTTGCCTCCCTAGGGTCTTCTCTCCCTTAAAAAAGTGGCTAACTATCATATTTATATGGTTTAGGGTTAGTTGGGCCGAAATTGGGTTTTCCTAATTCGGAATGGAAAAGCTGATATTTTTCTGCTCCAATCCCGGTCTGGCAAAGTGAACCTCGCTTTGTTGTCCGGGACTTTTCTGGTTTCTTCTGCTCTGGTCCCTGTCTGGCGAAGTCTCGCTTCGTTGCCCAGGACTTTTCTCTTCAGCTCCTTTTCACCATTTTTTCTCCCATTTAATCATTTTCCGCGCAAGTTTGTTCCTACACATAAGAAACACGTAATGAACTTATTTTCACTTCTAAAGCGGTGTGATCTCCCGCAACTCACATAAGAATTAATACACATACACACTCTGCACTTTTCTCCCTTTATCATAGAGTAAAGATGTTACTCTGATTTTCTGAATATCTGCTTTATGGACATATTGATAGCGAGTCTTTTTAATAGTATAATAACGTACTTATACTGTTGTCTTGCCCGAGTATCAAACTAAAATTTGGATCTTTTTTATTTTACTTGATTATTGGCTATGCAGCTATCTGCTCTCGTCAATTCTATTTTTTTTCTTTACTAATGAGTATGCTTTCCGCTGCCATCCGTTAATAAGGCAGTCACTTTTTAGGTGAAACATTTTACATTATTTTCTTCTATTCTGCTTGTTATTATGTATCCTCAAACCAGCCTCTTTAAAATCACTGTCAGAAATACAAGTTGGAAAGAGGTATATCAAAATATAGTAAAACAAAAATAACTATTTTTGTGGAAATTTCATAGGGAACACAATAAAAATGAGATTTTTGTTGCTGAATTAAGTCTAAAGATAAGTTTATTTACTTATAATCTGATGATTTCCCATTTGTGAAATTGTTCCACCTCATCTAAAAGAGTTGCTCTAGAGCCTATTAGTTAAGGACTGGACGCTCTAAAATCAAGATGTTTGCTCCTAAGTTGTAGAGATTTGAGTTATGTACAATCCTAGGAATTTAACCTTAGAATTAAAAAAGAAAATGTTAAATGATCAATATAAGCTTTTATTTTAATAACACTGAGTTTTGCATTTGTCAGTAACTTTTCCTAAAATGATCGGTTTGATGAGTTGGATACTATACTTTTTGACATAATTTGCTCCCTGATTTTAGACATGTACAATGTGTCACAACAAGTATCAAAATATTTACGGCTATATAAAGGTTACAAGTTAATCCAAGGATTACATAATGTAACGACCCGACCGGTCGTTTTGAGCTTTAGCGCATCATTCAGTGGTTTGAGACCCTGAGCAGCTTCACTTCAGGTATTATGACTTGTACGCGTGGTCGAAAATTTAATTTAGGAAAGTTCGGAGTTGATTGGAAAAAACATTTTTAATTTCGGAAGCTTTAAGTCGGAGGAATTGACTAAAGGGTTATTTTTGAGCAAACGACCTTGGAATCGGGATTTGAAGATTCCAATAGGTTCGTATGATGCTTTTGGACTTGGGAGTATGTCCGGATCGGGTTTTGGATGACCCGGAAACGTTTCGGCTCCTATTGTGAAAGTTCGCATTTTGAAAGGATTTCATAAATTTGGGTTGGAGTGCATTTCAATGCTTTCAATGTCCGTTTGGGATTCTGAGTCTAGGAATAGATCCGTATGGTGATTCTGGTATTGGAAGCGCATTCGCATGTGGATTTGGAGGCCGGTAAGTCATTTTGGGGTCATTTGGCAAAAGTAAGAAATTTAAGAAATAAGAAATTTAAGAAGTTTGACCGGGAGTGGACTTTTTGATATCGGGGTCGGATTCCGATTCCGGAAGTTGGAGTAGGTCCGTAATGTCGAATGTGACTTGTGTGCAAAATTGAGGTCAATTGGACGTGATTTGATAGGTTTCGGCATCGATTGTAGAAGTTGAAGTTTCAAAGTTCACTAAGTTTGAATTGGAGGGTGATTTGTGTTTTTAGCATTGTTTGATGTGATTTAAAAGCTCGACTAAGTTCGTGATGTATTTTGGGACGTGTTGGTATATTTGGTTGAGGTCCCGAGGGCCTCGGGTGGATTCCGAATGGTTAACAGATCGAGTTTGGACTTGGATGAAATGCTGAGACAACTGATATCTGGTGCAATCACACCTGCGTGACAAGGGCTGTAGGTGCGAGCCACGAGTCACATGTGCGAAAGAGAGGAGTCTGGTCAGCAACCGCAGGTGCAGAACATTTGGGCACTCCTGCGAAGTGGGCAACGCAGGAGCGGGCGATGGGCACAGGTACGGCGCATGGACCCCAGATGCGGGACTGTTGGGCCGAGCTGGAGCCGCACCTGCGATAGAATTTCCGCAGGTGCGGAGCCGCAGAAGCGGCTATTGCACCGCAGGTTCGAGGATCCCTGAGCAGTGAGGTTTTATAAAATAAAATTTTGGCTCATTTTCACTTCACTCCGTCCATGGGAGCCGATTTTGGAGCACTTTTGGAGTGTCATCTTCATCAACTATAATGGGGTAAGTGATTTCTTCACATTTTGAATTAAATACATGGTTTTTACATGGATTCAAGCATGAAAATTTGTAAAAATTTGGGATTTTGAAGAAAAACCTAAAAATTGGTATTCTTGGATTTAGATCATGAATTTGGTCATAAAATTGAGAATAAATTATATATTGGAGTTAGTAGTGCTATGGGTAGTGTTTGTCTTCGAAAATTTTTAGAATCCGGGCACGTGAACCCGAGGGTTGGTTTATTAATTTTTCGAGCGGAGTTGGAAATTATTATAAATTGATTAATTATGAGTATTGGAATACATTTTGATCTGGGTTGCATCTTAATTTACTAGTTTGGAGCGGCGGGTATCGATTTGAGGTGTTAGAGAGGCTTTGAGTCGGTTATGGAATTTCGGAGTGAGGTAAATCTTCTGTCTAACTCTGTAAGAGAAAAATTACCCCTAGGTGTTATGTTGATGTGTGCTACTTGTTGTGCAGACTACGTACGCGCGAGTTGATAAGAGCCCGTACGTAGCTACATTTATATTATTGTCCGAGTAGACTTAGGTTCACATCATGCTATAGTTGTACTATTTGGGTAGTCTCTCGCTTATTAATTCCCCTGCTTTACATTCTATTTAAGACTAGACTTGCTATTATAGTGTGTGTGTGTGTGTGTGTGTGTGTGTGTGTGTGTGTGTGTGTGTGTGTGTGTGTGTGTGTATATATATATATATATATATATATATATATATATATATATATATATATATATATATATATATATATATGTGTGTGTGTGTGTGTGTGTGTGTGTGTGTGTGTGTGTGTGTGTATAACTCAAACGTTTATTCGTGAGTGGGGTCAATGACCCATCAAAGCTTCTTATTCTAACGGGATCAGGCCGTTCGCCTCGGCAGGATTATGTATTTTACTTCTTATGGGATCGGGCCGTTCGCCTCGACAGAATTTATGTACCATACTCTCATGGGAGAGGTCGTTCGCCTCGGTAGGTAAATTGATTTATCATATGGTTCGGGCCGTTTGACCCTCGGCAGTGCACAATTTTATTATTATGTTAGATCGGGTCGTACGCCTCGGCATTTCCTATAGCATATCTCCATGAAATCGTACGTAAAACTTGGCAAGAAGCCAGTGTATCGGTGAATTCCAGGATTTGAATTATGGTAAGCTACAGGATGAGATCCACTATATCTGTATATATTATTATATCCCGCATTTTCGTACGATAAAGTTTCGTCGTAAGTTAATCGACGCAAGTTCGGGAATGAAATGATTTCATGATTATAAGCATTATACAATTTTAAACAAGTGATGAGTAAATTGGTGAAGGTGAGAGGGTAAGCAAATCAAAGAAAGTGAATTTTCGTCAAAGTTTGACATGTTGGGATAAAATACTGCCCGAGCTAAAATACCCGATATTTATGGACTAGTACCATACAAGGTACCATATGGCTATGATAGTAAGGTGTATAAAGTGTATCAAAAGTGAATAGTATTTTATGTAATTTGAAATAATTCTTAACTATGTGGGTAATTGGTTAATTATTGGACTAGTGGGGAAATTAATGAATTGATTAAGGAAAAAGGTGATATTTGGATAAGTGAGGAGGCATTCGTGGCAGCACCCCTAAAAATCCCATGATGACTCTTTAAGTCATTGTAGTATGTGGCAACATTGAAGATATGAGACTTGGCATTCATTTAAGAAAGAAAAGCCACAATAAGTTTTAGAAATGTAAGAATCTTATCCATTCTTAAGAATGTAAGTTGCATCTGATAAGAATTCAAGGGTTCCTAACGTATGGAATTCATATGAATTCTTTACAATGATTAGATACACGTGATTTTGCTTTAGCAAATTATTTTATCTGAAATTATACTGCTTAATAGCAACGAGATTTTGCGATTCTAAGGAGAGTACAATGCAACTTTTTCCAAGAACATCATACGGATTTTTTCCTACTCCAGGTATGTTAAGGCTAAGCCCTTTCTTCATTTTGGCATGATCTCGTAATTACACGAGTTTGATAACGAGGCATAAATAAAAATTCATATCCCAAAATTTACATATATTTTCCTAGTCTTATAAGTTACGGTATTCTCCTTATCGGAACTTCATATCCAATTGAGTATTTCCTTTTTTCCAGTTATGAGAGCAGAGAATCCATATATACAATATTACAGTATTTTTATTACCATCGATCTTTAATCGGGGGGCAGGCCCCTATTGGGCAACCTCTGATCTGATGGTAAGTTATATACCAAGCCTACTCTGGCTGAGCTCCTATGAGCGAGCCCTTTTGGCCGAGATACAGAGTCTGGTATGGCCGAGCGCCTATGAGTGAGCCCATTTGGCCGAGATACAGAGCCCAGTATGGCCGAGCGCCTATGAGCGAGCCTACTATGATAGAGCAGTTATATATATACCGAGCCTTATAAGGCCGGACAACTATTTTACTTACTTTATTGAGAGAGAGGAGTCAGTATCAACGGGTAAGCATATCTTCAGATTATCATTGACTTCCATTTGCTTTCAGTTATTATATTATCAGTTCAGTTTCAGCTTTCAGTATTGTGCCTTACATACTCGGTACATTATTTCGTACTGACGTTCTTTTTGCCTGGGGACGCTATATTTCATGCCTGCAGGTCTCGATAGACAGGTCGAGAGTCCTCCAAGTAGGCAATCAGCTCAGCAGAATATATTGGTGTACTCCATTTGCTCAAGAGTTACTTATTTGGTCAGTATGATTTAGATGCGTATGGTTTGGTATGGCGGGGCTCTGTCCCGACCTTTATGAGAATTATGTACTCTTAGAGGCTTGTAGACGTATGTAGTATACTTGAAATATTGTACGGCCTTGTCGGCCTATGTTTTGAGTTTATAAATGATGATGTTGGCCTATTAGGCCCGTATGTCACGTGTATATGATAATGCAATATGAAAGATACGTTACATTGGTACTAGGTTGAGTAAGGTACCGGGTGCCCATCGTGGCCTATCGGTTTGGATCGTGACAAAAGTGGTATCAGAGCAGTTCTATCCTAGGGAGTCTACAAGCCGTGTCTAGTAGAGTCTTGTTTATCGGTGTGTCGTGCACCACACTTATAAGCAGGAGGCTACATGGCATTTAGGACTGTCACTCTTTCTTCTTACTGTAGATCGTGTGGTAGAGCTCAGTTGTAAGAACTCAATTTCCTAAACTCTATCCTATTTGTAATACAACGATGCCTACATTCAGAAAGACGGCTGGTAAGAGATATAGCTGTAGAAGAGTTGAGTTAGAGGGATTCGATTATTGCATCATGCTTATGATGGATAAACATGAGGTATTCAGCAGATCATGTCTGCACTAAGACGTGTGACCCTCTTGATAAGGAGTCTTAAGGCAAGAATATTTATCCACCTTTATGGTGAAAGACAATGAGAGATTCCAAAGATAAATACAAGTTTCAAGGAGTAAAAGAAGCAAGATGAAGAAAGGTACGAAGTACCCAGTTAATAAAGATTATCATTATTTACCATTCACGAAGGGAGATATAAGCATTTTGAGTTACCTTCAATTGTAACAGAGGCATGTACAATTGGCCACACCCATCTCATTTATGCCCTATGGAAGCTAACAGAAGCAGTATAAGAGAAGGATGGATATCAGGATCCGGCTGGGGTTAGAGTGACCCAAAATGGCGGATAGATTGTTTGCGTTAGTTGACATTTTTGAAAGATAATGTGCCGATGGATCTCCTTTTGAGACACCTAGATGGTGCACTCTAAAATAGTACAGCTAGATATGAGTGCTACAAATATAGGCACTGGAAGCCTGGAAAGGATAAATATTATCTTAGTATGACTTCCGTCCCTAGTAGAAAGATAATGCTAGGCAACCCGAAGAGCGAGTGGATGGAGCAAAGGGGAGCTAAAAGCAAAAGAATATCTTATTGATATTTTTAGAATAAAGTGATAGACATAAATGTTAACGGGAAATAAAAAGATAGTTAATGAAGCATTATGAGTAAGATATGATACATGGATGACAACGGTAGTGTATTATAGAATCTATAGTCAAGTGAACGAAGAGACGAGAGGTGATGGGCCTTAAGACAACAAAAGAGTATAGGCCATACAGTCACGTCCTCTTTTCGAGAAATAAGATCGCGACTCTAACGCGATTACCAAAAGGAAAAGTTAGACTCCAGAGTAATAGAATCAGTATGGGCTGGTGACCAAGATAAACTAAACATGGATTAGGGACTGAGTAATTTGATAATAGTCGGTATCATGAGAACTTCAGATTGCGTTCCGGCAATAATAGAATGGACAACAGAAGAATATTCATGAGAGATTCAGAGAATGGTCATTTAGGAATACGCTTCCCTAAAACAAGCAATGTGAGCAAAGTTAAGCTTAAGGGACTATATGTGCCAGTTACACTAAGTGTCACCCTGGTGAGTAAGGAATTTTGTTATCCTTGGTACAGGAGGATTACCGCAAGGCGAGTAAGGGTCATTGATGATGCGAAAAGATGCCAAAGATGAATAGGTAAAACATCTATAGGTAGAGCGTCGTAGCGCTAAATATTGGTACTCCCCTAAAAGGGGGAATATGGAGTGATGTGCATTAAGTCAGAATTAAGTGGTTCTAGTAATTATAGAATGGTAAAGGAAGAATGCGATAAAAATGAGAAAGGGATGAGATTGCACTTATTCAAAGCCTATAGCTAGGCTACGATTCCAGAACATTATGCAAACACGATGTCAAGGAGAGGAAGTGAGGGTTCCTGCTCGAGATGTTATTGATAAATAAGGAGTCAGTATGAGACGTAAGTTAAGACAAAGGAAATAACCCAAGAACAATTACGCAAAATATTGATATGAGAGTGGGCCAACGATTAGTTAGTTGTTTATTCAGGAAGAGCCTAGTTATGGTTAGACAAGAGGATACAGACAAATCAATAGATCGTGCAAGATAAATAGAGTGAACCCCAACATGTGAAATTCAGTCTTGCAGATATGACATCGTGACCTTGAGAAATATTCGAATAGGAGTTAGGGTAGTTAAAGATACCGTATGAGTGTTAAGGGAAGATAGTCAAAACTTCAGTTTGGGAGCAACTGTACAAGCATATAAGTATGGAGGTAAATAACTAAGGAATTTTATATGTGAGTACGAACATAAAAAATTCCGTCGAGTATACGATGTAATAAGCTCGCAACCTTGCAAGAATCAGAGGGTCCTTCTTAAGTACTACAATGAAAGACTAGCAGAGGAAATAAGAAAAAAGGCTTTAACCAAGCATAGTCACCTAAAGAGGAAATGGTCATGTAACAACAGTCTCACAACAACATTGTATGCACTCCATCAGCAGGTGGCACCTACCATGGCTAATGAATGGGAAGTAAAATCAGAAGTAATATTCAAGATCATATGAGTTGTATGGAATTCCAATATGTGTGAGCACTAAGGTAAGCTAAGTATGCATGCAACAAGGGGCCATGAAGACCAGGAAAAGTAATAGCTTACGCTTAAAGAAAGGTGAGAAGGAACAAAAGGAATTATTAGATCAATAATCCAGAGTTAGTTACGTTATGAACGCACTTAAGATTTCGGAGCATTATCCATGCAACATATATGTTGGCAATCATACAGTCGTAGAAGACTCTGGTATAAGTTAAAAGAAAGAAATTGAGTCCAGGTCATAGACAAAGGATTGAATTATCAGAAGATTGTATCATGGATATTCCATGGCGCCCATGAAAGACTAAAGTAATAACTAATACCGTGAACCACAGATCAGAAGATAGCTTAAGCCTGCATAAAGGCTGATCAGAAGGAAGAGGAAACTAAAAAGTTACAACAACGAAGTAAATCAGGAGTCTGATTATTGGACCCAGAAAATTATAGAAATCGTGATTGAGAACATTGCAGGATCGCTCTTAATATCATAGGTACAAGAGAGATAGTATAGTAGCCATATTCTATAATGGTCTACGATAAAGTCGGTTAGAAGAGTACCAGCCTCATAAGAAGTCAATATGAAGCTCCCACCGGAGTGTGTATGCACTAGAGGTGCAAGTATTATAATAGAGTTTCAAATCATGGATGTGAATTATACCTATGTGGAAGGGAGGACATGAAAGATATAGAAGATGTGATGCGAGATTTTAAGGTAAGTAAGGTAAAGGTGAACAACATATGAGATACTCAAATGCAGAAGGTTGCGAATAATCCATACTACAGATAGAAGGCTAGAAGTGCTGGGATTCAATATCCAGGAATGGTAGCGGCGTCGTTAGTGACATATCTCCCAACCTATAGTTTCTAAGTATCGAGAGGTCTAACTAAGAGAGTAAAGAAGAGTTAGAGACGATGTGATATCTCACTTGATGTTCTAGGATGGCATAAGGAAATCTATGGTGCAAGCAAGTTGAAGGAAGGTTGTGCGTAGTATAAATAGATATGTATAGGTTGCAAGCTAAAGTATAGTAAAGTGACAAGGATTTATGACATGAATAAGGATAAGAAAGTGCGAGTGAAAAGGTGACGAGAATGGATAAGTCTTCAGGATTAAACCCATGAAAACAAGAGAGTTGATGATTTCTCTCAGTTATAGAAAGCTCAGTATAGCATGAATGAGCTCAAAGGAGTCTAAGACTAATAGCATTTAAAAGAGATGGAATGTTGCCCTGATAGTAAAATGAGAATATTTGTGATAAATGAAGGATGGCATTTGGACCTTCGATTGAGTGATGATTTGAAGGGATTTCATGAATTGTACAGGATTAAAATACCCACGTAAATGAGTCATACTGGGATGTTATAAAGTACGGTTATTGAAGTACAGTATCGCCCCTAGCTGGATCAATCTAATTACTCCAGATGTCTTCAATGAGACGTGAGCCTTAGCGGTAGTGTTACATAAGAGGCCAAGTTATCGGTATTAAGATGAATCAACAATGGATGGACAAAGGTCACAAAGTATGAGCTGAGATTAGGCTGTCATTATTAAGATGAACAGTAATGAGGGGGCATTAAAGGGCTTAGCTTATTGCATATAGGATAAGCAATGAAAGTAACCTGGAGTTTGGTAGCAGCCCTCAATAACGATAAATCAAAGTAGGAGTTATGGCAGTAAAGTCATACAGATGGATAAACGGATCTATGACAAAAGGTAGCAACAGTTACGAGATTGGAAGGATTCCGACTACAAGTCGTGGCGTGAGAAAGAAGCTTAAAGGGGAGAATGCCTTGGCCCTTAAAATTATTCACATAACATTTACTTAGATAGCAAGGAAAGTACTAAAGTATTAATAGGACATAAGTTATGAAAATGATAAGTATATCAGTCAACATTCAAGGACGAATGTTCCAAAGGAGGGAATGATGTTGCATCCCGCATTTTTATACGATAAAGTTTCGTCGTAAGTTAATCGACACAAGTTCGGGAATGAAATTATTTCGTGATTATAAGAATTATGCTATTTTAAACAAGTGATGAGTATATTGGTGAAGGTGAGAGGGTAAGCAAATCAACGAAAGTGAATTTTCATCAAAGTTTGACATGTTGGGATAAAATACTGCCCGAGCTAAAATTTTCGGTATTTATTGACTAGTACCATACAAGGTACCATATGGCTATGATAGTAAGATGTATAAAGTTTATCAAAAGTGAGTAGTATTTTATGTGATTTGAAATAATTTTTAACTATGTGGATAATTGATTAATTATTGGACTAGTGGGGGAATTAATGAATTGATTAAGGAAAAATGTGATAATTGGATAAGTGAGGAGGCATTCGTGGCAGCACCCCTCAAAATCCCATGATGACTCTTTTAAGTCATTGTAGTATATGGCAACATTAAAGATATGAGACTTGACATACATTTAAGAAAGAAAAGCCACAATAAGTCTTAGAAATATAAGAATCTTATCCATTCTTAAGAATGTAAGTTGCATCTGATAAGAATTCAAGGATTCCTAACGTATGGAATTCATATGAATTCTTTACAAGGATTAGATTTACGTGATTTTGCTTCAGCAAATTGTTTTATCTGAAACTATATTGCGTAATAGCAATGGGATTTTGCGATTCTAAGGGGAGTACGGTGCATCCTTTTCTAAGAACATCATATAGATTTTTTCCTACTTCATGTATGTTAAGGCTAAGCCCTTTCTTCATTATGGTATGATCTCGTAATTACACGAGTTTGATAATGAGGCATAAAGAAAAATTCATATACCGAAATTTACATATATTTTCCTAGTCTTGTAAGTTACAATATTCTCCTTATCGGGACTTCATATCCAATTGAGTATTTCTTTTTTTTCCAGTCATGAGAGAAGAGAATCTATATATACAGTATTACAGTATTTTCATTAACATCGAGCTATAATCGATGGGCAGGCCCCTATTGGGCAACCTCTGATCAGATGGTAAGTTATATACCGAGCCTACTATGGTCTAGCGCCTATGAGCGAGCCCAGTTGGCCGAGATACAGAGCCTAGTATGGCCGAGCGCCTATGAGCGATCCTACTACATCAGAGCAGTTATATATATACCAAGCTTTATAAGGCCGAACAACTATTTTACTTACTTTATTGAGATAGTGGAGTCAGTATTAGCAGGTAAGAATATCTTCAGATTATCATTGACTTCCAATTGCTTTCAGTTATTATATTATCAGTTCAGTTTCAGCTTTCAGTATAGTGCCTTACATACTCGGTATATTATTTCATACTGACATCCCTTTTGCCTGGGGACGTTGCGTTTCATGCCCGCAGATCTCGATAGATAGGTTGAGAGTCCTCCAAGTAGGCGATCATCTTAGCAGAAGATATTGGTGCACTCCATTTGCTCCAGAGTTGCTTGTTTGGTCAGTATGATTTAGATGCGTATGGTTTAGTATGACGGGGCTCTGTCCCGACTTTTATGATAATTATGTACTCTTAGAGGCTTGTAGACATATGTCGTGTACGTGGAAGATTGTACGGCCTTGTCGGCCTATGTTTTGAGTTTATAAATGATGAAGGTGGCCTATTAGGCACATATGCCACGTGTATATGATAATGCAATAAGAAAGATACGTTACGTTGGTACTCGGTTGAGTAAGGTACCGGGTGTCCGTCGCGGCCTATCGGTTTGGGTCGTGGCATATATGCTCCGGTTAAGGAGGGAATTTCTAATGAAGAACTTGAATTCCTCGTAAAAAGGGGGATTTGTCTCACGTATTTTATACTTATTTATATTATTTAATTACTCTACCTCGTACTCACTTACCTTTTTACTGTACCTTATGTTGTTGGACCACCGGGGTTAGGGTAGATACTTACTGGGTACACGTTGCTTACGTACTCATAATACACTTGCTGCATGTTTTTGTGCAGGTACATATATATCTAGAGGCCATGTGAGAGCAGAGGCATGTATACATACGGGGACCTAGGTGAGTTGCATTCCATTCGTCGATCCACAGCCAACAGAGTCTCCTTTAGAGTATTTATATTTTTCTTGTCCAATTTGTATTCTGGACAACTGTTGTATTGTATTTTATATTCCTAGTTAATGCTCATGCACTTGTGACACCGCATTTTGGGATGATTATGGGTTGTTCTGTATTGAATTTGTTAAAAGTATTATTATTTACTTTGTAATCCCCATTCTTTACTATTTAAATTGAAGGAAAATATGATTTCAAACGTAACAAAATGAGAACCCAATTAAGTAATTATTGTTGGCTTGCCTGATAGTGGTGTCCGGCGCCATCACGACCCTTATGGATTTTGGGTCGTGACAACATGGTATCAGAGCACTAGGTTCACTTAGGTCTCACGAGTCATGAGCGAATCTAGTAGTCTTGCGGATCGGTACGAAGACGTATGTACTTATCTTCGAGAGGCTACAAGACTGTTAGGAGCACTTCCCTTCTTGATTCCTCATCGTGCGATTTGATTCCTTTGAGGCTTATGCCTTCATTTTCTTCCTATTCAATCTTATGCGACATGAAGCGCTTGATATAAATTTGGAATCGAGGAATTTTAATGGCACTTCTGACGTAGAGCATGATGTTTCTCCCTGCGTATTCGATTGGGCTAATGTCATCGCCTTGTGGAAGGATGTTCTGTCATCTCAGCTCAGTAGCTGTATTTCTGATGGTTTTGGAGCCATGCACCAATTGCTATAATATTCATGAGTTGTTATCGCACAGTATTAAAGTAATGGTAGGATACTTGTCTACGTATAGGGGCAATGAATGAATTGAAAGGAGGTTTTTTCTCAATGCGTGATTCAGAGGTTCAGTATTTTATTTCTAGCGGAGGGAAAGTCAATCAGACTAAGAATGTTCAGGTTGGATTAATGGAGTAAAGAGACATTGTATTTTTGAGTGTGGTGGAATCTTCATCCGAGATGTGGTGTTGTCGTCCTTGATTGAATGTGTTAAATTTGCCGGTGTTATGGTCTTCTTCAAATCTTCTTTGGGGCAGAGTATTGTGAATGGTTCTCAGGAAGTGGCTATCAGATGTCACAGTGTGATGTGGTTCAGAACTAAATCGGTAATCCTAATATTGATGGCTCGGGAAGGATAATCTTCGGAGAGGTTTAGAGTGGTAGCGATCTATTGGTTCAAGTGTTACAGAGATGGATTTGGAAATGGGGTAACAACTAGGTAGCGAAGGATGAGGAAGGACACATGGGAGGTGTCTTGCGGTGGTTAAACTTCTAGAAAGCCAAGTGTAAGAAAATAGAAGTCGAGTAGTTGCTTAAAGGAGAGGGTTTGACCAAAGTGGGAGAGTGGGAGAAAGGCAGAGTAGCATATGGGTTTTGTGGTAGGATAGCCACATGCCTTGGGGAAAGTTAGAGTGATTTGGGATTCATGATGGACAGTGACCAGGTCTACGGGCTTAATTTTGAATATTGGTTGCTATATTGAGGAAGATTGGGTGTGACAACAAGGAGTTGCTTAATATGAAGTAGGATACAACATGACTTTGGATTGGAATGTATTGTCGCACCTTTAGTTGATGTCCATGAGGAGTGAACGGACTTGTACAACTGGTGAATGAGCACGGGCTAAGGATGGTTTATTATTAAACTTGGTGCGGCGTTGTTGGAGGATGTCGGCATGGAATTTCCATAGGTGGGATATATCCTATGAGCAGGTTAGCGGTTGTGTGGTGTTGATGAAGCTTCTACGAAGAATTTTACTAGTTATCTAGGAAGAGGTCGAATATGTGAATGTGGCTGGTGATTCAGAATGTTCATGAAATGTTTAACATAAGGATTTTGAGGAATTTGGCGGGTTGGTTGTGCAAGATCATGTCAATAGGGGATAAGGAATCTTAGTAGGTTCCAGAGTTATGGAATTGTAGTTTCAAGCTAAGTGGGAGAGCCCCACCATCTATGATTGGATTTCGTAGTTGTCAACTTGTGCGGTTTCTGGTTATCGGTGTATTGGCGGGTTATCATAACTAAGGAAAGAGAACATCAATGGTAATTTGAGAAAAGGATTTGAGGAATGTGTGCTATAATTGGCCTTATCGATTCATGTCCAGGTTTTGGGAAGACTCAGAGTTTATGCTTCGTGGGGATGTGATGTACAAGGAAAAGGAATTTAGTCGGTTGCTTCTTTGAGAGGGTGTACCTGTGCTAGTAGGGCCTTGGAGTTGATTATATTTGGGACCGAGTCAGAGTGAGTGACTCTCAACAACGGTTCTAGTGGATTCAAAAGTTAAAGTGTGGTACCTAAGGATTTCGAGTCCGTAGTATGGCTGAATATCGAGCTTTTGTAGCAGATTATGAAAAGGGGCTTAGAGTGTTTTATGTTGTCTTCGGTATACGATGTAGCATTGGAGGAATAGGAGAAAATAACTTCGAATTCATAGGGGAATTATCATAATGGGTGTACCTTGTTAGTGGTTCAGGAGTTATGATGAAATTCTTGTACTCTCGTGTATAGGCATGATTAAGTGCAGTGGGTAGCATGGGAATTAGAAGTTGAGGATCAAGGTTGCGGTTCGGTGTTGATGAGAATGTCAAGAGCTCGGATGAGCAGGGAAGAATTCAGATGTTTAGAGTGAGCCGGTATTGCCTTTAGCGTCACCTGAGATCGGTGTCCTGTGTAAGGGGCTTTGTGTTCTAATTTGTGGATTCCCGATTTGCTTTACAGCCTTCGTATGCCCGGTGGTATGGATGTGCAGACTTTTTACCTGGTGCGGAAGGTCTTGGAAGTTTATCCCACGGGAAGATTGTATAAGTGTGACATGTAGTCACTGGATTGATTAAAGATTTAAAACCAAGTATGGGGATTGTGGTACTATCGCTAATGTGAGAATTTATGCCTGAAGGGCGCTCGGTTCATTTGGTTGTGGAATGTAGAAGTTTGTTCTGGATTTGACAAATGTTCTTATGTGTCATGAATAGGTCATTGTGGGTCCTAGAGAGGCTATTTAGCCAAGCATGGTATGATCAGAATCGGTTTGAGGTCCATGGATGGATCTAAATATGAAAGTGGTCTCTATATTAGGCCGGATGTGCTCATCTCAGCATAGCGTTGTTTTCAGAAGGGTCTTCGGTCTTGGAAGTTATTTCTGTCGTCAACTATTCCGTGTAATCTATATTATTCTAGGTGGGTTGTGAGGTGGTTTGATTATTCGCACTCGTATTGCGGTCCCGTATGGTTTGTGGTATTATGTGAGGAGGATGGCTCTTGAGATGTAGATCATATATCGCACCTTAGTTGTGCTTGAGTTTTATAGCACGTGACGTTTCCCCAGGATTTGTATTATGTACTTGGCGTGCTTATGGTTGATATTCGGGCATTTCGTGAGTATAAGCGTTACGGCTCGATGTGTATTTTCTTTAAATTATTATGTATGGATTAGGTGGCATGCCGCCACGGGTATATGGTTGGATCGGGTGGCACGCCCCACAGATATGTTGTTTGGATCGGGTGGCATGCCGCCACGGGTATCATGGTTGGATCGGGTTGCACGCCGCAATGGTATCATGTATGGATCGGGTTGCACGCCGCAACAATATGTTATCGAGTACCGTTTTCCATATCTATTATTGCGTGTTTTGATTCTTATTTCGTGAGGAAGGTTCATAACATCCTTTCGATTGTTTAATTAGTTACATAGGTTGAGTAATTCTTTCTAGATTCGAGTTTGTTGATTGTTGGCACATTGTGGCATCCTATGAGACTTTTGGCAGTGTCTGAGGTGGCTTATTGCCTGAGCAGCTTTTACTGGGTGAGACGAGATTATTGGACCTTGGATCAGTACGATCAGATTTATATGAAGCATATTAAAGAGTAAATATTGTTATGCAATACATAATGAGGTAATGGTTCTTGTCGAGAGGAGAGAATCCATAAATTGTGATTCGGCAGGTGGTTATGAGTTCTACACATCTTCTCTGTCATGGCAGTATTGCAATAGTTGGAACATGACTTATATTAGTCATGAAGTGTGTTGTAAGCATCGGATTCATGGGTTTTCAGCTGCTGTTATCAGGGGATGTTATTATGGTCATGTGAATTATGCAGTGCATGGTGTGGATTCCGCAAAGTATGCAAACATGTATTGGTGCATCGTGTAGTGATTAATACAACGTTCGTATGTTAGAAATAGACCTGGTAGAGGATTTCAGATGATCAAATTTGGCTCTAAGGCTTATTTGACTAGATAAAAGGGAGGAATTTCAGGGTTGCTCGAGCAAATGTGCTCAACTGGGTTATGGTAGCACGGGTAGGTGCACGAGGTGTTAAACAGCGATTTCAGACAACTCCAGAGCAGTTCTTAGCACGTTCGCGGACGAATGTATGTTTAAGTGGGAGAGAATGTAATGACCCAACTGGTCGTTTTGAGCTCTAGCGCGTCATTCAGTGGTTTGAGACCCTGAGCAGTTTCACTTCAGGTATTATGACTTGTACGCGTGGTCGGAAATTTAATTTCGGGAAGTTCGGAGTTGGTTTGGAAAAAAAATTCTAATTTCGAAAGCTTTAAGTTGGAGGAATTGACTAACGCGTGATTTTTGAGTAAACGACCTCGAAATCGAGATTTGAAGGTTCCAACAGGTTCGTATGATGATTTTGGACTTGGGCACGTGTCCGGATCGGGTTTTGGATGACCCGGAAACGTTTCGGCTCCTATTGTAGAAGTTGGCATTTTGGAAGGATTTCATAAATTTGGGTTGGAGCGCATTTCAATTCTATCGATGTCCGTTTGGGATTCTGAGTCTGGGAATAGCTCTGTATGGTGATTCCTGTATTGGGATCGTGCCCGGATGTGGATTTGGAGGTCCGTAGGTCATTTTGCGAAAGTTAGAAATTTGAAGGTTTTTGAGAAGTTTGACAGGGAGTGTACTTTTTGATATCGGGGTCGGATTCCGATTCCGAAAGTTAGAGTAGGTCCATAATGTTGAATGTGACTTGTGTGCAAAATTTGCGGTCAATCGGATGTGATTTGATAGGTTTCGACATAGATTGTAGAAGTTAAAGTTTCAAAGTTAACTAAGTTTGAATTGGAGGGTGATTCGTGTTTTTAGCATTATTTGATGTGATTTAAAGGCTCAACTAATTTCGTGATGTGTTTTGGGACGTGTTGGTATATTTGGTTGAGGTCCCGAGGGCCTCGGGTGGATTCCGGATGGTTAGCGGATTGAGTTTTGACTTGGATGAAATGCTGAGGCAGGTGATATCTGGTGCAATCACACCTGCGTGAAAAGGGCCGTAGGTGCGAGCCACGAGTCACAGGTGCGAAGGAGAGGAGGCTGGTCAGCAACCGCAGGTGTGGAACATTTAGGCGCACCTGCAAAGGCGCAAGTGCGAAGTGGGAAACACAGGAGCGGGTAATGTGCGCAGGTGCGGCGCATGGACCGCATAAGCGAACACGCAGATGCGCTACATGGAGCGCAGATGTGGGACTGTTGGGCCGAGCTGGAGCCTCACCTGCGATGGAATTTCCGCAGGTGCGGAGCCGCATAAGCGGCTATTGCACCACAGGTGCGAGGATCGCTGGGCAGTGAGGTTTTATAAAATTGGGTTTTGGCTCATTTTTATTTCATTTCGTTTATGGGAGCCAATTTCGGAGCACTTTTGGAGTGCCATCTTCATCAACTATAATGGGGTAAGTGGTCTCTTCACATTGTGAGTTAAATACATGGGTTTTACATGGATTCAAGCATGCAAATTTGTAGAAATTTGGGATTTTGAAGAAAAACCTAGAAATTGGTATTCTTGGATTTTGATCACGAATTTGGGCATGAAATTGAGAATAAATTATATATTAGAGTTCGTAGTGCTATGGGTAGTGTTTGTCTACGAAAATATTTGAAATTCGGGCACGTGGGCCCAAGGGTTACTTTATTGATTTTTCGAGCAGAGTTGGAAATTGTTATTGATTAATTATGAGTATTAGAATACATTTTGATTTGGGTTGCATCTTAATTTACTAGTTTGGAGCGACGTTCATCGGTTTGAGGTGTTAGAGCGGCGGAAATTGTTATAAATTGATTAATTATGAGTATTAGAATACATTTTGATTAATCATGCTATAGCTGTACTATTTGAGTAGTCTCTCGCTTATTAATTCCCCGGCTTTAATTCCCCTGCTTTACATTCTATTTGAGACTAGGCTTGCTATTGTAGAGACTTCACGGGTTCAGGATAGCCATCAGATAATATTCCACCTCTTACGGCATGGCTCTGGTATATATATGTTTCATCGAAAGGTTTTCATTAAATAAATTACAACTCACATGTTTATTCGTGAGTGGGGTCAAGGACCCATCAAAACTTCTTATTCTAATGGGATCGGGTCGTTCGCCTCGGCAGGTTTATGTATTTCACTTCTTATGGGATCGGGCCGTTGTCCTCGGCAGGATTTATGCACCACACTCTCATGGGAGCAGATCCTTCGCCTCGGCAAGTTAATTCATTTATCATATGGTTCAGGCCGTTCGACCCTTGGCAGTGCACAGTTTTATTATTATGTTGAATCGGGTCGTACGCCTCGGCATTTCCTATATCGTATCTCCATGAAATCGTGCGTAAGACTTGGCAAGAAGCTAGTTATCGGAGAATTTCCGGATTTGAATTATGGTAAGCTACTTGATGAGATCCACTATATCTATATATATGCTCTGGTTAAGGAGGAAATTTCAAATGAATAACTTGAGTTCCTCGTAAAAAAGGGGATTTGTATCACGTGTTTTATACTTGTTTATTTCATTTAATTACTCTCCCTCATACTTACTTACCTCTTTAATGTACCTTATGTTGTTGGACCACCAATGAGAGTCGATGTCGACCCCTCGTCACTACTCCTCCAGGGTTAGTCTAGATATATACTGGGTACACATTGCTTACGTATTCATACTACACCTGCTGCACATTTTTGTGCAGGTACATATATGTCTAGAGGCCATGTGAGAGCAGAGGCATGTATACTTCCGGGGACCTAGGTGAGCTGCATTCCATTCGTAGATCCGCAGCCAGCAGAGTCTCCTTCAGAGTATTTACATTTTTTCTGTATAATTTGTATTCCGGACAGCTGATGTATTGTATTTTATATTCCTAGTTAATGCTCATGCACTTGTAACACCGGGTTTTGAAATGATTTTGGGTTGTTCTATATTGAATTTGTTAAAAGTATTATTATTTACTCTGTAATCCCCATTCTTTACTATTTAAATTGAAGGAAATATGATTTCAAAAGTAACAAAGTGAGAACCTAATTAAGTAATTATTGTTGACTTGCCTGACAGTGGTGTCCGGCGCCATCACGACCCTTATGGATTTTGGGTCGTGACACATAACCTATGGTTTTGATTACAAAATTCGTTCACTTGTCGTGAGTATTAGGATTAGGTTTTGCGAGTAAAGCCAACTTGTCACAACCCAAAATCCAACTAGTCGTGATGGCACCTAACCCAACCCGTTAAGTAAGCCAATTAGCAACAATCCAATTCAAAAGAGATTTACTTAGAGAAATAAAGATAACATAACTGAACTTTTATACTTCCCCAGGAACTGTTAGTACGAATCATGAGCTTCTAAGATTAGAATTTACAAAGATGGTATGAAATAGATACACCATTTGTTCGAAATATACATAAACAGATTTTTTATAAATCTAAGGCTACCATGAACAAGAGGCAGCTACAACCGGAACACAGGTACGTCTTCAATTTTAGCTCCCGTCGATCACAGCAACATCTACATGCAAGGTGCAAAAGTGTAGTATGAGTACAACTGACTCCATGTACTCAATAAGTAACAAACCTAACCTTAGGTTGAAAGTAGTGACGAGCTGGAACAAAGGTCGGGTCCAACACTAATTGTATCGACCCAATCAGTCGTTTTACCTTCTATAACCCCGTTCCCCTAAATAAGACTCCTTGTATGTTCTTTTACTATTTTATGACTTGTGGGGATGGTTAGTTCGGAATTTGGAAGTGTTCGGGTTGACATCGGAACACTTGGTTCCTTAGTTTGGCTTTAAAAGACCAAGTTTGACTTCGGTCAATATTTTTAGAAAACGACTCCATAATCGGGATTTGACGGTTCCAATAGGTTTGTATGATGATTTTGGACTTGGGCATGTGTTCGAATCGGGTTTTGGACAACCCGGGAGCATTTCAGCGCTTAATAGTGAAAATCAGCTATTTAAAGGTTCAAGGTTCTTTAAATTTGGTTCGGAGTAGGTTTTGGAGTAATTGAGGTCCGTTTGAAATTCCGAGCTTGGGAATAGTTCCGTATGGTGATTTAAGACTTGCACGCAAAATTTGGTATCATTCCGGGTAGTATAAGTATGATTCGGCGCGTTCGGAGGAATTTAAAAACTTGAAGTTCATATTTTGATCCAATTCGGTTTTGGGGTGTGATTCTTAGTTTCGTTGTTGATTTACGTGTTTCGAGAGTTCGGGCAAGTCCGTGTTATGTTTACAGACTTGTTGACGCATTTGGACGGGGTCCCGCGGGGCTCTGGTGAGTTTTGAACCACCTGGAGCTAAGTATGAAAAACCATAAATTCCAGTTCTGGTGTCCATCTACGCGAATGCGGAGGGAACCTCACATTCGCGATTTTCACGACCCAAAATCCTAACCTGTCGTGATGGCACCTATCTCAATACTAGGCAAGCCGACAACACCAATAACCCACTATTTCTTTTAAATACTGAAAATATAATAATTAAGTTTAAGAGTAAATCCCACAAACATTGGAAATAAACACACTCCCAAAACCCGATGTCACTATGTACATGAGCATCTACACATCACTAGTCTGGAAAACACGGTCTATAATAGTCTGAGACCAAACACAGTAAACAAAAGATAGGGAAGGAGAGACAAGGTCTGCGAAATACAGCAATTACCTTTGAATCTTTGGAAAATCAATTGTGCGAAAGAATCAACACCTACTATGTCCGGGATCACCTGGATCTGCACACAAAGTGCAGGGTGTAGTAGAGTACAACCAACTCAGTAAGTAACAATACTGAATAAAGAACTCAAGATAGGGACGAGCTTCACAGCTAAGTCCAAATACAGTAATTTCCAGCATAAAAAGATAGGCATGCTTTCAAGTTCAACATTTAAATCTCCACAGTAATTTCATATCATTCGACTGAAACAGAAGATAATGTCTTTTAGAAATTTCCAAAACAATGATATATGACCGTTGAAATGCAGCAATAATGAAATCAATGCATCCTCTCAGAGTAACACTCACTCAGTCCTCCCATTCACTCCAACCTCACAGTCACCCTTTCCTCACAGTCACTCATTCCTCTCAATCACTCAGCACTCGGTACTCGGTACTCGGCACTCGGTATTCGCACTCAGTAGGTACCTGCGCTTACTGGGGGTGAGTACAGACTCCGAAGGGGCTCCTTCAGCCCAAGCTCTATAACAAGCCAATCATGGCATAAATCAATTAAGCATGTTGCGGCGTGTAGCCCGATACCATAAATATCCTCACAATTAGGCCCTCGGCCTCACTCAGTCATTAATCTCTCCAGTCTCTCGACCTCTCAGAAATCATTATAAGCAACCCAACAACAATGATATGATGCATCAATAATGAACAAGAGAAACTGAGATGTAATATGCAAGTAAAATCGTGACTGAGTACAAAATAGTAATTTAACAGATAATACAACATGTACACGACCTCTGTGGGTCCCAACAGTGTCAACACATGATTTAAACATGATTTATAGTTCAATTACCCTAATACGTGAAAAAATGTATGGGTAGCAATAATTTACTCAACAACACAGATCTATGGAATTGACCAAGTCACAATTCCTACGGTGCACGCCCACACGCCTGTCACCTAGCTTGTGCGTCACCTCAAAACTAATCACATAACACATAATCCGGAGTTTCATACCCTCATGACCAAATTTTGAACTGTTACTTACCTCAAACAGTATAATTCTTTATTCCGCTATGCCTTTGCCTCGTGAATTGGCCTCCAAATGCCTCAAATCTAGCCACAAATAATTTGATTCAGTTAATAAAATTTATTGGAATTAATTCCATAAGAAATACTAATTTTCCAGCAAAATCTAAAATTTAGCTCAAAAATCGCCCGTGGGGTCCACGTCTCGCAACCCGACAAAAATTACAAAATCTGAAAGTCCATTCAACCACGAGTCTAACCATACAAATCTTACTTAATTCCGACATCAACTCGACCCTCAAATCTTCAAATTAAACCAAGAGGGTTTCTAATCTTTCCAACTTAATTCACCCATTAAATGTTAAAAACTATCATGGATTCGGGTAATTTGACAAATAATGAGTTAAGAACGCTTACCCCGTTGTTTTCCTTGAAAATCTCCCAAAAATCGCCTCTTCCCGAGCTCCAATCCGTCTAAAATTCAGAACTTAAACTTTCTGTCCAGACCTCTCTTCTTTGCGAACGCGACAGGTCCCTCACGTTCGCGAAGTGCAAAATTGTGATGCCAAACATTGCTCTTCACGAATGCGAGACACTGCTCGTTAATGTGATGCTTTACCGAGCTCCTCTTTGAGAACGCGAGATCCCCTTCGCGAACGCGAAAGTAAAAACCCACCCCAACTTTTTTCCCTTCGCGAACGCAACACCCAATCGTGAGCGCGATGAACAACCTCGCCTGACCCCATCTCCTCTTCGCGATCGCGAGACCCCATCACGAACGGGAAGAGAAAATCTTGCCTGCCTCAAAATCACCTTCGCGAACGCGAGGACCCACTCGCGAGTGCAAAGAAGGAAACCAGAAAAATACACCAGCAGTATTTAGCCACCAAGCCAAGTCCAAAAATGATCTGTCACCTATCCGAAACTCACCCGAGTCCTATAACATCATACGAACTTAGTAGAACCCTCAAATCACCTCAAACAACGTTAAAACCACGAATAATACCCCAATTCAAGTGTAATGAAACTAAGAACTTTCAACTTCTAATTTCAACGTCGAAACCTATCAAATCAAGTCCGATTGACCTCAAATTTTGCACACAAGTCATAATTGACATTATCGACCTCTTCCAATTTCCAGAATCGGATTCCGACCCCGATATCAAAAAGTCAACGCCCCGGTCAAACGTTCCAAAAAATTGACTTTTGCCATTTCAAGCCTAACTCCACTACGGACCTCCAAATAGTTTTTTGGACATGCTCGTAAGTCCAAGATCACCATATGGAGCTATTGGGATCATCACAACAAACCCGAGGTCATTTACACATAAGTCAACATCCGGTCAACTTTTCCAACTTAAGTTTTCAATTTTGAGACTAAGTGTCTCATTTCACTCCGAAATCCTTCCGGACCCGAACCAACTAACCCAGTAAGTCATAACAACAATAAAGCATAATTTGAGCAGTAAATGGGGGAACGGGGTTATAATACTAAAAACGACCGGGCGGGTCGTTACATTCTTCCCCTCTTAAACAAATATTCGTCCTCGAACGGGTTTAGAATCATACCTAGAGTCTCAAATAGGTGTGGATATTTGCTCCGCATCTCCTATTCAATCTCCCAAGTAGCTTCTCCGACTGGTTGGCCTCTCCATTGTACCTTCACTATTGCTATGTTCTTTGACCTCGGCTTTCGAACATGCCGGTCTAAAATAGCCACCGTCTCCACATCATAAGTCAAATTACCATCCAGCTGCACTGTATTGAAATCCAGAATATGAGACGGATCCCTGACATACTTTCGGAGCATGGATACATGGAATACTGGATGAACACCTGATAGACTAGGTGGCAAAACAAGTTCATAAGCCACCTCTCCAATTTTCTTAAGTATCTCAAAAGGCCCAATATACCTAGGACTCAACTTGCCTTTCTTCCCGAATCTCAACACACCTTTCATGGGTGAAACCTTGAATAGAACCTTCTCTGCAACCATGTAAGCAACATCACGAACCTTCCTGTCGGCATAACTGTACTGTCTAGACTGCGTCGTGCGAAGTCGCTCTTGAATCAATTTAACCTTCTCCAAAGCATCCTGCACTAAGTCAGTACCCAATAGCCTAGCCTCACCCGGTTCAAACCAACCCACCGGAGACCGACACCGTCTCCCATATAAAGCCTCATACGGAGCCATCTGAATGCTCGATTGGTAGTTGTTATTGTAAGCAAACTCCATGAGTGGCAGAAATTAATCCCAAGAACCCCCAAAATCAATGACATAAGCGCATAGCATATCCTCCATTATCTGAATAGTGCGCTCGGACTGTCCGTCCGTCTGAAGGTGAAATGTTGTACTCTATTGAACCTGTGTGCCCAATTCTCGCTGCACAGCTCTCAAAATTGTGATGTAAACTGCGTGCCCCGATCTGAAATAATGGACACTGGCACACCGTGTAGGTGAACAATCTCGCGAATATAAATCCCAGTCAATAGCCCCGAAAAATAATTAGTACCAACTGGAATAAAATGCGCAGATTTGGTCAACCGATCCACAATCACCCAAACAACATCAAACTTCCTCAAGGTCTGTGGAAGCCCAACTACGAAATCCATGGTAATACGCTCCCATTTTCACTCCGGAATTTCAAGTCTCTAAAGTAATCCTCCCGGTCTCTGATGCTCGTACTTTACCTGTTGCAAATTTAAACAAAGAACTACAAACCCAACTATATCTTTCTTAATTCGCCTCCACCAATAGTGCTGCCTCAAATCCTGATACTTCTTCGCGGCACCTGGATGAATGGAGTACCGCGAACTGTGAGTTTCCTAGAGAATCAACTTATGTAAACCATCTACATCAGGCACACATAGCCTACCCTGCATCCGTAATACACCGTCATCTCCAATAGTGACTTCCTTGGCATCACTATGTTGAACCGTGTCCTTAAGGACAAGCAAATGGGGATCATCATATTGGCGCTCTCTGATGCGATCATATAAAGAAGATCGAGAAACCACATAAGCCAAAACTCGACTCGGCTCGGATGTATCCAACCTAACAAAATGGTTGGCCAAAGCCTGAACATCCAAGGCTAAAGGCCTCTTTGCTACTGGTAAATATGCTAAGCTGCCCAAACTCTCCGCCTTACAACTCAAGGCATCGGCCACCACATTGGCTTTTTCGGGATGATAGAGAATGGTGATATCATAATCCTTAACCAACTCCAACCACCTTCTCTACCGTAAATTAAGATCCTTCTATTTAAATAGATGTTGTAGACTCCGGTGATTGGTATAAACCTCACAATGGACACCGTACAAATAATGCCGCCAAATTTTCAAGGCATGAATAATAGCTGCTAACTCAAGGTCGTGGACTAGATAATTCTTCTCATGTACTTTTAACTGTCTGGACGTATAGGCAATCACCCTACTATCTTGCATCAGCACTTCACCAAAACCAATACGCGACGCGTCACAATAGACAGTATAAGACCCTGAACTTGTAGACAACACCAATACTGGAGTTGTAGTCAAAGCTATCTTGAGCTTCTGACAGCTCTCTTCACATTCATCCAACCACCTGAACGGAGCACCTTTTTGGGTCAATTTAGTCATAGGCGATGCAATAGATAAGAAACCCTCCACGAAGCGACGATAATAACTGGCCAAGCCGAGAAAACTTCGAATCTCAGTAACTGAAGATAGTCTGGGCCAACTCTGAATTGCCTCTATCTTCTTTGGATCCACCTTAATCCCTTCACTAGATACTATGTGTCCCAAGAATGCCACAAAACTAAGCCAGAATTCACATTTAGAGAATTTGGCATATAGTTTCTCCTCTATCAACCTCTGCAATACAATACCCAAGTGTTGTGCATGCTCCTCCTGGCTACGTGAGTACACCGGGATAACATCAATAAATACCACGACAAATGAGTCAAGATACGGCTAGAATACGCTATTCATCAGGTGTATAAATGCTGCTAGGGCATTGATTAGACCAAATGACATTACAAGAAATTCATAGTGACCATAACGAGTCCTGAATGCCGTCTTTAGAATATCTGAATCCCGAATTTTCAACTGGTGATACCCGGATCTCAAATCAATTTTTGAGAATACACTCGCTCCCTGAAGTTGATCAAATAAATCATCAATATGCGGAAAAGGATACTTATTATTGATTGTAACTTTGTTCAACTGCCTGTAATCGATACACATCCACATAGTACCATCTTTCTTTTTCACAAACAGAACCGGTGCACCCCAAGGCGACACACTAGGCCTAATAAACCCCTTTATCAAGAAGTTTCTGAAGTTGCTCTTTCAATTCTTTTAACTCTGCTGGTGCCATACGATATGGAGGAATAGAAATGGGCTGAGTGCCCTGCACCAAGTCAATACCGAAATCAATATCCATGTCAGGCGGCATACCCGGCAGGTCTGCAGAAAATACATCCGGAAAGTCTCTCACTACAGGTATTGAATCAATAGTAGGAGTATCCGTATCAACATCTCTCATAAAAGCCGAATATGACAAACACCCCTACCCAACCATACGTTGGGCTTTCAAATAAGAAATTACCCTGCTGAGAATATGATCTAAAGAACCTCTCATCTGAAGCATCTGAAGCAACAACATCTGGCCTGGCAAGAAAAGCATAGAATCGGGCCTAACTGCCACCTGATCGGCCTCCCCCTCTTGGGCGACCCCTAGCTGACTGAGCCCCACCCCGAGCTGGTTGGGCGGGTGGGGAAGTAACTGGTTCTGAAGTCGTAGTCTGACTCCTCTGATGCACTGGACCTCCCGGGTGACGAGGACACTGCCTCCACATATGTCCAAACTCCCCACACTCAAAGCAACTCCCTGGTACTTGTGGTGGTGAGGACCGAATCGGGCCCCGAGAACTAGAATAACCGCTAGAAACACCCGGTGCAAATGAACACGGGATGAACTCTGGGCGGAAGGGTACTGAGAGATGACTGACCCTGATAAGAACTATATGAACCATGGCTGGATGATGAACCATGGTGAACTGGACGACCCGTCTGAGCGTTCCTGTAAGGACGACCCCTGCCGCGGTAAAACTGACCCCCTGGAGGAACACCGCTGAAATCACCTGGCCCGAGGCCTCTAAGCCTCCCTCTCTCCACGCTCCTGGCTACGGACCATTTCTTTCCGTCGAGCAATGTCAAGTACCTCATCAAAAGTAGCACCAGATACCCTCTCCCTAGCCATAAGTAACCGCAGCTTATATGTGAGCCCATCAATGAACCTCCTAATTGTTACACCCTATGTTTTTGTACATGAAAGTACGTCGTAACTCAATTGATGTAAGCTTGAAAATGAGATCCTCTTTGAAAGTATATAAAGTGATTTAATGATGTTACATCCCATTTTTGCAAGCCTTTAAGAGTTATCATTCGGGGAAAAATGTTTCTAAGGGGACATGTTGTTACACCCCATACTTCAGACATCACTTTCATTATAGAATTGTCTAATGTAAGCTCAAAAAGGCCGAAATCCTTCTACAAGGATAAGAAAGGTTTACTGAAGTCTTAAGTAAGTTAAGATGAATATGAAACTTATTAATCATGATTTAAATGAGTTTAAAGTCATTATATGACTATATATGATGTTTGGATATGAAATATAAAGTTTGGGAAAAATCGGATCTAAGTTGCGGAAAAATCGAGCTAAGATTTGCATTGTAATGAGCCGTTTTGAGAAATTAATTCGTAAGGTTTATGATGTCCTTTTTGGGACATATATCATAGAAAAATGAAGGTATTTGAACCTATTTTCTAACGGTCAAAACCATTTATTCATACGATATCAGAGTAGAGAAATATAGATTTTTAAAGTAGGGTAGAGAGATATTTGTGTTTTCGCGAGACTACGTAGGATGCCCCTATGGGACCCACTTGGTCGGGGGCCGACCTTCACTTATTCTCATCTCGTTTTTGAGATGATCTTTGCTCATTTTTCGTCCTCCTTCAAACCTCACACTCTCCAAACCCTCCCAAACAGTTCCCCAAAGGCTCCCCAAATTCCAAAGAAATACATCATAATCAAACATCAAAGTTAACCTAAGTGAATAAGAGAGTCACTATAGTGTTGTGGTGTGATTGAGGGTTGTTGTGAGCTACACCAGCTGGGAATTTTAAGTTGTATCTACTGACTAAGGTATGTAAATCATGTTCTTGGTTGTGCTTAAGGTTAATCATGTGTTGTTTGAGTTAAAATCTTCAAGATAGTAATTGACATGGCATAAGGAATCGTTATTTTTTTTGTGGGCTGTGTTGAGGCTATATATATTGTTTGTTGTGCCTGAAAATTGTTATAAATAGTTTTATTATGTTGTGGCTTCTGTTTTAAAGCTTATCTATGTGCTAATTCAGTGGATTGAAGAAGATAACATGAAAAATAAGAGGTTGACGATAAAGGTTAAGGTGCTAGGCGTGTGGACTATTTTTGAAGATTATTCTTATGATGTTTTGGGATGAAAATGATATGGTAAGCATAAGTATGATGTTATATAAGTTGTAGGTAGATTCATGGAAAAGGAATTGGATTAAATTATATTTTGTTAATTGTAAATCGAGCTTGCCGCTCAAAATGGTTGTTGAAGTAATCAGAGAGCTTATCGTGAATTATATTGTTGTTGTTTGGGTTGTTTGGAGACTTTTAGTAACTTATGGGATGCTGTAAAAACACGCGAGGTGCTATCCATTTTCTTGTAGAATATTGGTTTTGAAATATAAGAGTTACAATGCTTATATGATGACGCCGAAGTTGGGTTACTCATTATAGACGTAAGAAGATCATATTGAGCTTGGTTGACGATTGGCGAGAAGATTGCAAAGGTATGTTAAGGCTATCCCTTCTTTCCTTTTGGCATGATCCATATAATGCAACGAAACGAGCAAGCACGCAACTTTCACAAATGATTCTATTCTTAGAAGTACTAGGGGTGCCTATGTTCTTGATTCCCCATGTGTCCTATTATTCTATCGTATGTTCATGGGTCTCAAAAAATACGTAAGTTGATAAAGTTTATTTCATGATATTAACAGAAGGCATATTGATCTTATGACATTCTGAGAGATCTTACTGACTTACTTTATTATGCATTGCATTCATTAATACATGTACATTGACCCATGGCCAGATGACGTTATATACGCATATATTATATGTATATGCGATATGGGAAAAGGTTATGGTGTTATATACGCACCACCACCTGATCAGCTGGTATACGTTGATGATTTCGCCCATAGTGGCTGAGATGATATGATGGGATGCCCTCAGAGGCTTGATGATATTATGTACGCATATACTTATGCATGGTATGTCACTTTATACGCACATGCATGACATTATAAATTTTTCATGATTCACAGAGCTATTCAGAATTACAGGTTGAGTTCTTTACTCCATGTTTCTTTCATGTCCTTTATATACTATTGTCATGCCTTACATACTCGGCACTTTATTTGTATTGACGTCCCTTTTGCCTGGGGACGCTGCGTTTTATACCCGCAGGTCCCGATAGATAGGTTGAGATTCCTCCTAGTTGGCTATCAGCTCAACGGAAGGTGTTGGTGCACTCCACTTGCTCCGGAGTTACCTATTTGGTTAGTATGATTTGGACATGTATTAATTGGTATTGTGGGACCCCGTCCCAACCTTTATGATGTTTATGTACTCTTAGAGGCTTGTAGACAGATGTCATATATATGGATACTTATATGGCCTTGTTGGCCTATGTTTTGAGTATACAAATGATCATGTCGGCCTTATAGGCCCGTATGTCGCATGCATAAGCTTCTATATCATTTTGGGTCATCCCATGTCAAGTATTCTCTTATGTTTAATTCTAGTTATCTCATGACGGCCTTTCCGGTTCATTTACCCATGATAGTATGATAATAATGATACATTACGTTGGTACTCGGTTGAGTTAGGCACCGGGTGCCCGTCGCAGCCCTACGGTTTGGGTCGTGACAAAAGTGGTATCAGAGCAGTTCTGTCCTAGAGAGTCTACAAGCCGTGTCTAGTAGAGTCTTGTTTATGGGTGTGTTGTGCCCCACACTTATAAGCAGGAGGCTACAGGGCATTTAGGACTGTCACTCTTTCTTCTTACTCTAGATCATGTGGTAGAGCTCAGTTGTAAGAATTCAAACTCCTAAATTTTATTTTATTCATAATACAACAATACCTATGTCCAGAAAGACAGTTGGTAAGGAGTCTTGAGAACTCGATTTTGCATCATGCTTATGATGAGTAAATGTGAGGTCTTCAGCAGATCATTTGTGTACTAAGATGTGTAAGCTTCTTGATAAGGAGCCCTAAGGCAAGAAAATCTATCCACCCATATGGTAAAAAGAAATAAGAGAATCAGAAGGTAGATACAAGTTTCAGCAAGTAAAAGAAGCAACATGATGAAGGGCACGCGGTACCTAGTAAATGAAGATTATCAGTATTTGCAATTCAGACAGAGAAATACAAGCATTATGAGTTACTTTCAATAGTAATAGAGTTATATACAATTGGCCACACTTGTCTTAATTGTGTCTTATGGGAGACAAAAGATATAGTTTAAGAGAATGATAGGTTATCAAGATCTAGCCGGGGTTAGAGTAACCCAAAAATGGTGGATGGATTGTTATCATTAGCTAACATTTCTGAAATGATAGTGCAAATGTGGCAATAGATCTCCTTGTGAGACACCCGGATGGTGAACTCTAAAATAGTACAGTCAGATATGAATACTAGAATGTTCAGAAACTTCTGAAGATAGGCAGTGGAATCCTAGAAGGGATAAATATTTACCTTAGAATGACTCCAGCCTCGAGTAAAAAAAAAGAGAATGTTAGGCATTCTGAAGATCCAGTGATATGAAGCAAGGGGAGCTAAAAGTGAAAGAACGTTTTGTTGAAGTTTTCGGAATAAAGAGATAGATAAAAATATTATCCGAAGAATAAGAAGAGAGTAAATGAAGCATCATGAGTAAGATGTGATATATGGGTGATAACGGTAAATCAAAATATGACACGATCACAGAGTCTATAGTCAAGTAAAGGAAAAGACAAGAGGATACATGCCTTGAAACAATAAGTTGGTGACTCCAACGTGATTACCAGAAGGAAACATTAGACCTCGGATTAATAGAAACTAGTCTGACCTGGTGAACAAGATAAAATGAATATGAATTAGGGACCGAATGATTTGACAATAGCTGGCATCATGAAAATTTTAGATATCACGTTCCGGCAATAATAGAATGGACAACAGAAGAATAACCTTTAAAGGTCATTTAGGAAGACGCTTCCCTAAAGCGAGCACTGTGAGCAAAGTTAACCTTAAAGGACTAAGTGTGCCAGTTACACTAGGTGTCACCCTCGTGTGTAAGAACTTTAGTTATCCTTGGTACTGAAGGGTTACCACAAGGCGGGTAAGATGTCAGTAAAAATGTGAAAAGACGCCAAATATGAAGAGGTAACTATGGAATAGTAAAGAAAGAATACGGTGAAAAGGTGAAAGGAATGAGATTGCATTTATTCAGCTCCTACAGATATGATACGAATTCAGAACATTATGCAAGCATGATGTCGGGGAGAGGCAGTAAGGGTTCCACACCAGATGATACTAATAAATAAGTGGGAATGCACACTCGATACATAAGAAGCCAGTACGAGAGGTAAGTTAAGACAAAGGACATAAACCAAGAGGGGTTACGCAGAATATAGATATGAGAATAGACCAACGAGTAGTTAGTAGTTGATTCACGAAGAGTCTAGTTATGGCTACACAAGAATATACAGATAAATCAGCAGACTATGCAAGATAAACATAGTGAAACCCAACATAGGGAATTCAATCTTGCAAATATGATGACATCGTGATCCTTGAAAAATATTCAGATAAGAGTTGGGGTTGTTAAAGGTACTATATAAGTGTTACAAAAATAATAGACGGTGCCACTGAGAAGACAGTCAAAAAATTTCAGTTCAGAAGCAACCCTACAATCACAAGGGCGCAGAGGTAAATAACTAAGGATAATTATAGGCGAGATCCTATGAGTTACAAGAAATTCTAGTATTTGTGGGCAACAAGATAAGCCAAGTATTTACGCAACAAGTGGCAGAACGTCTAGGAAAAGTAATTGCTTACATTTAAAGGTAACTGAGAAGGCACAAAAAGAAATCTATGGTGCTAGCAAGTTAAAGGAAGGTTGCGAGTAGTATGAATAGATATGTGTAGGTCACAAGCTAAAGTAATGTAGAACGACAAGGGTTTAGTTAGATAGGAGTAAGGATAAGTAAAGATGAGTGAGAAGGTGACAAGAATAGGTAAGGCCTGGGATTAAGCCCATCAAAATAAGAGAGTTGATGATTTCCGTAAGTTATAGAAAACTTAGTATAGCTTGAATTGACTCGGAGAGGTCTAATACTCTAAGCAATTAGAAGAGATAAAATACTGTCATGGTAGTAGAATAAGGGTGTAATGGTGATTGATAAGAGGATGACGTTTAGACTTTTGAATGAGTAATGATTTTAAGAAAAGGGATTTCATGAATTGCATGAGATTAGAATACCCATATAAGATGAATAACGCCGGGATGCAATGAAATACGGTTATTGAAGTATAGTATCACCCCTAGGTGGATCAGGAAAATCACTTCAGATGTTTCCCGATGAGACATGAGCCTTGGTGACAATGTATTACGTAAGAGGTCTCAAGTTATCAGTGGTAGATATAGATCAACAATAAGGCGAATCAACAATAGATGGATAAAAAATTTTAAAGTATAAGAGGAGATTATGATGCCATTCTTTAGATGAACAGTAATGTAATGACCCGGCCAGTCATTTTAAAAGTTGTAGCCCCGTTCACCTATTTACTGCTCATTCTGTACTTTATAACTGTTATGTGACTTGCCGGGGTAGTCGGTTCGGGTCCGAAGAGATTTTGGAATGAATTGAGACACTTAGTCTCAAGGTTGAAAGCTTAAGTTGAAAAGGTTGACTGGATGTTGACCTTTGTGAAAATGACCCCAGAATAGAATTTTGATGATTCCAATAGCTCCGTATGGTGATTTTGGAATTATGAGTGCGTCCGGGAAATTATTTGGAGGTCTGTAGTGGAATTAGGCTTGAAATGGCAAAAGTTGAATTTTTGGGAAGTTTGAACGGGGGGTTGACTTTTTAATATCGGGGTCGGAATCTGATTCTGGAAATTTGAATAGGTCCTTTATGTCATTTATGACTTGTGTGCAAAATTTGAGGTCAATCGGACGTGATTTGATAGGTTCCAGTGTTGTTTGTAGAATTTGGAAATTTCAAAGTTCATTAGGCTTGAATTGGGGTGTGATTTGTGTTTTTAGCATTGTTGGATGTGATTTGAAGGCTCGACTAAGTTCGTATGATCTTTTAGGACTTGTTGGTGTATTTAGTTGAAGTATCGAGGGTCTCGAGTGAGTTTCGATTTGTTAACGGATCGACTTTTGAATTTGGAAGACTGTTGAAGTTTCTGCCTTCTAGTGCAATCGCACCTGCGGAACTTGGATCGCCGGTGCGAGCACGCAGAAGAGCAATGGGCATCGCAGGTGTGTAAGGTCCGCAGAAGCGGACAGAAAACTCGCACAAGCGAGCTCGCAGGTGAGAGCTGGGATGCGCAGAAGCGGAGGCTGGGCTGGTGACTATGGAGCGCAGATGCGGAAGGCATCTTGCAGGTGCGGACACGCACCTGTGCGTGGGGGATCGTAGATAAGATAATGTGCGCAGAAGCGGGGGAAAATCCGCAGAAGCAGTTAAAAACTTCGCAGGTGCAGAACCTCTGGACAGTGTACAAAAACAGAGGGGTCTGTGATTTTCTCATTTTTGGACATTCCAAATAGGGGATGAGGTGACTTTTGAGCGAGAAATCACAAGGAATCTTGAGGTAAGTCACTTGTGATTATTTTTACTCCATAATATTGACTTATCATCGAATAATCCGACTAGATTACATGTTTTTGAGCTGTAAATCAGGGATTTGGACTAAGGGATTTAAAAGTAAGATTTTAAGATTTGGAGGTCAAGTTGAGGTCGGATTTTGGTAAAATTGGTATGGTTGGACTCGTGGTTGAATGGACTTTCGAATTTTGTAACTTTTGTCAGGTTCCGAGGCGTGGGCCCCACGGGTAATTGTTTTGGGTTAAATTTCGGATTTTTGTAGAAAATTTGTATTTTCATATGGAGTTTATTCCTATAATTTGTATTGATTGAATCGAATTAATTATGATTAGATTTGAACCGATCGGAGTCGTAAAATCGAGGAAAAGGCATACTACTTGACTGATTGAGCGCAGTTTGAGGTAAGTGACTTGTCTAACTTTGAGTGGGGGAAATTTTCCTTAGGATTGTTATTGATATGAAAACGTTGATGTGTTGAAAGTCATGTACACGAGGTGACGAGTGTGTACACGGGTTAAATGTGGAAGATTATATCTTTAAATTTTATAGAGCACTGCTGCATATTAATTAAATTATTTTATTCTATTATATTAATCATCATTAATATATTTTCATATTTAAAATTTGCCTGACATGTTCCTGTTAAGTATTTTACCTGTTTAGTTGAAACTCGGTTTCTTTTGTTCTGTGCATTAATTGAATGATGGATTTTCTTAATTTAAATATTATTAAAAATGATGTATTTTACATTTAAAATTTGATATTTACACAAGGTGTTATATTTGTGAAATATTATTTTGCTGAATATTTTGTGAGATTTTTGTACTCATTATGATTGAGCCGTGAGCTCCTTATTATGAAAAAATATTGTTGTTGATTTATTTTAGCATGAGCTGTGAGCTCTTTATTGTGGAAAATATTGTTGTTGTTGATTTATTTTGGCAAGTTAAAATATTTGGGCACTTGAGGTGCAAATTGTGATATATTGTGATATTGATACGCATGTGGTGCTATAAGGTATGGGTGTTGAAACGCATGCGGTGAGATAAGGGTGGCTTGATACGCGTGGATATTAGGTGAACTACTAGAAGTCATGTGGTGTGATAAGGGTGGCTAAAACGCGGGATGCTATTTCGGGAAAAATGTTTTCTTTAAAATTAAATTGTGAAGGCTCTCACGATGATATAATAAAATGAGATATTGTGAATTTATTTATGATTTGGGACTACGAGGCAGTACCTCGGGAGTGCTCTTGTTGATATTTCTTTATGGATGCATTTGCCTTTGATTATTGTCGTGATTTTTCTTAAGGTTGTAAATTTCTGCATACTATTTGATTCATTTCCATAGTTATTTTATCTTGTTAAATTGTTTAAACATTTTTCCATGGCATTATCTATTCTCCAGTAGGGCCTGATCTGACCTCGTCACTACTCTACTGAGGTTAGGCTTGGCACTTACTGGGTACCGCTGTGGTGTACTCATACTACGCTTCTGCACATCTTTTGTGCAGATCCAGGTACATCCTACCAGCCGAGATATCAGTGAGCTACTTGTGTACGGAAACTTCGAGGTATATCTTCCAGCGTTCGCAGACTTCGGAGTCCCCTTCTATCCTTATTATGTTGCTTCTTTTTTTGTAGACTCTGATATATAGTGGCATTGAGGAAAAATTCTTAGAAGCTTGTGACTTCTTCCTATCGGGTTTTGGGAGTTGTAATTATGTGAATTGTAGATTTATTTATTTCAGATTTCTATTGTTATTCCGCATTGATATGCTTACCTAGTCTTAGAGACTATGTGCCATCACGACATCCTACGGAAGGAATTTGGGGTCGTGACAAGTAATAAGGAAGCATTAAAGGACTTAGATTTATACATATGGGATAAGAAGTGATAGAGTAACCTAGAGTTGGGTAGCAGACCTCGGTAATAATAAACCGAAGTAAGTACTATAGTACGGTATGACCTAACTAGATGCACTAATGCCATAAGGACAGATAACCAAGGCTAGGAAACAAAATATAGCAATAGTGGTACATTCAACAAAGCACCAAGCGAAGAACTTCAGTAAACCTGTAGATGCACGGAGGGATAGCTTGCCGTAGTCCTGTATATGTTCACAAAGTAAGGCCTAGAGATTGGATAAAAGTTGGAGGAAAATGAGAGAAGAGTCGCATAGGCGCACATACAAGGACAAAGTCGTACAGACTGCATGAAAGAAGGTAGCAATAGTTACGAGATTGAAAGAATTCTGACCATGAGTCATGGTGTGAGAAAGAGGCCTAAAGGGGGGAATGCCATAGCCTTTAGATTTATTCATAAAATAGTTGCCTAGATGGCAAAGGACAATATTAAAGTATTCATAAGAGCCATAGGTTATGAGAATGATAAGCGCATCAGTCAACATTCGAGGACGAATGTTCCAAAGGGGGGAATGATGTTACACCCCATGTTTTTATACGTGAAAGTATGTCGTAAGTCAATTGATGTAAGCTTGAAGATGAGATCCTCTTTGAAAGTATATAAAGTGATTTAATGATGTTATGTCCCATTTCCGCAAGCCGTTAAGAGTTATCGTTCGGGGACAAATATTTCTAAGGGGACATGTTGCTACACGCCATACTTCAAACGTCACTGTCATTATAGGATTATCTAATGTAAGCTCAAAAAGGACGAAATCCTTCTACAAGGATAAGAAAGGTTTACTAAAGTCTTAAGTAAGTTAAGATGAATATGAGACTTGTTAATCATGATTTAAATAAGTTTAAAGTCATGATATGACTATATATGATGTTTGAAAATGAAATATAAAGATTGGGAAAAATCGGATTTCAGTTGCGGAAAAATCGAGCTAAGATTTGCCTTGTAACGAGCCATTTTGAGAAATTAATTTGTAAAGTTTATGATGTCATTTTGGGACATATATCATACAAAAATGAAGGTATTTGAACCTAGTTTCCAACTGTCCAAACCATTTATTCACACAATATCGCGGTAGAGAAATATGGATTTTTAAAGTAGGGTCGCCAAGTGACGTCGCCGCACTTCGGAGAAACTGGCAGGTTTGTACTGACGTCCCTTTTGCCTGGGGACGCTGAGTTTCATGCCCGCAGGTCCCGATAGATAGGTTGAGATTTCTCCTAGTAGGCTATCAGCTCAGCAGAAGGTGTTGGTGTACTCCACTTGCTTCGGAGTTACCTATTTGGTCAGTATGATTTTGACATATATTAATTGGTATGGTGGGACCCCGTCCCGATCTTTATGATGTTTATGTACTCTTAGAGGCTTGTAGATGAATGTCATGTATATGGATACTTGTATGGCCTTGTTGGCTTATGTTTTGAGTATACAAATGATCATGTCGGCCTTATAGGCCCGTATGTCGCATCCATAAGCTTCTACATCATCTCGGGTCATCCCATGTCGAGTATTCTCTTTTGTATAATTCTAGTTATCTCATGACGGCCTTTACGGTTCATTTATCGATGATAGTATGATAAGAATGATACGTTACGTTGGTACTCGGTTGAGTTAAGTACCGGGTGCCCATCACGACCCTACAGTTTGGGTTGTGACACTAATACTCTCCCTATCAGTGGGAACCAACCAAACTGCATGATGAGCCAACTCAGAAAATCACATCTCGTACCCCATCACAAACATGCCATCCTGACGTAATTGCTCAAACTGTCTGTGCAGCTCCTCTCTGCGAGACTGCGGCACGAACTTCTCCAAAAAGAGAACAGAGAACTCCTGATATATAAGTGCTACTGCACCAACCGGCCTGTGCATCTCATAAACCTCCCACCATCTAAAGGCAGCCCCAGAAAACGGAAAAGTAGTGAACGAGACCCCACTGGTCTCTAGAATACCCGTTGTCCGAAGCATCCTCTGGCACATATCCACAAAACCCTGAGCATCTTCTAACTCAGCACCACTAAATGATGGAGGTCAGAGCCTCCCAAATCTCCCAAGTCTCCTCTGCTCATCATCTGCCATAACGGGGACTACTGGGGCCTGAACAGCTACAACCGGCTGTGATGGTAGTGCCCCCGGTATCTGAAGTCCCTACACTACCTGCTATGGAGTAGGGGCAACAGAGGTATGAGTACCTCCCCCGGCCTGAGAAGTGGCTGGTTCTGCCTGAGCCAAAACCACCTGAGCAAGGCCAGTGCAAACTGTCAATATCTGGGCGAAAGCCTCCTAAAGGCCTGGAATCACAAGGGGCACAGTTGGTGCCTGAGCTGGTCTTGTTGGCTAAGCTATATCTGGAATCTGCTCCTAAACTGGAGCAACTGGTGGTGCTACAAGTGCTGCTCTAACTACTGTACGAGTTACACCTCGACCTCTATCTCGGCCCGGGCCTCTCGCGACCCTAATTGGTGGCACTAGTGGCTGATCATCTGATCCGGTAGTACGTGTCCTCACCATCTCTGAGAGAATAAAATAACAAAAATTTAGTTTCCGGAATCAACAATTCGCACGATAGAATACAAGAAAGTGAAATTTTCCTAAGGGTTCGGCAACCTCTCGAAGATAAGTACAAACGTCTCTATAGCGAGCGGCAAGACTCTACTAAACCTGCTTATGACTCGTGAGACCTATGTAACCTAAACTCTGATACTAACTTGTCATGACCTAAAATCCGAACCTGTCGTGATGGCGCCTATCTCAATACTAGGCAAGCCGACAACACCAATAACCCATAATTTCTTTTAAATACGAAAAACATAATAATTAAGTTTAAGAGTAAATCCTACAAACATTGGAAATAGACACACTCCCAAAACCTGTTGTCACTGAGTACTTGAACATCTACACATCACTAGTCTAGAAAACATGGTCTATAATAGTCTGAGACCAAATAAAGTAAACAAAAGATAGGGAAGGAGAGACAAGGTCTAAAAAATACGACAGCTACCTCTGAATCTCCAAAAAATCAACTGTGCGAAAGAATCAACACCCACTATTTTCGGGATCACCTGGATCTGCACACGAAGTGCAAGGTGAAGTATGAGTACAACCAAACTCAGTAAGTAACAATGCTGAATAAAGAACTGAAGATAGGGACGAGCTTCGCAGCTAAGTCCAAATACTGTAATTTCCAACATAAAAAGATAGGCATGCTTTCAAGTTCAACATTTAAAACTCCACAGAAATTTCATATCATTCGACGGAAACAGAAGATATTGTCTTTTAGAAATTTCCAAAACAGTGATATATGACCGCTGAAATGTAGCAATAATGAAATCAATGCATCCTCTCAGAGTAACAGTCACTTAGTCCTCCCATTCACTCCAACCTCACAGTCACTCTTTCCTCACAGTCACTCTTTCCTTATAGTCACTCATTCCTCTCAATCACTTAGCACTCGGCACTCACAATCAGTAGGTACATGTGCTCACTGGGGTGTGTACAGACTCCGGAGGGGCTCCTTCAGCCCAAGCGCTATAACAAGCCAATCATGGCATAAATCAATAAAACATGTTGCGGCGTGCAGCTCGATCCCATAAATATCCTCACAATTAGGCCCTCGGCCTCACTCAGTCATCAACCTCTCCAGTCTCTCAGAGTACTCCTGTTTAAGTGAGTCCTTGAGTACTCATGTTTATGTGTCACTCCTGTGGGCGATTCTGTTGTTGTGAACCAGATCTACCGGTCCTGTATTATTACATTATGTGATTATGAAACTAGAGCAGATCTCCTATTGCAAGGCTCCGAAACTAGAGGAGCCTATATCTATCCCATCGTATCGCATGGCTCCGAAAGAATTGAAAGAACAACTTGAAGAGTTACTAGACAAAGGGTTTGTCAGACCGAGTGTATCGCCTTGGGGTACACCAGTATTATCTGTGAAAAAGAAGGATGGAACAATGCGGATGTGTATTAATTATCGCCAATTGAACAAAGTCACTATTAAGAAGAAGTACCCATTATCGCGTATTGATAATGTATTTGACCAGTTGAAGGGTGCTAGGGTGTTCTCTAAGATTGACTTGAGGTCGGGGTACCATCAGTTGAATATTCGGGTTTCGGATGTTCCGAAGACTACTTTTCGGACTAGATATGGTCATTATGAGTTTCTAGTGATGTCCTTCGGTTTAACTAACGCCCCGACAGCGTTTATGGATTTGATGAACAGGGTATTCAGGCCATATATTGATTTATTTGTCATCGTCTTCATTGAAGACATCTTGATCTACTCACGCAGTAAGGAGGAGCATGAGCAGCATATGAGAGTAGTCCTTCAGACATTGCGGGAACAAAAGCTATATGCTAAGTTCTCTAAATGTGAGTTCTGGCTTGAGTCTGTAGCATTTTTGGGACATATTGTATCGGGCGAGGGTATTAAAGTTGATCCCAAAAAGATTGAGGCAGTTCAGAATTGGCATCGTCTCACTTTGGTGACTGAGATTAGGAGTTTTCTGGGTTTGGAAGGTTATTATCGTCGGTTCGTGGAAGGGTTTTCATCTATTGCAGCACCTTTGACCAAATTAACCCAGAAGGGTGCTCCGTTCTGATAGTCCGATTATTGTGAGGTGAGCTTTCAGAAGCTCAAGACAGCATTGACTATAACACCAGTGTTAGTGTTGCCTTCCGGTCAGGGATGTATACAGTGTATTATGACGCTTCACGCGTCGGCTTGGATTGTGTATTGATGCAGGAAGGGCAAGTTTGATTCACGTCAGTTGAAGACCCACAAAAAGAATTATCCGGTACATGATTTGGAGTTAGCTGCGATTGCTCACGCTCTTAAGATTTGGAGGCATTATCTTTATGGGGTGTCTTGTGAAGTTTACACTGATCATCGCAGTTTGCAGCATTTGTTAAAGCAGAGGGACCTAAATTTGAGGTAGTGCAGATGGCTGGAGTTATTAAAAGATTATGATATTACTATCCTGTATCATCCGGGCAAAGCAAATATGGTTGCAGATGCCTTGAGCAGAAAGGCGGAGAGTATGGGTAGTTTGGCTTTCATTTCAGGAGAGGAAAGGCCATTATCCTCGGATATTCAGTCCATGGCTAACAGACTTGTGAGGCTGAATATTTCAGAGCCCAGCTGATTTTTTGCATGTGTTGTGGCCCAATCTTCACTATTTGAGCAGATCAAGGCTCGCCAGTATGATGACCCACACTTGATGGTTCTTCGTGAAACGGTACTACGAGGTGGTGCCAAGGAAGTTACTATTGGTGCGAATGGTGTTCTATGACTCCAGGGTCGTCTATGTGTTCATAATGTGGATGGACTGAGGAAAAAAGATCCTAGAGGAGGCACACAGTTCTCGGTATTTTATTCATCCAGGTGCTACGAAGATGTATCATGATCTGAGGCAGGATTATTGGTGGCGACGAATGAAAAAGGACATTGTTGAGCATGTAGCTAGGTGTCTAAATTGTCAGCAAGTTAAATATGAGCACCAGAGGCCAGGTGGCCTACTTCAGCAGAAGACTATACCGAAGTGGAAATAGGAACGCATCACTATGGACTTTGTAGTTGGGTTGTCGCGGACCTTGCGGAAGTTTGATGCAGTTTTGGTCATTGTCGACAGGTTGACCAAGTCAGCACATTTCATTCCGGTTGTGACTACATATACTTCAGAGAGGTTAGCCTAAATTTATATTCAGGAGATAGTTCGGTTGCACGGTGTGCCAATTTCCATCATATCAGATAGAGATCCTCAGTTTACTTCACATTTCTGGAGAGCAGTACAGAGTGAGTTGGGAACCCGTGTACAGCTCAGCACAGCTTTTCATCCGCAGACTGACGGGCAGTCAGAGCGGACAATTCAGATTTTGGAGGATATGCTCAGGGCATGTGTGATTGACTTTGGAGGTCAGTGGGATCATTTCTTGCCTTTGGCCGAGTTTTCTTATAACAACAGTTACCAATCCAGCATCGAGATGGCTCCATTTGAGGCTTTGTATGGTCGACGATGTCGTTCGCCCATCGGGTGGTTTGAGCCCGGTGAGTCTAAGTCATATAGTACTGATTTGGAGAAAGATGCCTTGGAAAAGGTAAAGTTGATTCAGGAGTGACTTCGTATAGCACAATCCAGACAGAAGAGTTACACATGTTAGAAAGCGCGCGATTTATCTTTTATGATGGGTGAAAAAGTTCTCTTGAAAGTTTCGCCGATGAAGGGAATCATGAGATTTGGAAAAAAGGGAAAATTGAGCCCAAGGTTTATAGGCCCATTTGAGGTGTTGAAACGAGTTGGGGAGGTTGCTTATAAGCTTGCATTGCCTCCCAGCCTATCAGGAGTTCATCCGGTTTTTCATGTATCTATGCTCTGGAAGTATCATGCCGACCCATCACATGTGTTAGAATTCAGCACAGTTCAGCTAGATAATAGCTTGGGTTATGAAGAGGAGCCATTTGCCATTATTGATAAATAGGTTTGCCAGTTGAGGTCCAAGAGGATTTCTACAGTTAAAGTCCAGTGGAGGGGCCAACCAGTCGAGGAAGCAACTTGGGAGGTTGAGAAAAACATGCGGAGCAGATATCCACACTTATTCAGCACTTCATGTATATTTCTAAGCCCGTTCGAGGACGAACCTATTATGACTTACTTTGGGCAGCCAGCATTCAGTGCACATTCATCTCCTATCAGTGCACCACCACTCCAGAGTTACTACAATGGTTATCCGGCCCATTTGGGTCAGCTTCAACTTCAGCAGCCACGACATCAGGATGGGTGTTATGAGTGTGGGAACATTGGTCACATCAGGAGGTATTGCCTTAGATTGGCGAGTAACATATCTCGGTAGGATTCTCGTGCCATCATACCGGCACCGGTTGCTTCACCGCTTGCTCAGCCAGCTAGAGGTAGGGTCAGGCAGCTAGAGGTGGAGGTTAGGCTATTAGAGGTGGAGGTCAGGACATTAGAGGTGGAGATCAGACTGCTAGAGGTGGAGGCTAGCCAGTCAGAGACCGTCCCAGGGATGCAGTTCGGAGTGGTGGGGCCCAGCCTCGATTTTATGCTTTTCCAGCTAGGCCTGAGGCCGAGTCATCTGATGCTGTGATCACAGGTTTTATTCTAGTTGGCCATAGAGATGCTTCAGTCCTATTTGATCCAGGATCTACTTATTCGTATGTGTCCTCCTATTTTGCTTCGTATTTGGTTGTGCCTTGTGATTCTCTGAGTGCTTCTGTGTGTGTATCTACACCGGTAGGAGACTCTGTTGTAGTAGATCATGTCTATCATTCGTGTATGTTACTATTGGTAATCTTGAGACTAGTCTGGATCTTCTACTTCTTGATATGGTAGATTTTGATGTCATCTTGGGTATGGATTGGTTGTCTCCTTATCATGCTATATTGGACTGTCATGTCAAGACAATGACCCTAGCTATGCCGGGGTTACCTCGGTTAGAGTGAAAAGGAACTCCTAGCCATTCTGCCAGTAGGGTTATTTCTTATATGAAAGCTCGGCGTATGGTAGAGAAATGGTGTCTAGCCTATTTGGCTTATATTAACGATCTCAGTGCGGATGTCTCTTCTATGGACTCAGTACCAGTTGTTCATGAATTTTCAGAAGTATTTCCTGTAGATCTATCGGGGATGCCACCCGACAGAGATATTGATTTCTGTATTGATTTGGCTCCGGGAACTCAGCCCATTTCTATTGCACCATACCGTATGGCCCCGCCAGAGTTGAAAGAATTGAAAGAGCAGTTACAAGACTTGCTTGATCAGGGATTCATTAGACCTAGTGTCTGGCCCTGGGGTGCACCAGTATTATTTGTAAAGAAGAAAGATGGCTCTATGAGGATGTGTATAGACTATCGGCAGTTGAACAAGGCCACTATCAAAAACAAATATCCGCTGCCAAGAATTGATGACTTATTTGATCAGCTTCAGGGTGCCAAGGTATTTTCAAAGATTGATTTGAGATCTGGTTACCATCAGTTGAAGATTAGGGCATCTGATGTCCGTAAGACAGCTTTTCGGACTCGGTATGGGCATTATGAGTTCCTAGTGATGTCATTTGGGTTGAAAAATGCTCCAGCAGCATTTATGGATTTGATGAATCGGGTGTTCAAGCCTTATTTGGATTCTTTTGTGGTTGTATTAATTGATGATATCTTGATTTACTCCAGCAGTCGAGAGGAGCATGAGCAGCATCTTCGAAGTGTGCTTCACACCTTGAAGAATAATCAGTTATATGCCAAATTTTCAAAATGTGAGTTTTGGTTAGACTCAGTTGCCTTTTTGGGACATGTTGTATCGGCAGAAGGCATAAAGGTGGATCCTAAGAAGATTGAGGCTGTTCAGAATTGGCCTAGACCTACTTCGGTTACAGAGATCCGGAGTTTCCTGGGTTTGGCAGGTTATTATCGTCGGTTCGTGGAAGGGTTTTCATCTATAGCAAGCACATTGACCAGACTAACCCAGAAGGGTGTTCCATTATGATGGTCAGACGAGTGTGAGTTGAGCTTTCAGAAGCTCAAGACCGCTTTAACTACAGCGCCAGTGTTGGTATTACCCACAGGTTCAGGATCGTATATGGTATATTGTGACGTATCTCACATTGGGCTTGGTGCAGTATTAATGCAAGATGGCAAGGTAATTGCATATGCGTCGCGACAGTTGAAAGTTCACGAGAAGAATTATCCTGTTCATGACTTAGAATGTGCAGTCATTGTTCATGCGCTGAAGATTTGGAGGCATTACCTCTACGGTGTCTCATGTGAGGTATTTACTGATCATCGTAGCCCCCAGTATATGTTCAAACAAAAGGATCTTAATTTGAGGCAAAGAAGATGGATGGAGTTATTGAAAGACTAGATATCATCATTTTGCATCACCTCGGAAAGGCCAATGTGGTGGCCGATGCCTTGAGTAGAAAGGCTATGAGTATGGGCAGTCTTGCATATATTCCGGTTGGTGAGAGGCCATTAGTTGTAGATGTTCAGACTTTGGCTAATCAGTTCGTGAGGTTAGATGTTTCAGAATCCAGTCGGGTTCTAGCTTGCACAGTCGCTCGGTCTTCTTTATATGAGTGCATCAGAGAGAGGCAGTATGATGATCCTCACTTACTTGTCCTTAGGGGTACGGTGTGGCACGGTGATGCCAAACAGGTTGCTGTGGGGGAAGATGGGGTTCTGCGAATGCAAGGTCGTATTTGTGTGCCTAATGTGGATGGGCTTCGTGAATTAATTCTTGAAGAAGCACACAGTTCCAGGTATTCTTTTTCATCCAGGACCCTTTGAAATTCTTGAAAGGGTGGGTGAAGTAGCCTACATGCTTGCATTACCACCTAGTTTATCAGCGGTTCATCCGGTGTTCTATGTGTCCATGCTCCGGAAATATCATGGTGATTCGTCCCATGTGTTAGATTTCAAATCAGTCCAATTGGACAAAGATTTGACTTACGAGGAGGAGCCAGTGGCTATTCTAGCCCGGCAGGTCCGACAGTTGAGGTCTAAAAGTTATTCTTCAGTTCGGGTGTAATGGAGAGGTCAGTCGGTAGAGGCATCTACCTGGGAGTCCGAGTCGGACATGCGGAGTAAATATCCACACCTTTTCTCCAGCTCAGGTACTTTTTCTAACTCCGTTCGAGGACGAACGTTTGTTTTAGAGGTGGAGAATGTGATGACCCAAAATGTCATCTTTAAATTTAATAAGTAATTCTGTGTTCTAAGACTTCGAAAAGCACCATTTATTATTTTTCGACTTGCGTGCGCAGTCCGTAAAATTTTCCGGAAAGTTTTCATGTGAAAAATGGATTAAAATGAAAAATAGAGCTTTAAAACTCAATTAAGTTGACTTTGGTCAACATTTTGAGCAAACAGATCCGGATCAGTGTTTTGACAGTTCCGGTAGCTCCGTATCGTGATTTGGGACTTGGGCGTATGCCCGGAATTTAATTTGGAGGTCCCTAGCTCAAATTATGACCATTTAACGGAACTAGCAATTTAAAGGCTAAAGATTCTATGTTTGACCACGGGGTTGACTTTTTGATATCGGAGCCAGAATCCTATTCTGCAAATTTGAACAGCTCTGTTATGTCATTTATGACTTGTGTGCCAAATTTGAAGTCATTCCGGATTCATTTAATATGTTTTGGCATGAGATTTGCAAATTGAAAAGTTTAAAACTCAAAGTTTGAATCGGGGTGTGAATTGTAATTTCAGCGTTGTTTGACGTGATACAAGACCCCGAGTAAGTCCGTATTATGTTAGTGGACTTGTTGGTATATTCGTACGGAGTCCCGAGTACCCTGAGAGTGAATCAGATTGAAATCGGATCAAGAATTGGACTTAAGCAAAATCTGTATTGTTGCCTTCTGTTATAATCGCACCTGCGGATTTTTGACCGCAGGTGCGAGCTCGCAAAAGCGAGACTTCCATCGCAGATGCGGGACTGGGCTGGCCTGGGGTCTTCGCAGGTGCGGCCTTTTTGCGCAGATGCGGATGTCGCAGGTGCGACAGGGGTGTCCGCAGATGCGGAACTTCCCCTGGCAGCCTGGCATCGCAAATGCGAGCTTTGTCTCGCAAATGCGAGTCCGCAAATGCGGAACTTTTGTCTGCAGATGCGAAAATGACTGGGCAGAACCCAAAAATTCGGAAGTCGCCATTTTTACTCATTTTTGAGTTTTAAGTCTCGGATTTGGGCGATTTCAAGGGGGATTTTCATGATTTTGAATTGGGTAAGTGTTCTTTAACCAAAAGTGAATATATTTTACAAATCCATGTCTATATTCATCATTTATCTCGGATTTAGATGGAAGAAATTGGAATTTTTGTAAAACTTTCCAAAAACAAAAAATTAAGATTTGAAGGTCTATTTGATATCGGAATTGGACAAATTTTGTATGGTTGAACTCGTATCGGAACGGGTGTTCGAATTTTATGAGTTTTTTCTGGATTTGAGATGTGGGTCCCACTGCCAAATATTTTTATAAATTTCGGATTTTTATCCGGAAAATTTGTAAATTCATATGGAATTAATTCCTATGATTCGTATTGAATATATCGAATTGTTTGTGAATAGATTTGAAGCTTTCGGACGCAAATTTAAAAGGAAAAGCTATGGTTGAATAATTGATTGGAATTTGCAAAGCGAGGTAAGTGTCGGGGTTAACCTTGACTTGAGGGAATAGAACCCTTAAATTATTTGTTAGGTGAAATACATGTGAATGACGTATAGGCGAGGTGACGAGTGTCTATACGTCGTCAAAATAATTGTTTGCCTGCATATTTGAAAAATCATAAATTATTTTTAATCATAAATTAATTATTATAATAATTTTTTAACTCTTATTCTTTGTCAAATATTAATTCTTGAATTCCTGCATTAATTGTGTTTTAATTGTTATTTGATATTTAGCATATTAAATACTAAACTGCCTATTTTCTCCTTGATTTCTATAATAAATTGCTATTTGTCATTGTTTGTTTCATAATTAAATCATAATTATTGTATGCTTGTAGTCTTATGATTTTATATTAATTGTTGTATTTATTGGGGGATTTCTTCTATAAGAATTGATTGAAATGGAAATATGGGAGGATCGGGTTGCATGCCGCAACAGACTTATTAAAAGTTAATATTGGAGGATCGGGTTGCACGCCGCAACAGACTTGTTAAAAAGTTAATATTGGAGGATCGGGTTGCACGCCGCAACAGACTTATTAAAAGTCAATATTGGTAGATCGGATTGCACACCGCAACAGACTTATTTAAAAGTCTATATATATACTTGATTAAAATAAATATATAACAGACTTGATTAAAAGGAATATATTGGGAGAGCGGGTTGCACGCTGCAACAAAATTGAATGTGAATATATTGTGAGAGCAGGTTGCACGCTGCAACAGAATTGAATGTGAATATATTGTGAGAGCGGGTTGCACGCTGCAATAGAATTGATGGAAGTGATAATTGGTTATGACTGATGTGTTGGCTTCAATTATTATAAATGAGTTACCTGATTTATTCTTATTATTGTTTCTATTACTAATATTGCATACAGGTAATGTAAGTGACCCGCCTTAGCCTCGTCACTACTTCATCGTGGTTAGGCTCAGCACTTACCAGTACATGGGGTTGGTTGTACTGATACTATACTCTGCACTTCTTGTGCATGTTTTGGAGTTGGTCCCAGCAGCGTACCGTAGACTTGATCAGATTTCAGCTACCAGAGGAGACTTGAGGTATAACTGCATAGCATCCGCAGTTCTAGAGTCCCCGTCTATTTTACTTTAGTTGTGTGTTTATTTTCAGACAGCTTTATTTTATTCAGACCTTATTTGTATTTATTCTAGAAGCTCGTGCACTTGTGACACCAATTCTGGGATGGTATTTAGACACCGTTATTTTTATGGATTATCCACTATATTTCAAACTTGCTTCCGCATTTGTTCTTGGATTATTAATAATTTAAAAATTATTTAAAAATTGGTTAATATTATTCTAATGTTGGCTTGCCTAGCAAGTGAAATGTTAGGTGTCATTACGGTCCGAAAGTGGGAATTTCGGGTCGTGACACCAACATAGGGTCCCACTCCCTAGTTGATGTCAGCATAACCTGATGATTTTCCAACATAGGGTCCCACTCCCTAGTTGAATTGAGCATAACCTGATGATTTTCCAACATATGGTCTCACTCCCTAGTTGATGCCAGCATAACCTGATGACTTTCCGACATAGGGTCCCACTCCCTAGTTGATGCAAGTATAACCTGATGACTTTCCAACATAGGATCCCATTCTCTAGTTGATGCCAGCATAACATGATGACTTGCCAACATAGGGTCTCCACTCCCTGGTTAATACCAGCATAACCTGGTGATAGGGTTTTCAACCCATAGTTAATTTCACGTCTAGACATAGGGTCTCCACTCCCTAGTCTACATTTACTCCGGGTACACCATTCCCGCCTTTTTATTGCGTTCAATAATGAAGTAGTATAGAATTTTATTGCAATAACTCACGAAATTGTTCTAGTGAAAACTGAGGCAGAAAATTTCGTTCGTTTGCTTTGATTCCTGAGCAGGTTATACCTTAAAGTACTGGGTTCGAGATGACCAAAACAAGAAGTCTCAATCCAGAATAAAAGAAAAGAAGAAAAGGAAAAGCTGAAAACAAAGTACAGAAGTGGAGAGGATGTGGATTGCTCAAGACAATATTGAAGTCACCAGTTTTGTATGTCCCGTCTTGATCCGAAAAGATGAAGAAGATTGAACCAGCACCTGCGGTCTACAAGCATCAAGATTCAGATCAGAGTCAGCATAAAGAACCAGCCAAGACTCAAGACCAAGCTTCGAAAGTTTACAGATAGGAATCTTGTAACTCGTAGCTGATAGGCTTAGTTAGTTTTCTTCATTTTTTACTTTGGTGTAATAAGGAGCTCAGCAGCAGTAATAGCAGCAACAACAGTGAAATCACAGCTTCTTGGTAGTCCCAACTACCAAAACTTCCAGAACTACACTGACCTGATTCCTTTATAGCCAAGGATATGTAGGCAACCTTTGAAGAAAGGTTCGGTCAAAATTTTGCAAAATGCTTCCCATGCAGTATCAAAGCGGGTAAAATTTGTTCGTGACTGCTCACTTTGTCTTTGCCCGAATATTCTTCGTGTTTCCGAGCAAAGAGGGTCAGCTGTGAGCATGTAATTTTTACCCTATAAAAATATTCCTACAAAATTAATAAATAAATTAGTCCTATTTATTTTTAGATTTTTTTAGGATTTGTTGGTATATATTTGGAATTATTTGCATTTTTAGTTGCATTTTTCATTTTTAAAGTTATGAAAACTAACAAAAAATATTTTCAACCTTCATCATCTTGCATTATTAGGTATTTAATTTAATTACATAGCTTAATCATATTATTAAAAGAAAATAACAAAAATTGTTTATGTTTGACACTTTTTAGTTTCAATATTAAAACTAGTAATTTTTCTTGTTAAAAAAACTTAAGATTGACTAATTGTGTAAATAATACAAATATATAATTTGTGTAATTTTATAACCTTAGGTAATTTAATGTTTAATTTAGGATTTAATTAAAATTAATTATATTTTAAAATTAATTAAACAAAAAAGGTTTTAACTAACCTAAAATCGGACTGGGCTAGTGATTAACCAAGCCCAATCCCAAAAATCAAACAAAAACCAGCCCAATCCCCAAACATAACCCAAAATACCCAAGCCCAACCCCCCTTTAAACCGGTTCAGCCCCCATATAAACCAAACGGCGCTGTTTGGCACCAATCAATCCAGGTCGTTGATCTTTGATAGATCTAACGGCCTGGAACTCACCCCCATTCCCACATATATATGTCCTAACCCTCCCTTACCCCCTCATTTCAAACCCCACTCTTTCACATCTCTCTATCAGCCGCCCTAACACCCCAAACCCTAGCCGTCATCTCCGCCTATAACCACCACCAAACCCTAGCCGCCCTAGAATCCTCCTCCCACACCGCCGCCGGGAATCGCCTAAGGCGGAGGCAAAGCCTAAAACCACCTCAAATCAACCCCACTCTCTCTCATACTTCTCCTAAACCCTATCTCACAAATCCTCACCCCAAAAACCCCATAAAAACCAAAAATCTTACACCTAAAAAACGGCTGAAACCCTAATGCCGCCTTAGCCCTGCCGTCGGAAATCGCCTACGGCGGCGGTGGAACTCTAAACCCACTCAAACTCACCCCATACCTTCCTCTCACTCTCCTAAACCGCATTTCACCAACCAAATCCCCCAAAACCCCACCAATAATCATAGATCTTAAATCTAGGGTCTCCGAAATCCTAGATTTGTTTTTCAAAACCCTAAATCCAATCTAGTTCGTCCAAAAAGTCCTCCTGTCAAGATCTCCCATCAAGGATCTCAGATCCCACATGGGAGTCTTGGCACGAGGGTTATTTCACGGCTAGATCTTTTTTTATATATATATTTTTCTGTTATTTGCCATTATGTTTTCTTCCTTATTATTATTGCATGTTTTATTGTTGTTACTGTTTTTATTTATTATTATTCGTTATGTTTCTTAAACTAATTAAGTAATTAAACAGATTCAATTAAGATAAAGTAAAAACAGTGTTAGATTAGTTTATTTTTCCTTTTTTGCTTTCTGTTTTTTTTTATTATCATTATATGTTTTATCTTTATTAGTTATGCATTTATTTTTAGTATTACTGCTTTGTTGTTTATTTTGTTAAATTAATTGTCGTATTTTCTTTTTAATTGTTGTTTGGTTTGGTTACGAACTAGGCCTCACTGAAGTGGCTCGTTCTACTTGGTTCATAAATTGGGCATGTCTGAATAGACATGCCCATAGCTTTGTAAAAAGTTTAAGAGCCCAAGGTCCTTAGGCCCAGAGTTACCTGACTCGGGCCCAGAACCAATCTGGTTCTGAGGTAATTCCAAGACCCTTAAGAGTCAATTTTAGAATTCTAATTCTAAAAGTTTTCAGAAAAATACTAGAAACTTCTAGAATAAGGGACAGTTGTCCCAATGTTGAGTAGGAAAATAGGGATAAGATCCAAAAATATCCACAAATTAGACACTTGTCCATTTTCTGAGATAAGGAAGGTACTAGAAATTGGACAGATGTCCATTTCTGTTAAGAAAGATGCCCTTTTCCCTAATTTTAGGGAATTTTGGTAGATTCTTTGTACCCTAATTCTTATCCCTTTTCACTCCCTCACTGTATAAATACACTCCTCCTTTTTCATTAGACCTACATATTATAGACACCTTAAGATATACACATTCATACACACTAAAAAACATATCTGAATAAACCTACGCACACAGATACACAAAAACACACCGAAAATCTCTGCACTGCCTTAAGATTTTCTCTTCATTTTTCAAAAGAAAAACTTCTGAAAATCAACCTTGATCTTTTAGAAACAAAATACATTCCTTTCCTATTTTAAAATCCGCCTGTTCTTACCTTACTGGGTTTCATTGCTGTTGTTTTGCTTCAAGCTTTTGAGAGACTTATTTTCTATTTATTTTGTTTCTCTTGCTGCTATCAAGGTACTTTCTCAACAATGTAAAATTTCAATTTTGTTACTATTATGTTTCTTTCACTGTTTATCACAGTTTGTGTTTGGTTTGAATGTTATTTTGTGCATAAGCTAAGATATTATATAAATCATGTTAGTAAAAGTCGTATGGTTAGAAATTGTGTGTAAATTCATATAAGAGTCAATTATTCACACTGTGTTAGGCAACTTAAGTTATGTTAACTTCAATGTTAAAGTCTTTTTTTTTTCTGGAAATTGCAAAAAACTGTTTAAAGTTTTCTACATGTTCATAAGATCTATACTTTACCATGTGATAGTAGAAAGAAGAAAAAGCACATTTTTTGAAAATTTGTTAGAACAATAGATAGATTTGTCATCAATAATGTAATAATTTAGCTTCTTTTATATTATATTATCCTGTACAATGTGTTAGTTTAATTAGTAGCTTTACCATTTCATTTAAAATAATCAAATATAGTAAATCTGATTCTATTAGTTTTAAGTCATGAAAAAATAGGTTTTGCAAGCAAACTTAATAGCAATCAGGGTATATTTTCAGGCCCAAATCAATTGAGTCTATAAGATTGTACTCTGAAAATTTGGCTAATGAATTAAATTGATAATTCAAGTAAAGGCAGTGATTTTTTTTTGTTGTTTTTAAATACACAATGAGTTTTTAAACTTAACACTTTAATATAAGAAATAGAAGATTTAGGCAATCAGTAGGAAAATTATCCAAATTTAAAACAGAATTTCGATTTATTTTATTCGCGTCCCAAACCTCCTTTTAGTTTTCTGCTTTAAAAGATAAACAAAAACATAGAAAAATTTCATAACTGCTATTACAAAAATTAATCTCAAATACGTTCAAATAAATATGAGTTGGGCCAGAGTCACATGGACTCATTATCACCAGGCCCAAATTTCTTTAGTTAATTTCATTTAGTTGTCCATAAAAATGAACATTGGGCCAGAGTCATTTGGACTCATCATCAGGCCCAGATCTTTCTGAATTAAATGTGTTTAATTGATTGAATACTTAATATCGTGGTATTGGGCCAGAGTCATTTGGACTCCATGATCACTAGGCCCAAATTGTTTGGACTGAATTCATTTAGCTGCCTTAAAATATGCATTAGGCCAGAGTCAATTAGACTCAAGCAGGCCCAAATGCTTTTGAACTGAATTCATTAGCTAGGCCCAATAACGAATAATATATGTCTTGGGCTAGAGTTCATTTGGACTTAGTCCTTATCAGGCCTCAAACTTTAAATCTGGGCCTGCTTGACAGATAATGCATAGGCTGCCCCCATTTAATACAAACAAATATATCACCTAGTATTGAACCTTTACACTTAGCCATATGATATAGAGTATTTAGCTTAGAAATATAAGCATAACTTAAGGTATTTATAATCAACTTAATTATTATAATTATGTACACACATGCGTGACATAGTTGTGATGCCAAAAACAAACCAAGGTACATGCTCGTGTGACCATGGTCAAACAATCTTAGTAAATAAAATGCCTTAATTAAACACTCATAGAAATACTTTAGGCGCGAATTCTAAACTACTATCGTGATTGCGTACATGTCCGCGTGACGTGATCCCGATATTTAAATAAATTCAAGGTACGCGTTCGCACGACTTTGACCAAACTTTTTTTAAATAAACCATGTGTTATGGATTGTGGACACGTACGCGTGGCATAATTTTTGACACACCAAACTAAACGGGTATACATGCGCGTAACTCGTCTTAAGATAATTCTTTAAATACGAATAATCGAGTAATTAAAAGCGGTATAGGGTAAAATACATATAGGTCCTAAAATGAGTAATTAACTAAAATGAGCTAAGTATAAATTATTAAGCGGCCGTGCTAAAATCACGAAACTCGGGAGTGCCTAATACCTTCTTTCGGGTTAACAGAATTGCTTACCTGGTCTTCTGGTTGCGCAGACTTTTAACGGAGTCAAAATTTTCTCGATTTGGGATTTAAAAATAAACGGTGACTCGGAACACTGTAAATAATTTCGAGTGGCGACTCTGAATAAATAAATAATCCCAAATTCGAATAATGTCACTTAAATTGGAAAAACTCCCTTATCCCCACCCTCTCGGAAAAAAAAGAGGTGTGACAAGGAATATAAACTAAAGAAGGATCGATGCGCTAATCAAGTTGTAACGACCCGACTTGTCATTTTAAGAATTTATACCCGTTCAGTGACTTAAGGTATCGAGCAGCTTCGCAATATGTATTATAACCCGCTGGTGTGGTCGAGTTTGATTTTCAAAAGATTCAAAATTAAATTAAAAGAACAATTCTTATTTAGAAGCTTAAATGGAAAGAGTTGACTGAGGAGTTGACTTTTGAGCAAACGACACCGGAATAAAATTTTGATGGTGTCAATAGCTTCGTATGATGATTTCGGACTTAGGCGTATGCTCAGATTTGGCTTTGGAAGTCCGCAAGATAATTCGACATATTTTGGCGAAAGTTGGAAAATAGAAGATTTTGGAAAGTCCTACCAAAGGTTGAATTTTTGATAACGAGGTCGGATTTTGATTCCGAAAATTTGAATAGCTCCATTTCGTCATTTATGACTTGTGTGCAAAATTTGAAGTTATTCTGGATTGATTTGATACGTTTCGGTGCAAAAATATATAAGTTGGAAGATTTAAAAATTCATAATTCGATTCGATGTGCGATTCATAATTTTGGCATTGTTTGATATGGTTTGAAGCCTCGACTAAGTTCGTATTACATTTTGGGACGTGTTGGTATATTTGGTTGAGGTTCCGAAGGCCTCGGGTGGATTTCGGAAGGTTAACGGATCAATCCGGAGCTGAAGAAAAGCTGTTGGAATTTTTGGGCAGCTTGCTATTTTTTTTCACAGAAGCATGAACAATGCCCGCAGGTGCGTGAACAGTGCCTGCAGGTGCGAAACTGGGCAGCAACATAAGGACCAAAAATCAGTCACTTTGTCATTTTCGATTGAGATTTTGGAGCTCGGTTTTTGGGCGATTTTGGAGGAGTTCTTCATGACTTTGACTTGGATAATTATTCTATATCCTAAAGTGTTTATATTTCATGAATCCATAATTTTATTCATCATTTAATTCGGATTTAAATGGAGGAAATCAAGATTTTTGCAAAATCTTCCAAAAACAAAAATTTAAGATTTGGAGGTCGAGTCGTTATTGGAATTCGATAAAATCGGTATGGTTGAACTCGAATCGGAATGGGTGTTCAGATTTAGTAAAATTAATGTCGGATTTCGAGAGGCGAGCCCCGCGTTGACTTTTGTTGACTTTTTGGAATAAATTTTTAAGTCGACGTATTATTATCCGAAATTATTTTCGATAAATTTTAATGAAGTTATAAAATTAATTTGGATAGATTTGAGCGGTCCGGAAGTCAATTCAAGAAAGAAGGCAATTTTTGGAATATCGGCATAACTTCAAAAAGGTAAGTGCCTTGCCTAACCTCGAGTGGGGGAATTACCCCTTAAGCATCGAGTCTTATGCGCCATTTATGAAATGTAAAATTCCGTGTACGCGAGGTGATGAATACGTATCTGGGCTTATATGTGTAAAATATATTGAATTAAAGTCTTAGACATATTGTGTAGTAAATTGGATAATTATTGGCATATATTTAATCAGCTAATTGCCATGCCTCGAATCACATTTATTGAACTTGTTTTTATACGACAATTCGATGTAATTATTACTTGTATATTTATGTGAATTCCGTAAGTTGATGGTTTGATATTTTTTGGAATTTAGTTTCATTATGAATTTTTTCCTATGCAAATAATTAATTAAGCAAACTTAAGAAGGAGTGTTATATAATTATCTAAATTTGGATTAATGAAGGTTTTGCTTTATGCTGAATAATTTTTATCTCTGTTGATTATTTTTGTGGTGTTATACACATTACGTGGAGCATTCGGCTATTTGTTGTGAAATTAATTGATTTGGTTGTATCTTTGAAATTTGGTTTTGACCATTGGAAAAATTGTGATATGAATTGATTTTGTTATATTGTCGTGATAATTTCCCGTATAAATTGTTGTGTTGTGTGAGTTGTTATTTTGAGGATATAAGGGTGGCATTCATGTTGATATTTTGTGGGTATAAGGGTGGCATTTCACTGTTGTTGCGTTTATTGGAATATTGTTTGGGCGGAGCGATAAGGGTGACTATAGGAGAGATAAGGGTGGCAATAGGAGCGATAAGGGTGGCTATTGATATTGTCAGGGCGGAGGAATAAAGGTGGCTATTATAGGAGTAAAAAGGGTAGCTATAGGAGAGATAAGGGTGGCTATTGTCAGGGATGATATGTGATGTTGTGGAGTGGTTACATTGGTGATTTTATGTGATGTTGTGATTTTCTTTGTGTTTATTTTTATACCTTGTGCAATTTATTTTGTTGTTGGTAAATTGATAATAGCCTGATTTATGTTGAATTTGGGAGTTTGTGGTCATTTCCAGGCGGATTATGATATGAAATGTGGGCACGAGGTGTCGTGAGTAAATAATGATGATATTGGCATGTGAATTGTTCGTGCAGTTGCGATATGAAATCAGGGCACGAGATGTCAGGGAAATATGATGATTTAATTATAGGCACGAAGTGCCGTAAAAATATGAAAGTGGGATGAGACCCGTGTTTATGAAAAATATGAAAATGGGCTGAGACCCGTAGTTATATGATTATGTAATGAAGTGTCACATGGTGACTTTTTAATTGAAAGAATTATATTCAAAATATTTATTTCGAACGATTTTTATTCAAAAAGATTTATTTGAAAGAATTACATTCGAAAGGTATATTTGAAGAAATTATATTTGAGAGAGATTTATTTAAAGGAATTGTAACGACCCGGCCGGTCGTTTTGAGAATTAGAGCCCCGATCCCCTGATATCTGTTTTCCCCATATTTGTTTCTGCTTTTGGGATTTACCGGAGTGATTGGTTATAGAATTCGGGGAGTTTTGGGACACTTAGTCCCTAGTTGTGAGTTTAAGCCTTAGAAATTGGACCGTAATCGGAACTGTGTGAAGACGGGTCCGGAATGGGAATTCCATCGACTCTGTTAGCTCCGTTGAGTGATTTTGGGGTTAGGAGCACGTCCGGAATGTGTTTTGGAGGTCTGTAGTGGATTTAGGCTTGAATTGGCGAAAGTTAGTTTTTCGGCGATTTCGGCCGATAGTGAAAATTTTGATATCGAGCTCGGAATGGAATTCTGAAAGTGGCTGTAGGTTTGTAGTGTCATTTGTGACCTGTGTGTAAAATTTGAGGTCATTCGGACTAGATTTGATGTGGTTCAGCGTCGTTTGTAGAATTTTAAAAAATTAAAATTCTTAGGCTTGAATCCGTGCTTAATTCATGATTTTGGTGTTGTTCGGTGTGGTGTGAAGGCTCGACTAAGTTCGTATGGTGTTATAAGATTGGTTGGTATGCTTGGTGGAGGTCCTGGGGATTTCAGATGTGTTTCGGATGCTTAACGGAATGAAATTGGACGTTGGAAAATCTGGTGCCTTTGTTGGTTCTGGTGTTTCGCACTTGCGGAAGGGAGGCCGTAGGTGCGAGAGCCGCTGGTGCGGAGGGAGTGCGCAAATGCGAAACTAGTGGGGCTGGTGATGGAGCGCTGGTGCGCATGTTTGACCGCACCTGCGAGCTCGCAGGTGCGCATGGAAAGCTCGCAGATGCGGAAATGGGCTTGTCAAGCTGGGCTCGCAGGTGCGGCTGGTTGTCCGCAGAAGCGGAATCGTAGATGCGGCCCAGGGGTCACAGGTGCGAACCCAGCCCAAGTAAGTGGACTTCGCACCTGCGATGGGTTTGTCCGCAGGTGCGTGACCGCAGGTTTGGTCCTAGGTCCGCAGGTGCGAAAATCGCTGGGTTGAAGAGGCAGATTCAAGGGTTCATTCCTCATTTTTCACCAATTCGAATTTTAGCTCGAGAGAAGGCGATTTTGCAAGGGTTTTGAAGAGGAAATCAGTGGGTAACAATTCTTTACTCTAATTCGTATATATTTCATTAATCTATTATTGTTTTTCTCGTCTAATAAACGAATTTGAGGGTAGAAGTTTAGAAATGGGGGAAAAGGTTCCCCAATTGAAAACTTGAGATTTGAATGGGAATTTGACGTCAAATTTAGTTGACTTTTGTTCGAGTTATCATCTAAATCCGACGTCAAATTCCCATTCAAATCTCAGGCTTTCAATTGGGGATCCTTTTCCCCCATTTTCAAACTTCTACCCTCAAATTCCTTAATTAGACGAGGAAAACAACAATAGATTAATGAAATATACACGAATTAGAGTTAAGAATTGTTACCCACTGATTTCCTCTTCAAAACCCTTGCAAAATCGCCTTCTCCCGAGCTAAAATTCGAATTGGTGAAAAATTAGGAATGAACCCTCGAATCTGCCTCTTCAACCCAGCGATTTTCACACTTGCGGTCATGCACCTGCGAACAAACCCATCGCAGGTGCAAAGTCCACTTACTTGGGTTGGGTCCGCACTTGCGAGCCCAGCCTGACAAGCCCATTTTCGCATTTGCGAGCTTCCCATGCGCACCTGCGAGCTCACATGTGCGGTCAAACTTGCGCACCTGCACTCCATCACTAGCCCCACCAGTTTTGCATCTGTGCATTCCCTCTACACTAGCGGCCTCCTTTCCGCATGTGCGAAACACCAGAACCAGCAAAGGCACCAGATTTTCCTAAGTCCAATTTTATTTCGTTAAGCATCCGAAACACACCCGAGGCCCCCGAGACCTCCACCAAACCTACCAACCAATCCTATAACACCATACGAACTTAGTCGAGCCTTCAAACCACATCAAACAACACCAAAATCATGAATTAAGCACGGATTCAAGCCTAAGAATTTAAAATTTTCCAAATTCTACAAATGATGTCGAACCATATCAAATCTAGTTTGAATGACCTCAAATTTTACACACAGGTCACAAAGGACACTACGAACCTACAGCTACTTTCATAATTCCATTCCGAGCTCGATATCAGAATTTCCACTATCGGCCGAAATCGCCGAAAAACTAACTTTTGCCAATTCAAGCCTAAATCTACTACGGAGCTCCGAAACACATTCTGGACGCGCTCCTAACCCTAAAATCACTCAACGGAGCTAACGGAGTCAACAGAATTCCATTCCGGATCCGTCTTCATACAATTCCGACTACGGTCCAATTTCTAAGGCTTAAACTCACAACTAGGGAATAAGTGTCCCAAAACTCCCCGAATTCCATAACCAATCACTCTAGCAAATCCCAAAAGAAGAAACAAATGTGGGGAAAGCAGATATTAGGGGATCGGGTCTCTAATTCTCAAAATGACCGGCTGTGTCGTTACATCCTCCCCCTCTTAAAACAATTGTTTGTCCTCGAATGAGTATAAAGACATACCTGAAACTGTGAAAAGATGAGGTTACTCGCTGCACATATCCTGCTCGGTCTACCAAGTCGCCTCCTCGACCGGCTGACCCCTGCACTAGGCCTTTACTGAAGAAATATTCTTCAACTTGTGCTTTCTGACCTGCCTTTCCAAAATGGCTACTGGCTCCTCAATATAAGATAGATCCTTGTCTAACTGGACTGAGCTGAAATCCAATACATGAGTCGGATCACCGTAACACTTCCGGAGCATAGACACGTGCAATACCGGGTGAACTCCTGCTAGGCTGGAAGGCAAGGCAAGCTCATAAGCAACCTCCCTAACTTGCCGCAATATCTCAAAAGGACCAATGAACCTCGGGCTTAGCTTGCCCTTCTTCCCAAATCTCATGACGCCCTTCATAGGCGATACCCGAAGCAAGACCCGCTCACCAACCATAAAATGCCAAATCACGAACCTTCCGGTTTGCATAACTCTTCTGCTTGGAATGGGCTGTGCGAAGTCTCTCCTGAATCACCTTCACCTTATCCAGGGCATCCTGGACCAAGTCTGTACCCAACAATCGGGCCTTGCCCGGCTCAAACCATCCCACTAGGGACCGGCACCGCCTACCATACAAAGCCTCATACGGTGCCATCTGAATGCTGGACTGGTAACTGTTGTTGTAAGAAAACTCTGAAAGTGGCAAGTATTGGTTCCATGACCCTACGAACTCCATCACACAGGCACAAAGCATATCCTTAAGAATCTGAATTGTGCGCTCGGACTGCCCGTCCGTCTGAGGGTGAAAGGTTGTGCTCAGCTCCACCCTAGTACCCAACTCCTGTTGTACGGCTCTCCAAAACAGTGATGTGAACTGTGTACCTCTGTCTGAAATGATGGATACTGGGATACCATGAAGGCGAACAATCTCTCTGATATAAATCTCAGCCAACCTCTCAGAAGAATAAGTGGTCAACACTGGAATAAAATGAGCTGACTTGGTCAGCCGATCCACGATCACCCAAATAGCATCGAACTTTCTCAAAGTCCGTGGAAGTCCAACTACAAAGTCCATGGTGATCCGCTCCCACTTCCACTCTGGGATCTCTAACCTCTGAAGTAATCCACCTGGCCTCTGGTGCTCATATTTGACCTGCTGACAGTTGAGACATTTGGACACAAACCCAACTATATCCTTCTTCATCCTCCTCCACCACTAGTGCTGTCTCAAATCCTGGTACACTTTCGCGGCACCGGGGTGAATGGAGTACCGCGAGCTATAGGCCTCCTCGAGAATATACTCCCGAAGCCCATCTACATTGGGCACACAGATCCGGCCCTGCATCCTCATCACACCGTCATCACTAATAGTCACATCTTTGGCATCACCTCGCCGAACCCTGTCCTTAAGAACAAGAAAATGAGCATCATCATACTGGCGCTCCCTGATATGGTCATAAAGAAAAGACCGAGCAACCACAAAAGCTAATACCTGGCTAGACTCTGAAATATCCAATCTCAGCTGCCGGAAGATATGCCAAACTCCCCAAACTCTCTGCCCAGCGACTCAAGGCGTCGGCCACTAAATTGGCCTTCCCCGGGTGGTACAATATAGTGATATCATAGTCTTTATGTAGCTCCAACAATCTCCGTTGACGCAAATTAAGGTCCTTCTACCTGAGCAAGTGTTGCAAACACCAGTGATCAGTGTAAATCTCACAAGGAACACCGTATAAATAATTACGCCAGATCTTCAGGGCGTGAACAATAGCTGCTAACTCGAGATCATGGACCGGATAATTCTTCTCATGCACCTTCAACTGTCTAGACGCGTAGGCAATCACCCTACCGTCCTGCATCAATACCGCTCCAAGGCCAATCCTCGAGGCATCACAATAGACAGTGTAGGACCCCGAACCTATAGGCAATACTAATACTGGGGCTGTAGTCAAAGCTGTCTTGAGCTTCTGAAAGCTCTCCTCACACTCCTCGGTCCACCTGAACGGAGCACCCTTCTGGGTCAGCCTGGTCATAGGTGCTGCAATGGATGAAAATCCCTCCACAAAGCGACGGTAATACCCTGCCAAACCAAGGAAACTACGGATCTCCGTAGCTGATGACGGTCTAGGCCAACTCTACACTGCCTCCACCTTTTTCGGATCAACCTTGATCCCATAACAAGACACTATGTGGCCCAAGAATGCCACTGAATCAAGCCAGAATTCACACTTAGAAAAATTTTGCATACAACCTCTTCTCCCTCAAAGTCTGAAGCACGGTCCTTAGGTGTTGCTCATGATCTTCCCGAAATCGGGAATATACCAGGATGTCATCAATAAACACAATGATGAAGGAATCAAGATAAGGCCGGAACACACTGTGCATCAAATGCATAAAGGTTGCTGGGGCATTGGTCAGCCCAAATGACATGACAAAAAACTCATAGTGACCATATCTGGTCCTAAAAGCAGTCTTCGGGATATCCGGCTCCCGAATCTTCAACTGATGATAGCCAGAACGCAAGTCAATCTTGGAAAACACCCTGGCACCCTGTAACTGATCAAATAAATCATCGATGCGAGGTAAACGATACATGTTCTTCACTGTAACCTTGTTCAACTGTCGATAATTAATACACATACGCATAGAACCATCCTTCTTCTTCACAAATAAGACCGGAGCACCCCAAGATATTACACTGGGCCTGATGAAACCCTTATCAAGTAACTCCTGCAACTGCTCCTTCAACTCCTTCAACTCAAAAGGAGTCATACGGTAAGGAGGAATAGATATGGGTTGAGTGCCCGACAACAAATCAATGCCGAAATCAATATCTCTATCGGGCGGCATACCCGGAAGATTAGCTGGAAACACATCAGGGAAGTCCCTCACTACTGGGACTGACTCAACTATAGGGGTATCAATACCGACATCTCTCACAAATGCTAAATACGCATCACACCCTTTCTCAACCATTCACTGAGCCTTAAAAAATGAAATGACCCTGCGGGGAGTATACTCTAAGGTACCTCTCTAGTCTAATCTCGACGAGCCTACCATAGCCAATGTCACGGTCTTAGCGTGACAATCAAGAATAGCATAATGGGGTGACAACCAGTCCATACCCAAGATAACATCAAAATCTATCATACTGAGTAATAATAAATCGGCTCTGGTCTAAAAACCACTAAGAATAATCAAACAAGACCGATATACGCGGTCCACAATGAGAGAATCTCCCACGGGAGTAGATACATAAACAGGGGAACTCAGAGAATCCCAAGATATCCCCAAATATGGAGCAAAATAAGAAGACACATATGAATACGTAGAGCCTGGGTCAAATAATACCGATGCACGCCTATGATAGACAGGGACGATACCTGTGATGACTGAATCTGAAGCAACGACCTCTGAACGGGCTGGAAGGGCATAGTACCTGGCCTGGCCTCCCCCTCTAAGGTGACCTCTACCTCCCCAACCTCCACCTTGAGCTGGCTGAGGAGGTGCGGTAGCAGCTGGGGCTGGAAGAATGGCCAGAGGACCCGGTGGAGCACATGGAGGCTGATAAGTCTGTAGAGGTGCACCCCTCCGGGCTCTGGGCAATCTCTAACCATGTGACGAGTGTCACCACACTCAAAACAACCCCTCGGAAAATGCGGCGGCTGATACTGACTCAGACCTGGCCTGCTTGACTGGCCGGTAATAGCACCTCGAGTAGGAGGCAAACTGGATGCTGGCGGTACATAATAGGGCTCCTAAGGTCTAGGAGGAGCTGGAACACCGCTGGTTGCTGGAAGAGATGAATGAACAGGGCGACTCACAAAACCCCTACCATAGTGTGCTACTGGTGCACGAGCTCCTGAATAATGACCAGTCTCTCGAGACCTCTTGGCCTCTCTCTCCTCTCTGTCCCGGGCGAACATGCCCTCCACTCTCCTGGCAATGCTCACTGCCTGCTGATAAGTGATGTCCATCTCCAACTCCCTGGCCATACTGGTCTGAATACTGGGGTGGAGTCCCTCAATAAAGCGACGAGCCCTCTCTCTGACTGTAGCAACCAGAGCCGGTGCATGGTGAGCTAACTCACTGAAACGGACTGCATACTCCGACACAGTCATAGCACCCTAACGCAGCTGCTCAAACTCTGTGCGCCAAGCATCCCTGAGGCTCTGAGGAACATTCTCACGCAAGAACCTCTCTAAAAACTGAGTCCAAGTGAGTGAGGCTGCCTCATCCGGACTACTCAGCCCATAGGCACGCCACCACTGATATGTCGCTCCCCTCAGCTGGAAAGCGGTGAAAGAAACCCCACTCGTCTCCACAATGCCCATACTGCAGAGAATACAATGACACTCTTCAAGAAAACCCAGAGCATCATCTCAATCTAGTCCGCTGAAAGTAGGTGGATGGTACTTCTTGTACCTCTCAAGTCTGAGTTGCTCTGCCTCAGAAGCAGCTACCCTGGTCTCATGTTCAACCGGAGCCACTGGGGGGATAGGAATATACTCTAGGGCCTGATCAACCTGGACCCTCTGCTCAGGAGTGTGGGATGTGGGAGTCTGTGCCCCTCCCCTGGCCTGAGATGTAGCGGGAGCTATCGAAAATAGTCCAGCCTGAGCCAGAGTGCTGAATATGCTCATGAACTGAGCTAAAGTCTCCTGGAGGGCTAGTGTAGCAATAGGGATCTCCGGTGCTGGCCCTCCATCTAGAGCTATTGGGGGCTCTTCTGACGAAGCTCTCGCAGGTGCTCGGGCTGCACCGCGTGGTTGTCCTCTACCCCGACCCAGGCCTTTTGCGGCTCTGGCAGGGGGCTCGGGTGCCTGATCATCGGTCCTCCCAGTACGAGTCCTCACCATCTGCGAGAAAGAATAGAATAGAATTTTAGAATTTTTGATGTCAATAACTCGCACGACAAGGAGATCAAAGAAATATGATTATTCTTAACAGTTACATAGCCTCCAGAAGATAAGTATGGATGTTTCCGCACCGATCCGCGAGACTCTAATAAACCTGTTTGTGACTCATGACACCTATGAACCTAGAGCTCTGATACCAACTTGTCACAATCCAATTTCCCCTCCGTGTGACGTCGTGACGGCACCTAGTCTCTATAACTAGGTAAGCCTAACATTTTACGGAACAATGAAATAAAAATATAAATTTAATATACTATTCAAAAATACACAACAAATTCCAAAACCCAGAACATCGTGAATCACAAACTATAGAAGGAAAGATCTAGTGTCTCTATACATCTGAGTCTAACAAGCTAAAATACAGAAGATAATGGACATGAGAAAGAGTATAAGGGGACTCCGAGTTCTGCGGACGCGGCAGATATACCTTGAAGTCTTTAAAGTTGTCCCGGCTTACTGATAGTGTGGCTGATAAGGTGCACCTGGATCTGCACACGAAAAATATGTGCAGAGAGTAGCATGAGTACACCACAATGGTACCCAGTATCTGCCAAGCCTAACCTCGGTCGAGTAGTGATGAGGTCAGGTCAAGGCCCTATCGGAGTAAATATAATAAATTAAACAGTAAAAGATATAAGTAAAGTTTACGGTAACACAGTTAAAGAAATTCTCGAGAATTTAACAGTTAAGGGAGCCCTCGGCTCAGAACAAGGTAAACACAATGTGGAAACTCCCGAGATACCGTCCCGTAGTTCCGAATGAATATGCAATACAAGGAGATCTCCCGAAATACGTCCGTAGTCCCAAAGTAAATATGCAATGCTGGGGGATCTCCCGAAATACGTTCGTAGTCCCAAAATAAAGATCTCACGGAATACGTCCGTAGTCCCAATTAAAATATGCAAGACAGGGGGATCTCCCGGAACACGTCTGTAGTCCCAATTTAAATATGCAACGCAAGATGAAATGACAGGTATGGCATCGAGTTATACAGTTTACACTGAACACAGATAAGGAAAGTAGGGACTTAACTAAGCATGGCGCACAGAATGTCAAATAGGCAGTTAAAACACGTAAGCATACTTCTCTAATCTAATCTAAACAATTAAACGTATTAGTTCAATTTAATAAGGGAAGACAGTTTATGATTTAGAAAGGAAAAATGGGATTTTTGCAATAATAGCCCATGTACGTACTCGTCACCTCACGTACACGGAACCCACACATCAATTAATATCAAATATCCTAAGGGGGAAAGTCCCCAACACAAGGTTAGGCAAGCCACTTACCTCGAACCGCTCAAATCAACCCGATATCACGTTTTTGCCACGAGTAACCGACTCCAAATGGCCCGAATCTATTCAAATTAATTGCATAATGTAAATATAACTACAAGCAACTAATTTAACTAACTAATTCGAAGATAAAACGTGAAATTAGGAAAACATGCCCAAAATGTCTCCCCGGGCCCATGTCTCCGCAGGTGCGTGACCGCAGGTGCGGAAATCCTTAGGTTGAAGAGGCAGATTCAAGGGTTCATTCCTCATTTTTCACCAATTCGAATTTTATCTCGGGAGAAGGCGATTTTGCAAGGGTTTTAAAGAGGAAATCAGTGGGTAACAATTCATAACTCTAATTCGTGTATATTTCATTAATCTATTATTGTTTTCCTCGTCTAATTAAGGAATTTGAGGGTATAAGTTTGGAAATGGGGGAAAAGGTTCCCCCAATTGAAAACCTGAGATTTGAATAGGAATTTGACATCGGATTTAGATGATTTTTGTACGGCGTCACCCATGAGTGAATGGGTGTTCATAATTTATAATTTTTACCCAATTTCGAGATGTGGGCCCGGGGAGACTTTTTGGGAGTTTTTTCCTAATTTCACGTTTTAGCTTCGAATTAGTTAGTTAAATTAGTTACTTGTAGTTATATATACATTATACAATTAATTTGAATAGATTCGGGTCATTTGGAGTCGGATATTTGAGCGGTTAGAGGTAAGTGGCTTGCCTAACCTTGTGTTGGGGACTTTCCTCCTTAGGATTTTTGATATTAATTGATGTGTGGGCGCCGTGTACGTGAGGTTACGTGTACGTACATGGGCTATTATTGCAAAAATCCCGTTTTTCCTTTCTAAATCATAAACTGTCTTCCCTTATTAAATTGCACTAATATATTTAATTGTTTAGCTTAGATTAGAGAAGCATGCTTACGTGTTTTAACTGCCTATTTGACATTCTGAGCGCCATGCTTAGTTAAGTCCCTACTTTCCTTATCTGTGTTCAGTGTAAACTGTATAACTCGATGTCATACCTGTCATTTCATCTTGTGTTGCATATTTAAATTGGGACTACAGACGTATTCCGGGAGATCCCCATGTCTTGTATATTTTAATTGGGACTACAGACGTATTTCGGGAGATCCCCCTGTCTTGCATATTTATTTTGAGACTACGGACATATTTCGGGAGATCCCCCAGCATTGCATATTTACTTTGGGACTACGGACGTATTCCTGGAGATCCCCATGTACTGCATATTCATTCGGAACTACGGGACGGTATCCCGGGAGTTTCCACATTATGTTTACCTTGTTCTGAGCCGAGGGCTCCCTTAACTATTAGATTTTCGAGAATTTCTTTAACTGTGTTACCGTAAACTTTACTTATATCTTTTACTATTTAATTTATTATATTTACTCCAGTAGGGCCTTGACCTGACCTCGTCACTACTCGACCGAGGTTAGGCTTGGCAATTACTGGGTACCATTGTGGTGTACTCATGCTACTCTCTGCACATGTTTTTCATGTGCAGATCCCAGGTGCACCTTATCAGCCGCACTATCAGTGAGTCGGGACAGCTTTGGAGACTTCAAGGTATATCTGCCGCGTCCCCAGACCTCGGAGTCCCCTTCTACTCTTTCTCATGTCCATTATCTTCTATATTTTTCCTTGTTAGACTTTGATATATAGAGACACTAGATCTTTCCTTCTGTAGTTTTTGATTCACGATGTTCCGGGTTTTGGGATTTGTTGTGTATTTTTAAATAGCAATTAAATTTATATTTTTATTTCATTATTCCGCAAAATGTTAGGCTTACCTAGTTGTAGAGACAAGATGCAGTCACGACGTCACACGGAGGGGAAATTGGGTCGTGACAAGAAGTATATTTGAAAGATATTTATTTGAAGGAAAAATATTTGAAAGGGATTTATTCGAAAGAATTATATGTGAAAGATATTTATTTGAAATACTTGATTTAATTGGGCGTACTTATATTCATAAATTGTTGAGCATTATTAATGGTGTTCTTGTTGCCCGTATTATTATTTGTTTCCTATTATTTTGTATATCTTATTGCACGGGCTATTAGACTAATGAGTGTCTTGACTGTACCTCGTCTCTACTCCACTGAGGTTAGTCTTGATACTTACTGGGTACCGACCGTGGTGTACTCATACTACACTTCTGAACATTTTTGTGCAGAGCCAGGTATTGGAGATATCGGACTCGGACAGAATTAGAGTGGGATCATAAGGACTTAAGGTAGAGATGCTTGGTCGTAGCAGTCCCTTGGAGTCTTTTCATTTCATTGTACTGTTAATTTTTAATCAAACAGTATTGTATATTCGGTCCTCGTGATCATTCTATGTATTCAGTTAGAGTTCGTAACTCAGTACTACCAGTCTTGGGAGATTTACATATTTGTTTCCGTTGTTAGTTTTGATTACCTATTTAACTCAAAAAAAATAAAAAACAAAACGGCTTGAAACATAATTGTAATCGGCTTACCTAGTCTTTGAGACTAGGTGCCATCACGACGCCTAAGGTGGGATTTTGGGTCGTGACAAGTTGGTATCAGAGCTCTAGGTTCATAGGTTCTATGAGTCACAAACGAGTCTAGTAGAGTCTTGCGGATCGGTACGGAGACGTCTGTACTTATCTTCGAGAGGCTACAGAGCTGTTAGGAAATTTCCACTTCATTCATTCCTGTCGTGCGGAATTTGTTGAATTTGGAATTTGAGCCTTTGTATCTCTATTCTCTCACAAATGGTGAGGACACATGCTACCGGGTTAGCTGAGCAGGCATCTGCACATACTGCTAGGGCTGCAAGAGGTCGGGGCTGAGGTAGAGGCCGAGGTAGAGGTCGGGGCCGAGGTACAGGCCGAGGTAGAGGTCGAGGAGGGAACATGCCGCGACTGGAGCACCTGTTAGAGCAGTAGTTGAGGAGCCGCCAGTAGCTCCAGTTGGGGGACAGGTACCAGAAGCACCTGTTATTACCCCCGGACTTCAGGAGACTTTGGCACAGTTCCTGAGTATGTTTGATACATTAACTCAGGCGGGATTGATTTCTGTTGCACCAAATATTTTGCGGATTGGGGGAGTAGCTCAGACTCCTACCACAACTCCTGAGCAGCAGGTTTACGTCACCTATGTTCTGGGTGTAGTACCGGTACAACCTGTTATTACGGTTCAGCCTGAGGTCAGGCTAGAGGCATCATAAGAAGAACAAAAGAGACTAGAAAGGTTTAAGAGGTATAGTCCACCTACTTTCAGTGGCACAGCTATAGAGGATGCCCAAGGATTTCTAGAAAATTGTCACCGTATTCTCCGTACCATGGGTATTGTGGAAGTGAGCAGAGTTGCCTTTACTACATTTCAACTGTCAGGCACAGCGTATTAGTGGTGGCAAATCTATGAAGAAGGTAGCCCAGCCGATGCAACACCACCAACTTGGGCTCAATTTTCGGAAATGTTCTTGAAAAAGTTTGTTCCCCTGACTCTCCAAGATGCGTGGCTCACATAGTTTGAACGGTTGCATCAGGGCACTATGACAATGTCAGAATATGCTATCAGGTTCAGTGAGTTAGCCCGTCATGCACCTATCTTGGTTCCTACAGTCAGAGAACAGGTCCGCAGATTCATTGAGGGCTCGATTATGATATTAAAATATGCATGGCTCGAGAGTTGCAAGCTGATACTCCATTTCAACAAGTAGTGGAGATTGCAAGGAAGATTGAGGGTGTTTTAGGCAAGGAAAGGGAGTCTAAGGAGACCAAAAGGTCTCGAAGATCTAAAGGGTTCAGTGGATTTTACTCTTCAGCTAGGACCCATTATAGCGGAGGCTCAAGCAGTCGGCCAGCTCAGTCCGCACATCAGATTACTCGGAGTGCTCCAGTAAGTTCTTACAATGCACCACCAGCACGGGATTTCTACAATGGTTATTCCAGTTATCCAGTACAGACTCAGTATGAGCAACCGCGACCTCAGAGGGGCTGTTATGAGTTTGGTGACACTAGGCACATTATGATAGATTGTCCCAGACTTAGGAGGGGTGGATTTTATCAGAACACTCAGGCTATGGATCCCAATGCAGTTACTACTTCACGCACACAACCAGTTAGGGGTGGAGGACAGACGGGTAGAGGACGCCTAAAAGGTGGAGGCCCGACCCGTTGATATAATCGCTATGATTTGGCTGAGGCCGATATACCAGATGGTGTCATTACAGGTATGATCCTAATTTGTTATAAAAAAGATATTTTCCCTTAATTTGATTCGGATCTGAATATTAAGGTGAGTCCTCCTATTATGCTCCGCTTATGGGTGAGCTTCGTAATTTTGTGACCCACTTATATGTTTATCCCTATTGGGAGATTTGAAGATGTGAGCATGTGTCTATCATTTTTATTTTTGGGCACCATTGAGGACTATAAGTCCAAAAGTAACTTTTATTATTCATTACAGTAGGTTTGATGTGTTTCGGAATAACTGATTCCAATTTTAAGAATTATATCCCCTACCGGTATGAAGGTTCATTATGTGTTATGAAAATTGTTTACGAAATTTATTGAAAAGAAGAAAGAAAGGAAATTGAAATTTCAGTTGGCACAATGTGCAAAATACTTGTGATTCAGAGTTGAGTACGAGATCCTCGCATTTTATATATGTTGTGAAATATTTAAACCGGGCTTCAAGCATCGGTGGAAGTTATATAAGGACGAGGTCCTTGTGGTGAAATATTTATGAGTTTAAATTCTCTCTTTGTGAAGTTTAATTTGTACTATAGTACTAATAGGGAGTTATGCCTGATAGGCTTGTGTGATAATTCTTTTATGTGTTTTTGTGCCATTATTGTATTGTAATTATTGAGTTTTACCCTACGAGGTGAGTGCCCAGGTGGCGTTAAATGTGACTCGTTAAATCGGACAAATAGTTATGAGCTCTTCATGCCTCACATTCTATTGTCATTCTTGTAAAAAATTTGAAGGTACTGGTTAATATGAGATTAATTGATGATGCTGGAATTAATTATGAACAGCTTTTAAGACCCGAGATGATGTGATGGGCATACATATGATGTGCTTCATGTCCTGATATCATTATGATAATGCAGTGTTTGTAATGCTGAGAATTGTGTTATTGATATATATCTTGTGGTGCTTTGTTGGGTTGTGGATGTGTTGTTAGGAGTTGTTTTGGTATTACTCTGGTAGGTGGATAAGCCCATTCATAGGGGAGACTCTGTCGAAATTTCTGAAAAATTTGGGAGTTAGAAGAATTTGGGAGATTGATATGTGCGAAAGAAGAGAAACATTATGTTATGTGTTTGAGGGCAGACTCTATTTCTCATTCAAGGGCGAATGATCCTAAGCGGGGGAGAATGTAACACCCCGAAAAAAATTCGAACTACTTCAACAATATCAAGAAAGTTGATGTGTGCGTAGGCACGAGTGGCTATAGCCAATTGAGACTAATACCGTGCGTTGACGTGAAAATGAGGTCTTTTGAAAATGTTTGGAGTGTAAGAAATTGGTTTTAAGGCTTATACGTGTAAATCATAGAAATAATCTAAAAGGAGACGGTGTTGTCGGGCTTATATCAAATTCGGTAATGTGGGATCAACCGTGAGTATATGTGTAAAAGTAAAATCATCAATTTGGTAACCTCAGAATAATTCTTAAACAAAAGTTCGAGGACGAACGTTTGTTTTAAGAGGTGGAGAATGTAACGACCCGACTTGTGGTTTTAAGAATTTATGCACGTTCAGTGACTTAAGGTCTCGAGTAGCTTCGCAATATGTATTATGACCCGCGGGTGTGGTCGAGTTTGATTTTTCGGAAGATTCGGAATTAAATTAAAAGAACAATTCTTATTTAGAAGCTTAAATGGAAAAAGTTGATCAGGGAGTTGACTTATGAGCAAACGACCCCAGAATAAAATTTTAATGGTGTCAATAGCTTCGTATGATGATTTCGGACTTAGGCGTATGCTCATATTTGGATTTGAAAGTCTGTAAGATAATTCGACGCATTTTGGCGAAAGTTGGAAAATAGAATATTTTAAAAAGTGCTACCGAAAGTTGAATTTTTTATAAAAAGGTCGGATTTCGATTCCGGAAATTTGAATAGCTCCATTTCGTCATTTATGACTTGTGTACAAAATTTGAAGTCATTCCGGATTGATTTGATATGTTTCGGCGCAAAAATATAGAAGTTGAATGATTTGAAAACTCATAATTCGATTCGATGCGCGATTCGTACTTTTGGCATTGTTTGACAAGGTTTGAAGCCTCGACTAAGTTTGTATTGTATTTTGGGACGTGTTGGTATATTTAGTTGAGGTTCCGAGGGGCTCGGGTGGATTTCGGAAGGTTAACTGATCAATTCGGACCTGAAGAAAAGCTGCTTGAATTTCTGGGCAGCTTGCTGTTTTTTTTTTTTCAAAAAAGAATGAACAGTGCCCGCAGGTGCGTGAACAGTGCCCGCAGGTGCGAAACTGGGCAGCAATATAAGGACCGAAAATCAGTCACTTTGTCATTTTCGATTGAGATTTTGGAGCTCGGTTTTTAGGCGATTTTGGAGGAGTTCTTCACGACTTTGACTTGAGTAAGTGTTCTATATCCTAAAGTGTTTATATTTCATGAATCCATGATTATATTCATCATTTAATTCGGATTTAATTGAAGAAAATCAAGATTTTTGCAAAATCTTCCAAAAATAAAATTTTAAGATTTGGAGGTCGAGTTGTTATTGGAATTCGATAAAATTGGTATGGTTGAACTAGTATCGGAATGGGTGTTTGGATTTTATAAATATTATATTGGGTTCCGAGAGGCGGGCCCCGCGTTGACTTTTGTTGACTTTTTGGAATAAATTTTTAAGTCGACGTATTATTATCCGGAATTATTTCCGATGAATTTTAATGAAGTTATACAATTAATTTGGATAGATTTGAGCGGTCCGGAGCTCAATTCAAGCAAGAAGGCGATTTTTGGAATATCGGCATAACTTCAAAACGGTAAGTGTCTTGCCTAACCTCGAATGGGAGAATTACCCCTTTGGCATCGAGTCTTATGTGCCATTTGTGAAATGTGAAAATCCGTGTACGCGAGGTGGCGAGTACGTACCCGGGCTTATATGTATAAAATATATTGAATTAAAGTCTTAGCCATATTGTGTAGTAAATTGGATAATTGTTGGCATATATTTAATCATCTAATTGCCATGCCTCGAATCACATTTATTGAACTTGTTTTTATACAACAATTCGGTATAATTATTACTTGTATATTTATGTGAACTCTATGAGTTGATGGTTTGATATTTCTTGGAATTTAGTTTCATTATGAATTTTTTCCTATACAAATAATTAATTAAGCAAGCTTAAGAAGGAGTGTTAATATAATTATCTAAATTTAGATTAATGAAGGTTTTGCTTTATGCTGAATAATTTCTATCTCTGTTGATTATTTTTGTGGTGTTATACTCATTACGTGGAGCCTTCGGCTATTTGTTGTGAAATTAATTGATTTGATTGTATCTTTAGAATTTGGTTGTGGGCCATTAGGCAAATTATGATATGAATTGATTTTGTTATATTGCCGTAATAATTTTACATATAAATTATTGTGTTGTGTGAGTTGTTATTTTGAGAATATAAGGGTGGCATTCCAATGTTGATATTATGTGGGTATAAGGGTTGCTTTTCACTGTTGTTGTGTTTGTTAAAATATTATTTGGACGGAGCAATAAGGGTGGCTATAGGAGAGATAAGGGTGGCAATAGAAGCGATAAGGGTGGCTATTGATATTGTCTGGGCGAAGGGATAAGGGCGGCTATTATAGGAGTGATAAAGGTGGTTATAGGAGAGATAAGGGTGGCTATTATCAGGGATGATATGTGATGTTGTGGAGTGGTTACATTGGTGATTTTATGTGATATTGTAACTTTCCTTGTGTTTATTTTTATACCTTGTGCAATTTGTTCTGTTGTTCGTAAATTGATAATAGCCTGATTTATGTTGAAATTGGGAGTCTGTGGCCATTGCCAGGCGGATTATGATATGAAATGTGGGCACGGGGTGTCGTAAGTAAATAATAATGATATTGGCACGTGAATTGTCCGTGCAGTTGCGATATGAAATAAGGGCACGAGGTGCCGGAGAAATATGATGATTTAATTATAGGCATGAAGTGCCGTGAAAATATGAAAGTGGGATGAGACCCGTATTTATGAAAAATATACAAATGGGCTGAGACCCGTAGTTGTATGATTATGAAATGAAGTGTCACACGATGACCTTTTAATTGAAAGAATTATATTCAAAATATTTGGAAGGATTTTTATTCAAAAAGATTTATTTGAAAGAATTACATTCCAAAGGTATATTTGAAGAAATTATATTTGTGAGAGATTTATTTAAAGGAAGTATATTTGAAAAATATTTATTTGAATGAATTATATTTGAAAGAGATTTATTCGGAAGAATTATATGTGAAAGATATTTATTTGAAATAGTTGATTTGATTGGGTGTACTTATATTCATAAACTGTTGAGCGCTATTAATGGTGTTCTTGTTGCCCTTATTGTTATTTGTTTTCTATTATTTTGTATATCTTATTGCACAGGCTATTAGACTAGTGAGTGTCTTGACTGTACCTCGTCTCTACTCCACTGAGGTTAGTCTTGATACTTACTGGGTACCGACCGTGGTGTACTCATACTACACTTCTGCACATTTTTGTGCAGAGTCAGGTATTGGATATATCAGACTCGGACAAAATTAGAGTGGGATCGTAAGGATTTAAGGTAGAGATGCTTGGGCGTCGCAGTCCCTTGGAGTCTTTTCATTTCATTCTACTGTTAATTTTTAATCAAACAGTATTGTATATTCGGTCCTCGTGATCATTCTATGTATTCAGTTAGAGTTCTTGACTCAGTACTACCAGTCTTGGGAGATTTTCATATTTGTTTCCTTTGTTAGTTTTGATTATCTATTTAATTCAAAAAAATAAAAAAAAAATAGCTTGAAACATAATTGTAATCGGCTTACCTAGTCTTAGAAACTAGGTGCCATCACAACGCCTGAGATATGATTTTGGGTCGTGACACAAGCAAAACCTTTTGATTAGTCACAGTACCCATTATATACCAAAGTAGCGAAGTTTGTAGAGCACAGTTAGAGAATCGAGGTTATAAAATTCAGTCTGGCATGAAGATTGTTAAAAGGGAAACAATCCCTTAATTTGCACATTGACCAAACAGTTAATAGGTCTGGTAATGTTTTCATGTTAAAAATTATAAGCTTTTCATGGAGAATAAAGATTGATTTCTGAATATTAACATCTTCAGCGAGATAAAGTAGCTTCTAATGCTAATGAGATTGCGCTAAACGGTGTAACCTATTACTTATATATTTTCCTTGACATGTTTATATAGCATTTCCATGATGTAAATAGTTATTGCTCCCTTTGTCCCAATTTATGTAAAGGTATTCAGATTTGAGAGTCAAACAAATTATATATTGATCGTAGTTTTTCATATACCTTTTAAATATTTTGAATTATTAATTATCGTGAATTATAGTACTTTTCACGTAGTTTTCAAATATGTAAATTTTATTTCGAAAATTCAAAAGATTCTATGTCCAAATGCGTGATCAAAATTAAAAAGTTTGAATCTCGAAAATGTCACGACCCAATTTTATTATAGGCCGTGATGGCGCCCAACACTACTGTCAGGCAAGTCAACACTGATAAATCTAGTGATTTCCACTTTTAATATGTTTGCAATTTGAATAACAATCCTCATTGATAAAAGTTTTAGAAATTTACAGCTGTAAAGTGATTAAACAAAAGCAACTGAGTGCAAAATCGAAGTCATAACAATAACCCAAAATCATAAGTCTAGTAGTGTGTGTGCCAAGATATGGTGTCACAAATATATGGGCATGCTAGTAGAATATACAAAAGAATACTAGTCTACTGTCTGAAGGAAATAGACAGAAATATAAATCCAAAAGAGAGACTTTGCTACTGCTGAACGGATCGGAAGGGCAGCTCACCATGCAGTCTCGAGCTAGAAGTCAAGCGTGTGCGCCGGACTGGTAACCAGATGCACCTGCCTCAGATCCTGTACATCAAGTGCAGAAGTATAGCGTGAGTACATAAACAACATGTACCCAGTAAGTATCTAGTCTAACCTCGAAGAAGTAGTGCCGAGGGGTCGACTTCGACACTTACTAAGGACCAATAACATAATAATATGAAGTTCTAATTAAGCATGAAATATACAATAATAATAGAGCTCAAACAAGGAATAAGTAAACAAATTCCTCTTTCAAGTAAGAAGCAGATCATTTCTCTCATCTATTCCCTTCACCTTTCAAGTCCGTGAAACATTATTAAATATAAAAAGGAATTCCGGTATCACTAAGCACGAGTTATGCCGAGGACGTACGGCCCGATCCAAATATACATAATAATATATTATGCACTACCGAGGGTCGAACGGCCGAACCATATAATATATCAATAAATCCTGCCGTGGCGAACGGCCCGCTCCCAAGAGAGTAGTGGAAGTTTACCCCGCTCACGAAATATATTTTCGAAGCGGTCGAACATAGATGTTCTCAATTTGTCATAATATTCCTCAATATCTTTTGAAATAGGAAATTCAACTTGGAACCTTAAAATATTGAAATTCTTAACCTTCATTTTAAATCCAACAAGTAGCAAACATAATCAAGCAAGATATCAACAAATCATGGTGTAAGCCTAAATCTACCCGGACATAAGCATGGATAGTAGCTACGCACGGACTCTCGTCAGATCGTGCGTGCGTACCCCCACAAATAGAAGCACATTTTGATTTAAGTTCACATATGGGGATAATTCTTTCTTACAAGGTTAGAAAAGAGACTTACTTCGTCTCAAGGCCTACTTTCCAGTCCAAGAATGTGCTCACACCCTCAATTCGGTGCCGAATCAACCCAAAACTAATCAAATAGAATATAAGCTAATCAATACATACTCAAAAGTCCGTATTCCAACTATTTAAAGGGTTACCCAACCCAAAATGTAAGGTTCTTAAAATTCACCCAGGGCCCACATGCCCGGATTCCGGAAATTTTCGAAGAAAGTTGTTATCCACAACCTTAGGAACATAAATATATGATTTTTTATCAAATTCCATAACCATTTTCGTGGTCAAATCCCAATTTTACCAAAAATCAAAGTTTTCATCTAAACCCTTGATTTCACCAATTTTTACATGTTAATCTACCCATAATCTATGTATTTAACTCAAGTGTGTAGAAATTACTTACCTCAAAGTGCTAGGTGAAAACCCTCTTCCAAAAGCTCTAATAATCACCCAAGAGATGAAAGAAAAATGAGATAAATGGCCTAAGTCGCGCATTAAATGAGTTGGGCACAGGCCTCTGATGTCGCATTTGCGACACTAGGTTCGCAAATGAGAAGGTCGCAAATGCGACAAAACCATCGCAAATGCGAACCTTGGGCTTCAGCTGCTGAGGCCGCAAATGCGACGAAAGTGTCGCAAAAGCGAACACTGCTGAGGTCGCAAATGCGAACACTGCCCAAGTCGAGCTTCTTCTCAATTTTGAAACTCTTCTCGCAAATGCGAGGTTTGCAAATGCAAACTATTTCTCGCATTTGCGAGACCTGCAGCACCAGCACTCACACCAGAAAAACTGATGTATTTTCAACTCCTACCATACGTCTGAAACTCACCTGAGCCCTCGGGGCTCCACACAAACTATCCACACAAGTCTAGTAACCTCATATAAACTCACTCAAGCGATCAAAACACGAAAATAACATCAAAAACTACGATTCGGACGCCAAAACGAATGAATTGACTCATGAATTCAAAAACTTCCAAAAGGACTTTCGCTAGTCCAATTCCTATCAAATCAACTCGGAATAACACCAAATTTTGTGTGCAAGTCTTAAATAACATTACGGAACTATTCACGGTCTCAGAATTCCGTTTGGATCTCGATATCACCAAAACTCACTCCAAACCAAATTTAAAGAACTTTTAAACCCTCAAAGAACCAACTTTCGATATTAGGCGCCGAAACGTCCCGGGATCATCCAAAACCCGATCCGAGCATACGCCCAAGTTCGAAATTATCATACAAACCTATTGGAACCGTGAAATCCCAGTTCCGAGGTCGTTTACTCAAAATATTGACCGAAGTCAAACTTCGCCTTTTAAGGCCAACTTAAGGAACCAATTATTCCGATTTCAATCCGAACCCTTCCAAATCTCAAACTAACCATCTTCGCAAGTCCTAAAATAGTAAAATCACATACAAGAAGTCTTATTTAGGAGAACGAGGTTCTAGAAAGCAAAACGACAGGTCGGGTCGATACAAAAAAGTAAAAAGTATCACATAAATGAAGACAAATCTCGTTTACACGTGAGATTATAACGTGAATAATTTGTTGTATTACAAAAAAAAGGAATTGCGGTAGAAGAGGTAAGTTACTTAGAAAGAAGTAAAATTCAATGGGAATATGATTAGAGTTGATGGACTTTTACATAAGTGAAAATAAAATTTATAGTATATCACAAAAGAAAAAGTTGAATGTAACGACCCGACCGGTCGTTTTGAGCTCTAGCATGTCGTTCGGTTGTTTGAGGCCATGAGAAGTTTCACTTTAGGTATTATGACTTGTAAGCGTGGTCAGAATTGAAATTCGGAAAGTTCGGAGTTGATTTGGAAAGAGAATTCTCATTTCGAAAGCTTAAAGTTGGGAGAATATGACCAAGGGTGGAATTTGAGTAAAAGACCTCGAATTCGGGATTTGAAGGTTTCAACGGGTTCATATGATGATTATGTACTTGGGCGTATGTCCGGATCGGGTTTTGGATGGCCCGGAGGCGTTTTGGATCGCCTATTATGGAAGGTTGGCATTTTGAGAGAATTTTATGAATTTGGGTTGAAGTGCATTTCAATGTTATTGATGTCCGTTTGGGATTCCGAGTTTGGGAATAGCTCCGTATGGTTATTCTGGTATTGGAAGCGCATCCAAAAGTGGATTTGGAGATCCGTAGGTCATTCTGGGGGCTCGAGGAGGTCCGCGTTATGTTTTGGAACTAGTGGGTGTGATTGGACGGGATCCCGGGAGCCTCGGGTGGATTCCGAGTGGTTAATGGATCGAATTTGGAATTGGAGAAAGATCTGAAGCAGCTGGTGTCTAGTGCAATTGCACCTGCGTGAAAAGGGTCGCAGGTGCGGCGTTATGGTTGCAAAAGCGGTCCTGGACCACCTGGGCAAAGGGTCGCAGATGTGGAGTTGGGGGCAAAGGTCTTGGACCACCTGGGAAAAGGCATCGCAGAAGCGGGGTTAGGCCTTTGGCGCTGGACCGCAGGAACGGTCAAGGCTCCGCAGAAGCGCGACCGCAGGAGCGAGTTTTGTCCGCAGAAGCGGACTTGGCTGAGCTTGATGGAAAGGCGCACCTGCAATGGGAATGTCCGCAGGTGCGGAGACGCAGAAGCGACTAGTGGACCACAGATGCGAAAGTCGTCTTGGTAGAGGGTTCTTTTAAGAATCAGGATTTGGCCCATTTTCTCTTATTTTCACTTGGTTGAGGCGATTTTGGAGATCTTCAAGGGGAGATTTTCATCAAACATCGTAAGGTAAGTGATTTCCACCTATTACAAGTTAAATACATGGTTTGTATAAGGATTTAAACATGAAAATTTGTAGAAATTGTGGGGTTTTCGTAGAAAACCTAGAATTTGGTATTTTTGGAATTTGACCATGAATTTGGACATGGAATTGGGACTTAATTATATATTTGTGTTCGTGAGGTTCTGGGTAAGGTTTATCTTCAAAAAGTTTTGGAATCCGGGCACGTGGGCTCGAGGGTGATTTTATCGACTTTTCGAGCGGAGTTAGGAATTTTATAAATTGGATTATAATAAGTATTAGAGTGTGTATTTATGGATTTGCATGTTTATTGGCTAGTTTTGGAGCAATAGGCATCGGTTCGAGCTGCTAGAAAGGTGTTGGAGCCGGTTATGGAATTTCGGAGTAAGGTAAGTCTCCTTTCAAATCTTGTAAGAGGGAATCAACCCCATAGGTGAACTAAATTATTATGTGCTTCTATTTGTGGGAGCTACGTAGGCACGAGGTGATGAGAGTCCGTTCGTAGCTACTAGCTATGCCTATGTCCGGGTAGTTTTAGTCTTACATCTTGCCTTGTTGATTTTCCTATTGATTTATGTTTATTGTGTATCTTGAGAAGGAGCGAGATTGAGTTTGATTACTAAAGGTTTTGAAAGGAGTTGAAATTGAGGAAAAATTAGGATCTTAAAAGTTTTCATTTGAATTTCATAATTTGAAAAGAATGGAAGAATACTATAATAACTTAAGAAATCTATGTGTAACTGCGTCGCAAGTATGATCAGCGAGCGGGGTAATTCCTTAAATTTATATTTGTCCACGTCGCAAGTATGATCCGCGAGCGAGGTAATTCCTTCTACTATTCTCATGGGAGCGGGTCGATCTCCTCGGTATGTTAATAGATGCATCTATGATTTGCGATGTTCGATCCTCGGCAGTGCACAATTTACATTTATGTTGGATCGGGCCGACGTCCTCGGTGGTATTTGTGTGTGATAACAGAACTGGAAGTCCCTCTTATAATTGGTATAAATTCATTGTTTGTGTGATCATATGTTTTATAGGAAGGAAGTGGTTTAAGTTTTTAAATATGGTGAAGACTTGTTCAGTTATTTCTTATTCTGAGTCTTATTGTTATATATCATACTTAATTGAAATTCCATATTATTATATTGTAGGCCCTTAGTAAGTGTCGAAGCCGACCCCTCGTCACTACTTCTTTGAGGTTAGGCGGGATACTTACTGGGTACGCGTTGATTTACGTACTCATACTACACTTGATGCACATTTTTGTGCAGGTGCATTTATGATTAGCGGCCTTGTAAGAGCAGAGGCGTGTACGCATGCGGAGACTTAGGTGAGCTGCACTCCATATTATGACTTGTGGCCAGCGGAATCTCCTTCCGAGTATTGTATTTCTCCTATCCAATTTGTATTCGGGACATATGTTGTATGTTATTTTACATTCTTAGTTGATGCTTATGCACTTGTGACACCGGGTTCTAGGATGATTAGGGGATATTCAGTATTGAAATTGGAAAAGATCATTATTATTCTGTAAAGTTCATCTTTACTAGTTAAATTGAAGGAAATTCATGATTTCAAAAATATTAAAATGAGAATTAAATTAACTGTTTAGTGTTGGCTTGCCTGACAGTGGTGTCCGGCGCCATCACGACCTTTAACAGATTTTGGGTCGTGACAACATGGTATCAGAGCAATACGTTCACTTAGGTCTCACGAGTCATGATCGAGTATAGTAGAGTCTTGCGGATCGGTACGGAGACGTCTGTACTTATCTTCGAGAGGCTACATGGCTGTTAGGAGCACTTTCGTTCTTAATTCCTCATCGTGCGATTTGATTCTTTTGAGGCTTATGCCTTTGTCTCTTTCCTATTCAATCTTATGCGATGTGAAACGGTTGTTATAAATCGGGAATAGAGGAATTGTAATGGTACTGCAGAGGTGGTGCAGGGTATTTCTACCTGCATATTTGATTGGGCTATTACCGTTGCTTTGCGGAAGGTTGCCTTGTCATTTCAGTTCGACAGCATTGTTACCTAACGTTTTGAGATTTGGCCCCTATTGTCATGGCGATTCATGTGCTGCTATCGCACAGTGGTTGTGGAATGATAGGATGCTTGTCCAGGCGTCGAGGCAGTGAGTGACCTGAAGGGAGGTGTTACTCAGTGTATGATTCAGAGATTCAGTATTTTATTTCCGGCAGAGGAAAGGCAATCAGACTAGGAATGTTCAGGTTTGGGTTGATAGAGTAACACGGCTTAGTATTTTGAGCGTGGTAGAGTTCTCAATTGTGATGTGGTGTCATCATCCTTGTTGAGTACGTTAAGGTCCGCCGATGTTATGGCCTTCTTCAATTTTCCTTCGGGGCAGCGGTTTCGGGATAGAGTCGGTGTTTTTGATGTTGATGGCTCGAGAAAAATGATCTTCGGGGAGACTTAGAATTGGTAGCAATTGGTCAGATCTAGTGCCGCGGGGACGTATTTTTCTTTGAGGCGGTATTTGGGCAGCGAAGGATGAGAAAGAATACGTGGGAGGTGTCTTGCGATGGTTAGATTTCTAGAAGGCCATAGGTAAGAAACATAAGTCGGGTAGTTGCTTAAAGAAGAGGGTTTGACCAAGTGGGAGAGTGGCAGAGTAGCATATGGCTTATGTGGTAGGATAGTTTCACGTCTTGTGCAAAGTTCAGAATGATTTGGGTCTCATAGTGGGCAGTGACTAGGTCTGCAGTCTTAATTTGGAATGTTGACTGCTATGCTGGGAAGGGTTCGATACGGCGGCTAGGAGTTGCTTGATATGAAGAAGGTTACAATATGACTTTGGATTGGAATGAATTGCCGTACCTTAGGTTGATGTCCATGAGGAGTCAACAGACTAGTACAGCTGATGAATGAGCACGGGCACAGGATGGGTTACTGATTTCGTAGTAATCGTACCCAGTACAGCGTCGTTGGATGATGTCAGTATGGACTTTCCACAAGTGGGTTATCTCATGTGAGTAGGTTAGCGGTTGCGTGGTGTTGACGGAGCTTTTATGAAGGATTCTATTGGCTATCCGGTGAGAGATCGAATGTGTGCATGTGGTTAGTGATTCAGAGTGTTCATGAAGTGTTTAACAGAAAGGTTTCGCGAAATTTGGTGGGTTGATTGTGCAGGATCATGTCAATGAGGGGATAATGAATCTTGATGGGTTCCGGAGTTATGCAATGATAGCTTCAAGCTAAGTGGGAGAGCCCCCACGCTTACGATTGGATCGTATGGTTCTGCTTGTGAGATTTCTGGTTATCGGCATATTGATAGGTTATTATGACTAAGGAAAAAGAACATCAGTGGTAATTTGAGCAAAGGATTTGAGCATTGTGCACTATAATTGGCTTTATCGATTCATGTTCAGGCTTTGGGAAGACTCAGGATTTATGCTCCATGTAGAGGTGAGTTACAAGGAAGATGATTTAGCCGGGTGATTCTTTGAGAGAGTGTTCATGTTCTAGAAGAGCCTTGAAGTTAATTATGTTCGGGACCAGGTCAGAGTGGGTGACTCTCAACAACGGTCCTAGTAGATTCAAATTTAAGTGCAGTGCCTAAGGATTTCGAGTCCGTAGTATGGTTAAGTATCGAGCTTTTGCAGTGGATTATGAAAAGGGGCTTGGAGTGTTCTATGTTATCTTCGGTTTGCGGTGTAGGATTGGAGGAATGGGAGAAAAATAACTTTGGATTCATAGAAGAGTTATCAGAATGGTTGTACCAGTTGAAGATGCGAATGTACGCACAAGGGGGCATGAGATGGTTCGTGGGTTTTGAGACAACGTGGTCTCATGAAATGGGGTCACTCAAAATGAGTGCGGATTAAGTTCGTCATAATTTGAATTGAGCTATTGTTATTTCTAAGGAAAGTCTAGAGTAAATTAGAAGAAATTGGTTCGGTTAGCAATGGTTGGATCGGCCTAGTGGTGGCAATAATCTGTTCCTTCAGCGTGTTAAGTTATGCAGGTGAATTGTGACGGTATGTGTGAGGATCGACGACCGCTGTAATTGGATTTATTGGGAGGTATTCGATTATAATGGCATGTTATGTGTAGATGGATCCCGGAAGAGTTATGGTGGTTTAGATCACTACTTGGAGTTTGTATTTTCTGCGGTTATGGTAATTTAGTCACGTGTTGCAATGGTTCTCCTGAAATGAGCTAAGTGAAAAGTTTCCATACGATGAAGTGTGTATCCTATTAGTGGTTCAGGCGTTATGATGGAATTCTTGTGCTCTCGCGCATTGGCATGATAGGTGCGGTGAGCGGCATGAAATTTGAAAGTTGAGGATCAAGGTTGCAGTTTGGTATTAACAAGAATGTCACGAGCTCAGATGAGTAGGAAAAGATTCAGATGTTAGAGTAAGGTGGTGTTGTCTTTAGCGTCACCTGAGATCGGTGTCCTGTGTAAGGGGCTTTGTATTCTGACTTGCGGCTTCTTGATTTGCTTTACAGCATTAGTATGGCCGGTGGTATGGAGGTACAGACTTATTACCTGGTGCGGAAGGTCGTGGGAGTGTATCCCACGGGAAGATTGTATAAGTGTGACATGTAGTCACTTGATTGATTAAACATTGAATCCAAGAATGGAGATTCAGTACTACCGCTAATGTGAGAGTTTAGGCCTGAAAGGCACTCTTATCAGTTGGTTGTGAATTGTGGAAATTTGTTCCGAATTCGACGGTTGTTCTTGTGTGTCATGGGAAAAAGGTCATTGTGGATCCTTGAGAAGGTATTTGCCCAAGCATGGTATGATCAGAATCAGTTTGAGGTCCGTTGATGGGTCCAAATATGGATGTGTACTCTACACCATCCTGTGTGTGTTCATTCAGCATAGCATTCCTTATGGAGGAGTATTCGGGCGTTGGATGTTATTTTCGTCGTCAGCTACTTCATGTAATACTCTACTGTGCCGTTTGGGTTGTGAGACGGCTTGATTATTCTCACATGTGTGGTGGTCCTGTGCAGCTTGCGGTGTTATATGAGCAGGATGCCTCTCAAGATGCAAGTCATTCATTGCACCTTAGTCGTGCTTGAGTTTTCTAGCATATGGTGCTATCTGTCTCCCCGGGATTTGTATTATGCACTTAGCGTGCTCGTGGTTGATATTCGGGTATTTCGCAGTTATGAGCATTCTGCTCGGTAAGTATCTTCTTATAGATTATTATGTGTGGATCCGGTGGCACGCCGCCACGGGTATATTGTTTAGATCGGGTGGCACGCTGCCACGGGTATCATGGTTGGATCAGGTTGCACGTCGCAACAGTGTGATGTTGAGTACAATATCCCCTACCTATTATTTAATGTATTGCTTCTCGTTTTCTGAGGAAGGTTTATAATATATTTTCGGTTTTTTAAATTAATTATGTGGTTTGGGTAGTTCTTTCCAGAGTTCATTCCCTTGTGTATCACATTTGAGTTTGTAGCTTGATGGCACATTGAGGTATCCTACGAGACTTTTGGCAGTGTCTGAGCTGGCTTATTGCCTGACCAGCCTGTACTGGGTGAGACGAGATTATTGGACCTGGGATCAGTGCGATCGGATTTATGCGGCATATTTGAGCGCAAATATCGTTATTTGGTTAATAATGAGGTAATGGTTCTTATCAGGAGGAGAGACTCAATGATTTGTTGACTCAGCAGTTAGTTGTGAATTTCTACACATCACTTCCATCGTGGCAGTATTACAAGAGTTAGAACAAGACTTATATGTGTCATGGGATGTGTTGAGGGCATCATATTCGTAGAATTGTGATTATTATTGCCAGAGAGTGTTATTATGGTCAGGTGAATTAAGCAGTGCATGGTGTGGATTCAGAACAGGTATACGATCACGTATTAGCACATCGTGTAGTGATGGGTACGGTATTCGTGTGTTGGAAACAGACCTGGTAGAGGATTTCAAATGCTGAAATTTGGCTCTAAGGCTTATTTGACTAAATGAAAAGGAGGAAATGCAGGTTTACTTGGGCTGATGTGCTCAACTGGATTGTGGTAGCATAGGTAGGTGCACGAGGTGTTAAACAAAGATTATGGACAACTCTGGAGCAGTTCTTAGCACGTTCGAGGACGAACGTATGTTTAAGTGGCAGAGAATGTAATGACCCGACCGGTTGTTTTGAGCTCTAGCACGTCGTTCGATGGTTTGAGGCCATGAACAGCTTCACTTCAGGTATTATAACTTGTAAGCGTAGTCGGAATTGAAATTCGGGAAGTTCGGAGTGGATTTGGAAAGAAAATTCTCATTTCAGAAGCTTAAAGTTGGGAGAATCTGACTAATGGTGGAATTTGAGTAAAAGACCTCAGAATCGGGATTTGAAGGTTTCAACAGGTTCGTATGATGATTATGGACTTGGGCGTATATCCGGATCGGGTTTTGGATGGCCTGGGAGTTTCGGCGCCTATTGTGGAAGGTTGGCATTTTGAGAGAATTTTATGAATTTAGGTTGAAGTGCATTTCAATGTTATTGATGTTCGTTTGGGATTCCGATTTTGGGAATAGCTCCGTATGGTATTTTTGGTAATGGGAGCGCGTCCTGAAGTGGATTTGGAGGTCCGTAGGTCATTTTGGGATTATTTGGCGAAAGTTAGAAATTTGAAGGTTTTTGAGAAGTTTGACCGGAGGTGAACTTTTTGATATCGGGGTCGGATTCCGATTCTGGAAGTTGGAGTAGGTCCGTAATATCGAATGTGACTTGTGTGCAAAATTTGAGGTCAATCGGACGTGATTTGATAGGTTTCGGCATCGAATGTAGAAGTTTGAAGTTCTAAAGTTCATAAAGCTTGAATTGGGGTATGATTCATGATTTTGGCATTGTTTGATATGATTTGAGGCCTCGAGCAGGTCCGCATTATGTTTTGGAACTGGTGGGTGTGATTGGACGGGGTCCCAGGGGCCTCGGGTGGATTCTGGGTGGTTAACGGATCGAATTTAAAATTGGAGAAAGAGCTGAAGCAGCTGGTGTGTGGTGCAATCGCACCTGTGTGAAAAGGGTTGCAGGTGCGAGCCCACAGGTGCAGCGTTATGTTCGCAAAAGCGGTCCTGGACCACCTGGGCAAAGGGCCGCAAATGCGGAGTTGGGGGCGTTGATGCGCATCCACAGGAGCGGGTTTTGTCCACAGAAGCGGACTTGGTTGGGCTTGATGGAAAGCCGCACCTGTGATGGGAATGTCCGCAGGTGCGGAGCCGCATAAGCGGCTAGTGGACCGCAAATGCGAAAGTCGTCTAGGCAGAGGGTTCTTTTAAGAATCGGAATTTGGCCCATTTACTCTCATTTTCACTTGGTTGGGGCGATTTTGGAGAGCTTCAAGGGGAGATTTTCATCAAGCATCACAAGGTAAGTAATTCCCACCTATTACAAGTTAAATACATGGTTTGTATAAGGATTTAAACATGGAAATTTGTAGAAATTGTGAGATTTTGGTAGAAAACCTAGAATTTAGTATTTTTGAAATTTGACCACGAATTTGGACATGGAATTGGGAATAAATTATATATTTGAGTTCGTGAGGTTATGGGTAAGGTTTATCTTCGAAAAGTTTTGGAATCCGGGCACGTGGGCTCGAGGGTGATTTTATCGACTTTTCGAGCGGAGTTAGGAATTTAATAAATTGGATTATAATAAGTATTAGAGTGTGTATTTATGGATTTGCATGTTTATTGGCTAGTTTTGGAGCAATAGGCATCGGTTCGAGCTGCTAGAAAGGTGTTGGAGCCGGTTATGGAATTTCGGAGTAAGGTAAGTCTCCTTTCAAATCTTGTAAGAGGGAATCAACCCCATAGGTGATCTAAATTATTATGTGCTTCTATTTGTGGGGGCTACGTACGCACGAGGTGACGAGAGTCCGTACATAGCTACTAGTTATGCCTATATCCGGGTAGTTTTAGGCTTACATCATGCCTTGTTGATATTGTTATTGATTTATGTTTATTATTTTCCTTGAGAAGGAGCGGGATTGAGTTTGCTTACTAAATGTTTTGAAAGGAGTTGAAATTGAGGAAAAATTAGGATCTTAAAAGTTTTCATTTGAATTTCATATTTTGAAAAGAATGGAAGAATACTATAATAACTTAAGAAATCTATATGTAACCGCGTCGCAAGTATGATCGGCGAGCAGGGTAATTTCTTAAATTTATATTTGACCGTGTCGCAAGTATGATCCGCGAGCGGGGTAATTCCTTCTACTATTCTCATGGGAGCGGGTCGATCTCCTCGGCAGATTAATAGATGCATCTATGGTTCGCGCCGTTCGATCCTCGGCAGTGCACAGTTTACATTTATGTTGGATCGAGCCAAACGTCCTCGGTGGTATTTGTGTGTGATAACAGAACTGGAAGTCCCTCTTATAATTGGTATAAATTCATTGTTTGTGAGATCATATGTTTTAAAGGAAAGAAGTGGTTTAAGTTCTTAAATATGATGAAGACTTGTTCAGTTATTTCTTATTCTGAGTCTTATTGTTGTATATCATACTTAATTGGAATTTCATATTATCATATTGTTGGCCCTTAGTAAGTGTCGAAGTCGACCCCTCGTCACTACTTCTTCGAGGTTAGGCGGGATACTTACTGGGTACGCGTTGATTTACGTACTCATACTACACTTGCTGCACATATTTGTGCAGGTGCATTTATGATTAGCGGCCTTGTAAGAGCAAAGGCGTGTACGCATGCGGAGACTTAGGTGAGCTGCACTCCATATTACGACCCGTGGACAGCAGAGTCTCCTTCAGAGTATTGTATTTCTCCTGTCCAATTTGTATTCCGGACAGATGTTATATGTTATTTTACATTCTTAGTTGATGCTCATGCCTTTGTGACACCGGTTCTGGGATGATGAGGGGATATTCAGTATTGAAATTGGAAAACATCATTATTATTCTGTAAAGTTCATCTTTACTAGTTAAATTGAAGGAAATTCATGATTTTAAAAATATTAAAATGAGAATTAAATTAACTGTTTATTGTTGGCTTGCCTGACAGTGGTGTCCGGCGCCATCACGACCTTTAACGGATTTTGGATGGTGACATTGAAATTTTTTGCATATATAAGGTGAAAGAGAATCTCGAACATGAAGTCCACGGTTTTGAGGAGTTTGAACTCTAGAGAACTAACTTTTACTATAAACAAATAAATCACTTTATTATTTTTAGGAACTTTAACTTTATGGGGAAAAAATCTTCCTTCGTTGAATTAGTTATATGAGATTAATATTCATCAAATTTTGAGATTAAACTTTTATTTATAATTTCAGTTTTTTTAACATAATATTTTTGTAATTTCTAAAAAAGTATTCATTGAGATAGGATATACGCGTAACACGCGTATCCTAAGACTAGTACTATATTTAAAGCATGAAGGGCCTTAATAAAATATCGTTTGCGTTTTTACCCTCTATAAATAGATTTTACATCAGATAAAATTATAATTTAGGTTACTTTCCTAATATTTAGGACTATAAAAATTACTAAAATTTTAATTATTAAATTATTTCTTATTTAAAATATGTATGAAGTCCTAATATTTAGGGTTTAATAAGAATATTATAAGAAAAAGAAAACATGTAAAAAAAACTCTCCAACAAAGTAAAACTATCCGACTATATAGCATCACTAAAATTGTCTTGGAGAAAATTTTAATTCCTGATAAGAATGGTGTAACTTTGAAGTCAAGTGCGATGTGAGACCTTTAATTTATAGATTTTTCCTAGTATATATATATATATATATATATATATATATATATATATATATATATATATATATATATATATATATATCTAGAAAAAATAACTAAGTATTTTCTCTTCATCGATTTTACATGTAATATTTTTAAATTTACATTCAATAATTAGAAAAAATAACCAGTAAAATATTTAAAAATTAAAAATTTTAAAAACAAAAATTTGCATTGACCAAATTAAAGGATAACAATCTTCAATTTCATGTTTGGTTGGATATATTGTTTTCGATATAAAAAATTGCGAGAATAATTATACCACAATCTTAATTAGCTATTAGTTTTATTCTATATTTAATGTGGGAAATTTGGGAATTAGCTAGCCCCGGATAAAATAATCAATTAACCAAAATATCTTTCTCCAAAGCGCTTATTCCAAAATTCCTTAAGAAACTCAAGACTAAAGTTAGAAATAAAATTTTATCCAACTTTATATATGAAAAAGTCAAACACAGTTTTTAAATGATACTCCGTACAATCTATTTTTAATTCAATGAACTAAATATTTATCAATTAAAAGTATATCTGATGAATATTTTTGTTATTATGTAATTCCCGTATTTTTATTTTTGCATTATAATTCTAGTATAAGTTTTTGCAAATCAAAAGACCCCTTAGGGTACATAAATTTATTTTTATAAGGGAGAGTATCATCGCTAAAAATAATTAGACAATAGAGAAAAATCAATTATAGTATAGTAGTTAGAGTCAAATTGGTAAAAATACAAACTTAAAACCAAAAGGATAAGATAGTATAAGATAATATTGTGCACTCCAGATGAATTTTATTAATTATTTTTATTTTTTAAATTTAATCCAACAAACGGCAACTCCCGATTTTTTTTATACATTTTTCAGTTATTTATTGTAAAATATTAACTATACTAGTCATTTTAGATTTTACACTATAGTTATCACTTTTCCTTAAGTTATAGGGACAACTTCTTCATTCCCAAATCTCTAAAGAGATAAAAAATTTAATTTTCTAATAGGTTTTATTTGACAAATCCTTAAAGAATCTTGATAACAATATTTATGCATTACTTGCTTGTTTATAGTATTAGGTCACAGAAGTTATAACGACAAATTTCATAAGATTTTCACATAGAAATCTTTAGAAATAAGAATAAAGCATTTGTGAATTTTTATAGAGAAGAATGTCTTCCTCATTGAGTTACTTAAATAATGGGATTAACATTCAACATTTAAAAAAAAAAGAATTTACTTCATGTTTCATTACCCAAAGACATTGATTAAATATTATTTATATGATTTTTTAAAAATTATATATTCATTGATATGGGATACACGCGTAAAACGCGTATCTTAAGACTAATGTGTGTGTATATATAAAAGTTTTGGTTTGTTATTAATAAGGAATTGAAGTTTGGTATCAACAATGTTCTGCTATTTTTATAAATGATGAAATAGAAGTTGTTCTGAAGCTATCTCTACAGGAGCAGCTGTTACTTAACATGTAGTATCGACAATGCAATGCTACTTTTACAGAATGAAATAGAACTTGTTTTGAAGTTGTTTCTATAAGAGCAACTTTACTTCTTGAAATTTTTTGATGTATTTTCTTGATGCTTTTGAATAATATTCCTTTACTTCATCAAAAAAATTGTTCTGAAGCTAGTTATGACATTTTGTAATTTGTTTCGTATCTAATGTAGTCATGTATTTGCAAATTGAAAGTAATTTTAAAACACATAATAGGAATACATACTCAACAATTTAGAGTTATCGCACATAACCCCGCCCTCTTTGTTTCGGTTTCGTTAACGCGGTTGTAATATAAGATGAAGTAATGCATCCTAATTTTCAAGCTGCGTAAAAAGATAGTTGCTCCTGAATACTAAGACCACATATGTAATCTAGAGAGTTCCACAAGGTTTTTTACATTTAAGTCTGATTTGTCATGTTAGATCTATTTCTATACAACTATATACATAAATGTGCTTACTCGTCATATATTTTATTGAGAAACACAAACCAAGGTTATTTGAGGGAAAAATCTCACCTCAAGCCATAACTCTTTGACATTAAATTCTCTTGGTGAATTAAGTATACTAGAGAACCTGTTGTCAAAAGAAAAAGTACACTGGAGAACCAATTTGGTTTGCCATGGTCATGCGATAGGTTGAATCCAAGATAGTCGTGCTTTTTGGTTGGATATTGTGTGGCCGAAAAGGGATTCAAATCACAAGCTCGTTCAATTCCAGCAATATCTCGAAGTAAAGCAAATGTTTTGTAACATAAGATGAGCAATAAACAAGACAAACGATGAAAGACATAATAAAGAAGAACATATATGAGGTGGTTTTTCAGTCTCAGGTTTAAAGTACAAACACTGGCAAAAGTCCAAAATGCCCTGTCACGACCTAATTTCATTATAGGCCGTGATGGCGCCCAACACCGATACTAGGCAAGCCAACACTAATCGAACTAGTGATTTCCACTCTTAATATATTTGTTAAGTGAATAGCATCCCACATTGATAAAAGTTTTAGAATTTCACCGCTATAAAGTAGTTTTAAACAAAAGCATCAGAGTGAGAATCGGAATCATAACAATTTGTCACGACCCAAAATCACAACTTATCGTGATGGCGCATATCTCGATACTAGGTAAGCCAATAATCTCGATAAACCACAATTTCTATTAAGTTTGAAAATACAATAATTTAGTACAATATAAAATCTCATAAATACTGATACGAACACTCCCCAAAACCTGGTGTCACTGAGTACATGAACATCTAATATGGATACAAATCTGGAACATAAGGTGTATAATAGTCTAAGACGAAAATACAATAAACAAGGAGATAGGGAAAGAGAGACAAGGTCTGCGAAACACGGCAGCTACCTCTGAATCTCCTGAAAATCAACTGCGCGAAATGATCAACACCCGCTATGTCCGGGAACACCTGGATCTGCACACGAAGTGCAGGGTGTAGTATGAGTACAACCAACTCAGCAAGTAACAATAATAACTAAGGAACTGAAGATAATGACGAGCTACACAGTTACAGTTCACTTTCAGTAATTCTAGCAAAGAATAGACATGCTTTCAAATCCGGCAGTTTAAGTCAAATTAATTTTTATACAGTTCAATTTCATGTAATCCGGACATAAAATCTTTCAGAGATTTTACAACAATGACAGATAGCAATCAAGTGCAATAACAAATGCAAAGCAAGTACATCCTCTCACGCAAAAGTCACTCAACTCATCACTCGGCTCTCAGCCCTTAGTACTCACACTCAATGGGTACCCGCGCTTACTGGGGGTGTACAGACTCCGGAGGGGCTCCTACAGCCCAAGCGCCATAATCTGCACGGACAACTCACGTGCTGCATGGACAACTCACGTACTATAATATCGTGCACGGACAACTCACGTGCCATAATATCCTTACCTCACCGACAGGCCCTCGTCCTTACTCAGTCCTCAACCTTTCTAATCTCTCGGGCTCTCAGAAATCACAAAGATCAGCCCAAACAAAGATAACATAATGCATCGACAAATATCAAGAAAGACTGAGGTATGATACGCAATTAGCAATTAATTCAATAAGTACGTGCCCTCTGTGGGTCCCAACAGTACTATCACATAGCATAAGCATGATTTCTAACATGATTTATAGTCAAATTTCTTCAACACATAGAGAGCATATAGCTAACAATAAATTATTCAACTTTACAGTTTCACGGGACGAACCAAGTCATAATTCCCTCGGTGCACGCCCACACTCCCGTCACCTAGCATGTGCGTCACCTCTAAAATAATAACATGGCACAAAATTCCGGGGTTTCATACCCTCGGGACTAGATTTAAAACTGTTACTTACCTCAGAGCGTGAAATTTTTTACTCTGCTATGCCTTTGCCTCGCAAATAGGCCTCTGAATGCCTCAAATCTAGTCACAAATAATTCATTTCAGTCAATAAAATTTATTGGAATTAACTTCATAAGAAAATGCTAATTTTTCATAAAAATCCGAATTTTAGCTCAAAAATCGCATGTGGGGCCCACATATCGGAACTCGACAAATGTTACAAAATCCGAAAGCACATTCAACCACGAGTCTAACCATACCAATTTTATCAAAATCCGACCCCAACTCGACCTTCAAATCTTCAATTTAAACTAAGATAGTTTTCAAATTTTTCCAACTTAATTCGCCAATTAAATGATAAAAACAACCGTGGATTCGGGTAATTTAACCAATATTGAGTTAAGAACACTTACTCCGTTGTTTTCCTTGAAAAACTCCCAAAACTCGCCTCTTCCCGAGCTCAAATCCATCAAAAAACTTAAACTCTCTGTCCAGACCTCTCTTCTTCGCGAACGCGACAGGTCTCTCGCGTTCGCAAAGCACAACTCGACTGCCCACAAATTTAACCTTTCGCGAACGCGACCGTGGCTTCACGAACGCGACCGTGGCTTTGTGAACGCAATCGTGGCTTCGCGAACACGACTGTGGCTTCACGAACGTGACCACGTCTTCGCGAACGCGAAGCTTTACCAGCTTAGACCTTCGCGAACGCGACTGCTACCTCGCGAACGCGTAGAACAAGGACTCGGGGGTCCCCAATAGCCTCACTCCTCTTCGCGAACGCGACACCTCTCACGCGTTCACGATGCACACACAGACCATACCTTCGCGTTCGCGTTTGCGTTTACGTCTTCCCCTTCACGGACGCGAAGAAAAAAATCTCACACTCAGAAAACACTCTTCGCGAATGCGATGGCCCACTCGCGAACGCGAAAGAGAAAACCAGAAAAATGCAGCAGCAGATATCAGCAATCTCACCAAGGCCAAAAATGATCCGTTAACCATCCAAAACTTACCCGAGCCCCTCGGGACCTCAACCAAATATACCAATAAGTCCTAAAACATCATACGGACTTAGTCGAACCCTCAAATAACCTCAAACAATGCTAAAACCATGAATTACACCCCAATTCAAGCCTAATGAACTTTGAAATTTTTAATTTCTACAAATGACTCCGGAACATACCAAATCACGTCCGATTTACTTCAAATTCTGCGCACAAGTCATAAATTACATAACGGAGGTACTCAAATTTTCAGAATTGGATTTCGACCCCGATATCAAAAAGTCAACCCCACGGTCAAACTTTCCAAAAATTTAACTTTCGGCATTTCAAGCCTAATTTCACTACGGACCTCCAAATAATATTTCGGACACGCTCCTAAGCCAAAAATTACCATACGGAGCTATTAAAATCATTAAAATTCAAATCCGAGGTCGTTTACATATAGGTCCATATCCGATCCACTTTTCTAACTTAAATTTTCAATTATGAGACTAAGTGTCTCATTTCACTCCAAATTTCTTCCGAACCCGAACCCACTAATCCGGTAAGTCATAAAATAACTATAAAGAATAAATTGAGCAATAAATGGGGGAACGGGGTTATAATACTCAAAATAACCGGCCGGATCGTTACACAATAAATCCAAAACCATCAGTCTACTAGTGTGTGCCAAGACCTGGTGTCACATTTATATGGGCATTCTACTAGAAATATACAAAAGAGTACTAGTCCACTGTCTGGAAAAGAGATAGACAGAAATGAACAAAAGAAAGACTCCAGCTGTTGCAGAACGGCTCGGAAAGCAGCTCACCGGGAAGTCTCTAAGTCCAAGTCAAGCGTGCGCGCACGTCGGACTGATAACCAGATGTACCTGCCTCAGATCTTGCACATTCAAGTGCAGAAGTGTAGCGTGAGTACATAAATAACATGTACCCAGTAAGTATCTAGTCTAACCTCGAAGAAGTAGTGACGAGGGGTCGACTTTGACACTTACTAAGGGCCAAACAAAATATGATAATATGAAGTTCTAATTAAGCATGAAATATACAATAATAATAGAGCTAAACATGAAGCAAGTAAACAAATCCTTCTTTCAAGTAAGAAGCAAATCATTTCTCTCATCTATTCCTTTTACCTTTCAAGTCCGTGAAATATTATTAAATATAAAAAAGAATTTCGGTATCACTACGTACGAGTTATGTCGAGGACGTACGGCCCGATCCAAATATACATAATAATATAATATGCACTGCCGAGAGTCGAATGGACCGGACCATATAATATATCAATGAATCCTGCCGAGGCGAACGACCCGCTCCCATGAGAGTTGTCGAAAGTTTACTCCGCTCGCGAAATATATTTGTAAAGCGGTTGAACATAGATATTCTCCAGTTATCATAATATTCCTCAATATCTTTGGTAAATAGGAAATTCAACTTGTAATCTTTAAAATATCGAAATCCTCATCCTCCACATTAAAAACCAGCAAGTAGAAAGTATAATCAAGAAACGATACCAACAAATCATGGTGTAGGCCTAAATCTACCCGGACATAAGCATGAATAGTAGCTACGCACGGACTCTCGTCACGCCGTGCGTGCGTAACCCCCACAAATAGAAATACATTATGATTTAAGTTCACCTAAGGGGTTAATTCCCTCTTACAAGATTACAAAGGAGACTTACCACATCTCAAAGACCACTTCCCGATTCAAGAACGTGCTCAAAACTCCAAATTTGGTGCCAAACGACTCGAAACTAATCAAACATTATATAAGTTAATCAATTTATGCTCAATAGTTCATATTCTCACTATTAAAGTGATTACCCAACCCTAAATGCAAGAATCCTAAACTTCATCCACGGGCCCACATGCCCGGATTCTGGAAATTTTCGAAGAAAGTTGTTACCCATAACCTTAGGAACAAGAATATACGATTTTTACTAAGATTCATAACCGATTTTGTGGTCAAATCTCATTTTTATCAAAAACCTAGGTTTTCATCTAAACCCTTGATTTTCACTAATTTTTACATGTTAATCTACCCATAATCTATGTATTTAACTCATGTTGTATAGAAATTACTTACCTCAAAGTGCTAGGTGAAAGCCCCCTTCCAAAAGCTCCAAATATCGCCCATGCGATGAAGTGAAATGAAATAAATGGCCTAAGTCCCGCATTAAATGAGCTGGGCACAGGCCTCTGATGTCGCATTTGCGATACCAGGTTCGCAAATGTGACAAAATCCTCGCAAATACGAAGCCTGGCTCCAGCTGCTAAGGTCGGAAATGCGACGAAGGGGTCGCAAATGCGATCAGTGTAGTGTTCGCAAATGCGGCTCAGATGTCGCAAATGCGAAAAGTCCCCAGGATGAGCTTCTTCGCAATTGCGAAGCTCTTCTCGCAAATGTGAGTTCGCATTTGCGAACTATTTCTCGCATTTGCGAGACCTGCAATTGGTGCCAAGAAACAATAGAAATCTGGTGTATTTATCATCCCTTCCACACGTCTGAAACTCGCCCGTGCCCTTGGGGCTCCACACCAACGACCCACACAAATCTAATAACCTCATACAAACTCGCTCGAGCGATTAAAACACGAAAATAACTTCAAAAACTACGAATCAGACGCCAAAACGCATGAATTGACTCATCAAATTCAAAACTTCCAAAAAGACTTCCACTCATCTGATTTCTATCAAATCAACTCGGAATGACACCAAATTTTGCGTGCAAGTCTTAAATGACATTATGGAACTATTCCTGGTCTCGAAATTCCATTTGTCCTCGATATCACCAAAACCCGTTCCAAACCAAATTTTAAAGAACTTCAAGAACCATCTTTGGATATTAGGCGCTGAAACGCTCCCGGGTCATCAAAAACCCAAACCGAACATACGCCCAAGTTTGAAATCATCATACGAACCAATTGGAATCGTCAAATCTCGATTCTGAGGTCGTTTACTAAAAATGTTGGCCTAAGTCAAACTTAGTCTTTTAAGGCCAACTTAAGGAACAAATTGTTCCGATTTCAACCCGAACCCTTCCAAGTCTCAAACTAACCATCCCCGCAAGTCATAAAATAATAAAAACACATACGGGGAGTCTTATTAGGGGAACGAGGTTCTAGAAGGCAAAACGATCGATCGGGTCGTTACATGCCCTTAGCTATAATTTTAACGATAAGCTGACATGTCTAAATATATGCAGTGAGAGCAAAGAAAAAAAAAACAAATCAAAAGAAGCTAAAGTCGCTTTAGGTGAAATAAGTTAAAAGTGCGAGCTTTAATGATGAAATGCTCCATTGCATATATGCGTATTTTAATTGCATATATGCGTATTTTAAACAAAAGCTGAACCAAATTTTATTGATTTTAAAATCAAAAACCAAATTCAAATCAATTCAGAAAAGATTAATTTTTTTGGTTTGATTTTTATTTTAGGTTTGGTTTGATTTAGTAGAAGTTGAATATTAAAAAAAAAAAGGCAAGCCCGGTGCATTAAGCTCCCGCCATGTGCGGAGTCCGAGGAAGGGCCGGATCACAAGGGTCTATTGTACGCAACATTTTCGCAAGAGGATGTTTTCACGGCTTGAACCCGTGACCTCCTGGTCACATGACAATAACTTTACCAGTTACTCCAAGGATTTCCTTCAAGTTGAATATTAAAGTGAGGATAAAAGTTTAGTAGAAGGATACCAATATTTGATTTTAGAGTGGCGGTGAAATTTGAACACAAGACCTCTATCTGGTTTGGTATCATGTTGATGTGTGTCACTATCTCATCCAAAAATTTAAAATGCTAGAAAAATTATATTTTTATTTAAATAATCATATTTCTAACATAAATAATGTGATAGCAACAAATCATTTGTATAATTCACAGAATCTAGGATGGGGTTATATTAGGGCGAGCGTTTACTGTGCCACTTGGAATGCGAATAAGCCATTGGCACGTGGTTGGAGGGCTAGACGTGGATGTCAATGTTTTTCGTCGTGACACTGAAAGAGTCGGAGCGGCTAGATGGAGTACGTGGCCAAATGCCGAATCATTATTAGAAGCTTTTGGAGGCAAATATGTTTGTTATTGTCACGACCCGAAATTCTCACATTCGTATCGTGATGGCGCCTAATATTTCACTTGTTAGGCAAGCCAACGTTAGAATAATATTAGTTATTTTTAAATAATTTTTAAATTTATTAATAACAAAGAAACAAATGCGGAAGTAAGGTCTGAAATGTAGTGAATAATTCATAAAAATAACGGTGTCTAAATACCATCCCAGAATTGGTGTCGCAAGTGCACAAGCTTCTAGAATAATACAAATAAAGGTCTGAATAAAATAAAGCTGTCCGAAAGTAAATACACAGCTAAAATAAGATAGACGGGGAATTCAGAACTGCGAACGTTGTGCAGTTATACCTCAAGTCTCCTCTGAGTAGCTGAAATCCGAGCAAGTCTATGGTACGCCGCTGGAACCAACTCCGAAATCTGCACAAGAAGTTCAGAGTGTAGTATCAGTACAACCGACCCCATGTACTGGTAAGTGTCGAGCCTAACCTCGACGAAGTAGTGACGAGGTTAAGGCAGGTCACTTACATTAACATGTACGCAATAATAGTAACAACCACAATAATAGAATTAATTAGGTAACTCATTTCTAATAGTTGAAGCCAACTCACCAGTCATAACCAATTATTATTTCAATCAATTTCTATTGCAGTGTGCAACCCGCTCACACAACATATTCATTTTCAATCCTTCCATATATTTATATTAATCAAGTATATATAGACTTGTAAATAATTTTGTTGTAGCGTGTAATCTGATCCCCTAATATAGACTTTTAAATAAGTCCGTTGCAGCGTGCAATCCAATCCCCCAATATAGACTTTTAATAAGTCTGGTGCGGCATGCAATCCGATACCCAATATCGACTTTTAATAAATTTGTTGCGGCGTGCAATCCGATCCCCCAATATGGACTTTTAATAAGTCTGTTGCGGCGTGCAATCCGATCCCCCAATATGAACTTTTAATAAGTCTGTTGCGGTGTGCAATCTATTCACAAACAATTCGATATACTCAATACAAATTGTAGGAATTAATTCCATATGAATTTACTAATTTTCCGGATAAAATCCAAAATTTACTTTAAAAATTGACAGTATGACCCACGTCTCAAATCTTGGAAAACATACGGAATCCAAACACCCGTTCCGAGACGAGTCCAACCATACAAAGTTAACAATTTCCGACATCGGATTGGATTTCAAATCTTCATTTTACATTTTGGAAGATTTTATAAAAATATGATTTTTCTTCCATAAATTCACGGATTCATGATGTAAATGAGTATGGAATCATGAAATATAATCAATATAGGATAAGGAACACTTACCCCCAATTTTTCCCAGTAAAAATTGCCCAAAATTTCGCTTTACCGCTCAAAATGACCAAAATGAGAAAAAACTTGGAAACCTTCGTTTTTAACACTGCCCAGGCATTTTCGCACCTACGGTGCCTGTGCTCCCACTTGCGAGCTCGCATTTGCGAGAAAAATCTCGCATCTGCGAAATGGTTTGCCCAGCGTGTGTCCGCATCTACGGAACTTAGGACCGCATCTGCGGTCGCGCTTTTGCGCAAAAATGGCCGCACCTGCGAAGACCACAGGCCAGCTCAGTCCCGCATCTACATAAATTCCGCCGCACCTGCGGCATCGCACCTGTCGGCTAATACCCTCGCAGCGATTACATCAGAGGCAGCAAATTTCCAGAATTTGCTTAAGTTCACAATTTGATTCGATATCGATCTGAATCACACTCGGGGTACTCGGACCCCGTTCGAATATACCAACAAGTCCCGTAACATGATACGGACTTACTCGGGGTCTCATATCACGTCAAACAACGTTGAAATTACAATTCAAACCTCGATTCGAACTTTTGAGTTTTAAACTTTTCAATTTACAAATCTCATGCCAAAACATATTAAATGAATCCGGAATGACTTCAAATTTGGCACACAAGTCATAAATGACATACCATAGCTATTCTAATTTTCAGAATCGAATTTCGACCCCGGTATCAAAAAGTCAAATCCGTGGTCAAACTTTTGGAAATCTTTAGCCTTTAAATTACTAGTTTTTCGTTAAATGGCCATAACTTGAGTTAGGGACCTCCAAATTAAATTCTGGGCATACACCCAAGTTCCAAATCACGATACGGACCTACCGAAACTATCAAAACACTTATCTGGATCCGTTTGCTCAAACTATTGACCAAAGTCAACTCAGTTGAGTTTTAAGGCTTTATTTCATATTTTAATCCATTTTTCACATAAAAAATTTTCGAAAAATTATACGGACTGCGCACGCAAGTTGAGAAATAATGAATAGTGCTTTTTCGAGGTCTTAAAACACATAATTAATTATTAAATTTAAAAATAATATTTTGGGTCATCACATTCTCTACCTCTAAAACAAATGTTTGTCCTCGAATGAAGTTAGAAAAAGTACCTGAGCTGGTGAATAAGAGTAGATATTTACTCCGCATGTCCGACTCGAACTCCCAGGTAGATGCCTCTACCGGCTGACCTCTCCAGAACACTCGAACTGAAGGATAACTCTTAGACCTCAACTGTCGGACCTGCCGGGCTAGAATAGCTATCGGCTCCTCCTCTTAAGTCAAATCTTTGTCCAATTGGAATGAGCTGAAATCTAACACAAGGGACGGATCACCATAATATTTTTGGAGCATAGACACATGGAACACCGGATGAACCGCTGATAAACTAGGTGGTAGTGCACGCATGTAGGCTACTTCACCCACCCTTTCAAGAATTTAAAAGGGTCCAATATACCTAGGGCTCAACTTGCCCTTCTTTTCGAACCTCGTTACACCTTTTATAGGTGAAACCCGAAGTAATATTCTTTCTCCAAACATGAATGTAATATCACGAACTTTATGGTCGGCATAACTCTTTTGCCTAGACTGAGTTGTGCGAAGTCGATCCTGAATAACCTTGATCTTATCCAAGGCATCCTGTACCTAATCGGTACCCAACAACCGAGCTTCTCCCGGTTCGAACCAGCCAGCTGGCGAACGGCATCGCCTTCCGTATAATGCCTCATATGGAGCCATCTGAATGCTCGATTGGTAGCTATTATTATAAGAAAACTCCGCAAGTGGCAAGAACTGATCCCAAGAACCTCCAAAGTCTATACACAAGCGCGAAGCATATCTTCCAATATCTGAATAATGCGCTCTAACTGTCCGTCTGTCTGTGGATGAAATGTTGTACTCAATTCAACCCGCGTGCCTAATTCACACTGTACAACCCTCCAGAAGTGTAAGGTAAATTACGTACCTCGATCTGAAATAATAGACACGGGCACACCGTGTAGGCGGACAATCTCACGAATGTAAATTTCAGCTAACTGCGCTGAAGAATAGGTAACTGCCACCGGAATGAAATGTGCTGACTTAGTCAACATGTCCACAATGACCCAAACTGCGTCAAATTTTCTCTGAGTCTGTGGGAGTCCAACAACAAAATCCATAGTGATACGCTCCCATTTCCACTCAGAAATTTCTAACTTCTGAAACAAACCACCAGGTCTCTGATGCTCGTACATAACGTGCTGACAATTCAGACACCGAGCTACATATGCAACTATATCATTTTTCATTCACCTCTACCAATAATGTTTCTGCACATCTTGATACATTTTGGCGGTACCTGGATGAATAGAATACTTGGAACCGTGTGCCTCTTCAAGGATTAATTCACGAAGCCCGTCAATATTAGGCACACAAATACGACCCTGCATTCGTAGAACTCCATCTTCCCCCACAGCAACCTGTTTGGCATCACCGTGCCATACCGTGTCCTTAAAGACAAGTAAATGCGAATCATCATACTCCCTCTCTCTGATGCGCTCATATAAAGAAGACCGAGCGACTGTGCAAGCTATAATCCGACTGGGTTCTGAAACATCTAACCTCACGAATTGATTAGCCAAAGTCTGAACATCTGCAGCTAATGGCCTCTCACCAACCGGAATATACGCAAGACTGCCCATACTCACAACCCTTCTACTCAAAGCATCGGCCACCACATTGGCCTTTCCGGGGTGATACAAAATGGTGATATCATAGTCTTTCAACAACTCCAACCATCTTCTCTGCCTCAAATTAAGATCTTTTTGTTTGAACAGATACTGAAGGCTACGATGATCAGTAAATACCTCACACGAGACACCGTAGAGGTAATGCCTCCAAATCTTCATCGCATGAACAATGGATGCCAGTTCTAAGTCATGAACAAGATAATTCTTCTCGTGAGCTTTCAACTGCCACGATGCATATGCAATCAGCTTGCCATCTTGCATTAATACTGCACCAAGCCCAATGTGAGATGAGTCACAATATACCGTATACGATCCTGAACCTATATGTAATACCAACACTGGCGCCGTAGTCAAAGCAGTCTTAAGCTTCTAAAAGATCAACTCACACTCGTCTGACCATCTAAATGGGACACCCTTTTGGGTCAGTCTAGTCAATGGGCTTGCTATAGATGAAAACTCTTCCACAAACCGACGATAATAACCTGCTAAACCCAGGAAACTCTGGATCTCTGTAACTGAAGTTGGTCTAGGCCAATTTTGAACAGACTCTATCTTCTTAGGATCCACCTTTATGTCTTCTGTCGATACAACATGCCCTAAAAAGGCAACCGAGTCTAACCAAAACTCACATTTTGAAAATTTGGCATATAGCTTATTATTCTTCAAAGTATGAAGCACACTCTGAAGATGCTGCTCATTCTCCTCTCGACTGCTAGAGTAAATCAAGATATCATCAATGAATACAACCACAAAAGAATCCAAATAGGGCTTGAACACCCAATTCATCAAATTCATAAATGTTGCTGGGGCATTTGTCAACCCAAATGACATCACTAGGAATTCGTAATGCCCATACCGAGTCTGAAAAGCTATTTTAGGGACATCAGATGCCCTAATCTTCAACTGATGGTAACTAGACCTCAAATCGATCTTCGAAAATACTTTGGCACCCTGAAGTTGATCAAATAGGTCAGCAATTCTTGGCAACGGATATTTGTTTTTGATAGTGGCCTTATTCAGCTGCCGATAATCTATACACATCCACGTAGAACCATCTTTCTTCTTTAGAAATAATACTGATGCACCACAGGGCAAGACATTGGGTCTAATGAATCCCTGATCAAGCAATCCTTGTAACTGCTCCTTCAATTCTTTCAACTCCGGCGGGGCAATACGGTATGGTGGGATAGAAATGGTTTTGAGTGCCCGGAGCTAAATCAATACATAACTCAATATCTCTGTTGGGTGGCATCCCCGGCAAATCTACAGGAAATACTTCTAGAAATTCACGAACAACTGGTACTGAGTCCGTAGAAGGAACATCTGCACTGGGATCGTGAATATAAGCCAAATAGGCTAGACACCCTTTCTCTATCATACGCCAAGCTTTCATATAAGTAATACCCCTGCTGGAAAAATGACCTGGAATTCCTTTCCACTCTAACCGAGGTAACCCCGGCATGGCTAGGGTCACTATATTGGTATGACAATCCAATATAATATGATAAGGGGATAGCCAATCCATACCCAAGATAACATCAAAATCTACCATATCAAGAAGTAGAAGATCCACACTAGTCTCAAGAATACCAATAGTAACCACACACGAATGATAGACATGGTCTACTACAACAGAGTCTCCCACCGGTGTAGATACACAAATAGAAGCACTCAGAGAATCACAAGGCACAACCAAATATGAAGCAAAATAGGAGGACCCATAGGAATAAGTAGATCCTGGATCAAATAGAACTAAAGCATCTCTATGGAAAACTGGAATAATACATGTGATCACAGCATCAGATGACTCGGCCTCAGGCCTTGCTGGAAAAGCACAAAATCGGGGCTGAGCCCCACCATTATAAACTGCGTCCTCATGACAGCCTCTAACTGGATGGCCTACACCTCTAACGGTCTGACCTCCATATCTAATGGCCTGACCTCTACTCTAGCTGTCTGACCCCTAACTCTAGCTGGCTTAGCAGGCGGTGAAGAAACCGGTGCCGGTATGATGGCACGAGAATCCTGCCAAGATCTGTTACTCGCTAACCTAGGGCAATACCTCCTGATGTGACCAATGTTCCCACACTCATAGCACCCATCCTGATGTCGTGGCTGCTGAAGCTGAAGCTGACCCGAATGGGCCGCATATCCGTTGTAGTAACTCTGGAGTGGTGGTGCACTGATAGGAGCTGAATGTGCACTAAATGTTGGCTGCCCAGAATAAGGCATAATAGGACTGTGACTCCCTGAAGCATCGGGAGATGCATGAAGTTCTGAATGAAACGGTCTGGGAGGATGACCCCTACCAAAATTACCCCTACATCCAGACAAGGCATCAGATGCCCTAATATTCTACTGATGGTAACCAGACCTCAAATCGATCTTCGAAAATACCTTGGCACCCTGAAACTGATCAAATAGGTCATCAATTCTTGGCAGCGGATATTTGTTTTTGATAGTGGCCTTTTTCAACTGCTAATAATCTATACACATCCTCATAGAACCATTTTTCTTCTTTACAAATAAAACTGGTGCACCCTAGGGCAAGACATTGGGTCTAATGAATCCCTAATCAAGCAAGTCTTGTAACTGCTCCTTCAATTCTTTCAACTCCGGCGGGGCCATACGGTATGGTGGGATAGAAATGGGCTGCGTGCCCGGAGCTAAATCAATACATAAGTCGATATCTCTGTCGGGTGGCATCCCCTGCAAATCTGCAGGAAATACTTCTGGAAATTCACGAACAACTGGTACTGAGTCCATAGAAGGAACATCCGCACTGGGATCGCAAATATAAACCAAATAGGCTAGACACACTTTCTCTACCATACGCCGAGCTTTCATAAAAGAAATAACCTTGATGGCAGAATGACCAGGAGTTCCTTTCCACTCTAACCGAGGTAACCCCGGCATGGCTAAGGTCACTGTCTTGGCATGATAATCCAATATAGCATGATAAGGGGACAGCCAATCCATACCCAAGATGACATCAAAATCTACCATATCAAGAAGTAGAAGAACCACACTAGTCTCAAGACTACCAATAGTAACCACACACGAACGATAGACATGATCTACTACAACAGAGTCTCCCACCGGTGTAGATACACAAACAGAAGCACTCAGAGAATCACAAGGCACAACCAAATATGAAGCAAAATAGGAGGACACATAGAAATAAGTAGATCCTGGATTAAATAGAACTGAAACATCTCTATGGCAAACTGGAATAATACCTGTGATCACAACATTAGATGACTCGACCTAAGGCCTAGCTGGAAAAGCACAAAATCAGGGCTGAACCCCACCACTCTAAACTGCGTCCCTGGGACAGCCTCTAACTTGCTGGCCTCTACCTCTAACGGTCTGACCTCCACCTCTAATGGCCTGACCTCTACCTCTATCTGCCTGACCCCTACCTCTAGCTGGCTGAGCAGGCGGTGAAGCAACCAGTGCCTGTATTATGGCACGAGAATCCTATCGAGATCTATTACTCGCCAACCTAGGGCAATACCTCCTGATGTGGCCAATGTTCCCACACTCATAACACCCATCCTGATGTCGTGGCTGCTGAAGGTGAAGCTGACCCGAACAGGACGGATAACCGATGTAGCGACTCTGGAATGGTGGTACACTGATAGGAGCTAGATGTGCACAAAATGTTGGCTGCCCAGAGTAAGGCATAATAGGACCATGACTCCCTGAAGCACCGTGAGATGCCTGAAGTGCTGAATGAAACGGTCTGGGAGGATGACCCCTACCAAAATTACCCCTGCATCCAGACGAGGCATCACTGAAACCACCGAACTGATGAGGCCTCTTATCAGACATCTGCCCTCTCTCATGTGCAAGAATCATCTCGATCCTCCTCGCGACATTAGCAGCCGCCTGAAAAGAAATCTCACTTCCGGTCTCCTTGGCCATCTGAAGCTTGATAGGGTGAGTGAGTCCCTCAATAAACCTCCTCACTCACTCTCCCTCAGTAGATAGTAAAAGGAGAGCATGACGGGCCAAATCCACAAAACGGGACTCATACTTAGTAACAGTCATACTGCCCTGCTGTAGACGCTCAAATTGCTTGCGGTAATCCTCTCTCAGTGTGATAGGAAGGAACTTCTCCAGATATAGCTGAGAGAACTGCTCCCAGGTAAGTGCAGGCGATCCAACTAGTCTGGCCAATGTATAATCTCTCCACCACCTCTTGGCGGAACTCGTCATCTGAAATACAGCAAAATCAACCCCATTAGTCTCAACTATACCCATGTTCCGCAGCACCTCATGGCAGCAGTCAAGATAATATTGTGGGTCCTCAGGAGGTGTACCATTGAAGTGAACTGGACAGATCTTAGTAAACTTATCCGGTCTGTACCGCAACAACTAGCTGAACTACCCCAACTGGCGAGGCTGTTGGAGCCTGATTCTGGGGTGCCATCTGCTCCGGAGCGGGAGTAGTGGGAGTTTGTGCTCCTCCCCCAGCCTGTGAGACGGCCGGTGCCACTGCAAATGTACCATTCTGGGCCACGCCCTCCATAAGACTCACCAAACGGACTAGAGCATCCTGAAGTATTGGAGTAGCTATGAATCCTTCCGGAACCTGAACTGGTCCGACTGGTACATTCGGAACTGGAGCCTTGTCCTGAAGATCCACCTTAGGTTCTACAACAGGTGCAGCTGCTCGAGCTCTAAACTGAGCTCTTTCTCTGCCTCTGCCTCTGCCTCCGCCTCTAGCACGACCTCGGCCTCGACGTCTACCCCTGGCCATAGTTGCCATTGGGGGATCTGGTCCCTGACCGTCGGTAGATGTATTACGTGTTCTCATCATCTATGAGCGAATAAGAATAGAATGGTTCAATTATCGATGATAGAATAAGATCGCACGACAGAATAAGAAAGAAGTGATATTGTTCCTAAACTTCATAGCCTCTAAGAGATAAGTATAGACGTCTCCGTACCAATCCTTCAGACTCTACTAAGCTTGCTCGTGACTCGTGAGACTTATGTAACCTAGGGCTCTGATACCAACTGTCATGACACAAAATTCCCACTTTCGGACCGTGATGGCGCCTAACATTTCACTTGCTAGGCAAGCCAACGTTAGAATAATATTAGCCATTTTAAATAATTTTTAAATTTATTAATAACAAAGAAATAAATACGGAAGTAAGGTCTGAAATGTAATGAATAATCTATAAAAATAACAGTGTCTAAATACCATCCCAGAATTGGTGTCACAAGTGCACGAGCTTCTAGAATAGTACAAATAAAGGTCTTAATAAAATAAATCTGTCTGAAAGCAAATACACAACTAAAATAAGATAGACAGGGAATTCAGAACTGCGGACGCTGTGCAGTTATACCTCAAGTCTCCTCTGAGTAGTTGAAATCCGAGCAAGTCTATGGTACGCCACTAGGACCAACTCCGAAATCTGCACAAGAAGTGTAGAGTGTAGTATCAGTACAACCGACCCCATGTAGTGGTAAGTGCTTAGCCTAACCTCGACGAAGTAGTGACGAGGCTAAGGTAGGTCACTTACATTAACACGTACGTAATAATAGTAACAACCACAATAATAGAATTAATCAGGTAACTCATTGCTAATAGTTGAAGCCAACTCAACAGTCATAACCAATTATTATTTCAATCAATTTCCGTTGCAGTGTGCAACCCGCTCACACAACATATTCATTTCCAATCCTCCCATATATTTATTTTAATCAAGTATATATAGACTTTTAAATAAGTCTGTTGCAGCGTGCAATCCGATCCCCTAATATAGACTTTTAAATAAGTCTGTTGTGGCGCGCAATCTGGTCCCCCAAAATAGAATTTTAATAAGTCTATTGCGTGGTGTAATCTGATCCCCTAATATGGACTTTTAATAAGTCTGTTGCGGCGTGCAATCCGATCCCCCAATATGGACTTTTGATAAGTCTGTTGCGGCGTGCAATCTGATCCATCAATATATATATTTACTTTCATTTTCGTTGCGGCGTACAACCCGTTCCCCTAATATAACTTTAAACAACTCATAAATGTAATAAAAATTTCTTCAATAAATACCACGTCCAATGAGAAACTATTATGTATCAAGGCATATAATAATCATAATTTATTTATGAACAAACAATGACAATTAGCAATTAATTGTGAATATCGTGGAGAAAATAGGCAGTTTAATATTTAGTATGCTAAATGTCAAATAACAATTAAGACACATAAATCAAATAGCTTGTAACAATTATTGCAGGAATTCAAGAATTAATATTTGACAAAGAATAGGAGAGAAACAATTATTATAACAATTAATTCGTGTCTTAGAACAATTTATGATTTTCAAATAATTATGCAAACAATTAATTTGACGACGTATAGACACTCGTCACCTCGCCTATACGTCGTTCACATGTATTTCACATAACAAATAATTTAAGGGTTCTATTCTCTCAAGTCAAGGTTAACCACGACACTTACCTCGCTTCGCAATTTCAATCAATTACTCGACCACAGCTTTTTCTTTTAAATTTGACTCCAAAAGCTTCAAATATATTCACAAATAATTCGATATACTCAATACAAATCGTAGGAATTAATTCCATACGAATTTACTAATTTTCCGAATAAAATTCAAAATTCACTTTAAAAATTGACAGTAGGACCCACGTCTCAAATCTTGGAAAAACTTACAGAATCCAAACACCCGTTCCGAGACGAGTCCAACCATACAAAATTACCAAATTCCGATATCGGATTGGCTTGAAAATCTTCATTTTATATTTTTGGAAGATTTTATAAAAATCTGATTTTTCTTCCATAAATTTACGGATTCATGATGTAAATGAGTATGGAATCATGAAATATAATCAATATAGGATAAGGAACACTTACCCCAAATTTTCATCGTGAAAATCGCCCAAACTTTCGCTTTACCCGAGCTCAAAATGACCAAAATGAGAAACAAATGGGAAACCTTCATTTTTAACATTGCCCAGGCATTTCTGCACATGCGGTGCTTGGGCTCGCATCTGCGAAATGGTTTGCCCAACATGTGTCCGCATCTGCGGAACTTAGGACCGCATCTGCGGACGCGCTTTTGCGCAAAAATAGTCGCACCTGCGAAGACCCCAGGCCAGGCCAGACCCGCATCTGCGCAAATTTCGCCGCACCTGCGGCATCGCACCTGCGGCCAAGACCCTCACAGGTGCGATAATATCAAAGGCAGCAAATTTCCAGAATTTGCTTAAGTTCACAATTTGATCCGATTTCGATCTGAATTACACTCGGGGTACTCGGGACCCCGTCCGAATATACCAACAAGTTTCGTAACATAATACGGACTTACTCGAGGTCTCATATCACGTCAAACAATGCTGAAATTACAATTCACACCTCGATTCAAACTTTTGAGTTTTAAACTTTTCAATTTGCAAATCTCATGCCAAAACATATTAAATGAATCCGGAATGACTTCAAATTTGGCACACAAGTCATAAATGACATAACGGAGCTATTTCAATTTTCAGAATCGAATTTCGACCCCGGTATCAAAAAGTCAAATCCGTGATCAAACTTTTGGAAATCTTTAGCCTTTAAATTACTAGTTTTCCGTTAAATGGCCATAACTTGAGTTAGGGACCTCCATATTAAATTTCGGACATACGTCCAAGGCCAAAATCACGATACGGACCTACCAGAACTGTCAAAATACTGATCTGGATCTGTTTGCTCAAAATGTTAACCATTTTAATCCATTTTTTAACCATTTCAAAATGTCAGCTCAGTTGAGTTTTAAGGCTCTATTTCACATTTTAATCCATTTTTCACATAAAAACTTTTCGAAAAATTATACGGACTGCGTACGCAAGTCGAGGAATAATGAATAGTGCTTTTCGAGGTCTTAGAACACAGAATTAATTATTAAATTTAAAGATGACATTTTGGGTCATCACAGTTATATTTTACAATCAACTCCTTTAAATATTTTCTTCCTAATTGATAGTATAGTCAATTTATTTAATCATTCTTGAGATATTATTGATCTTATGTAAAGTTTTATTAATTTTACTTTCGAAAAATATGTATCCAGTAGGGGAAATATTTTTATTTTTTTATGAGCAATATTATATAGGCATGTGAATGAAGAATTAGATCTTTTATTTTATTGAGTATATCAATTAGTGTATTATCTTCTACTTGGATAATTTTTCGTAGTACTTATGTTACGAAATAAGTTCAAAAATCAGTATGAAGCTAATTAGTGCAAGGTATGTACATAAGCTATTGTAAAGTAAAAATTAATTTACCTTTTAATAGAATAAGAAGAATGAACGAGAAAGTCATTTAAGGGCATGTCATTCATCGCCTTGAAAAATAACATAATATTTGGACTATGCCATAATGATTATTGACATAGCAAATGATTGAAATCAAAGAATTTAGTTACTATTATAAAGAATTATAGGGGTAATTATTTAAAATATACTTGTTATATGGAGTATGTAATATGAATAATATTTAGGGCCATATATTTTTGGGGGCCTAAAGCCTTGGCTTTAGTTACCTTGGGGTTAGCTGCCCCTGGCCAGCAGCGCCACCTTATTGCCAATTACTAGCAATTAACAGTTCGTGAATTGTGGTGACGGACTAGCTCGATGTTCTAGTATTTCCTGAACGAAATTATAATGTATCGGCCGCGATAAAAGGAGGTGAGCTCTTTTGTTACACCTCTTGTGCTTTTGGGAATTATAAGCAGAATAATTAATTAGCCTTTTCATGTAACACCCAGTAAATAAACATATACTGCCACTTGTACTCTGGTGCTTATAACCTCCATATTAATATTTTACCAATTTCCTTTTATTTTAAGGTAATCCAAATTGGTTTACAAGAAAAAGTTTAAGTTACGTCAAATTTGCCCATCAATGGATCCCAACATAAAAATTGGATGAATCGGACGGTTTTCATTTTTGTGAACTAAATTTGACATCCTAAGATAGTCACATATAGATCCAACACAAAAACTAAAATTACATATGCTGATAGTCTATCTCTTGCAATTGCTAGGAGGAAATCGAACTTCCAGAAATAAAATTGAGGATAAAATTGAGATTTAGTTCGGATTTAACCAAGACATAGTTAGTTAACCTAGTCTAGAGTGTGGTCTAGAGTGTTTATAAGAGAGCGGAACTAAAATGTGGTTTCTTTGGACTCAAAGAACCATAATTTGTGGGAAAAAAAGACTGGCCACCATAATATATATAGCGCCCTAGTTGACCGCGCTATACCTTAACGGCCGTTTGGCCGTTAACATATAGCGCAGTCAACTAAGGCGCTATATATATTATGTGGGCCCACCAATAATTCTTCTGGGCTTAACTGACATACCGATAATTCAACCTTATATAGCGTGCATATATAAGGCGCTATACCTGAAATAATTGTATCTCCCGGACTGGTTTTTGCATTATTTAAAGAGGTTCAGGATTTGTAAAAATTCATTCATAAATATTTTCAAGTCTTTTGAAATATTTCTTCGTTAAGTTGTTTTGCATTTTGTCATAATGTCTGAAGAGCGAAGAATTAGGGTTTTATTATATTTGGGAGGGGGTGATGTTGTGGTGGCGAATAACTCAGTAAGCTATAGTTTATCTCTACAGTGTCATATTAAGTTGCCACTTACAATGGAGTACGATACATTGTTATCGTTGTTATGTAAAAAAAAATGAGTGTGAGCAAATGTTTGGTGAATATTAAGTAACCGGAAGATATCCGTATTATGTCACTCCGCAAGGAGTTGCTTGTTATGCTGAGTTTAACATCGAAGACGATGAAACTTTGAGAGATTGTTTGAGGACTCCGGATAAATACCAGAAATTTCTTGTGATAAGAATGTTGGAAATGTACGTCAAGGCCGAAGACGTTCGCAATAATGAGGTTTCTCAAAGTAGGGATATTCCTCAATCATCGGGTGATTATTTTGGAGCAGTTTTAGCCAAACAGGTTTCGGGTGAGAGAGTTTGGCCTGATCTAAACTTATCTACACGAGCGAATGAGGAGCGAGGAAATAATTTATCACCTAGTTTACATAATCCACAAGCCGAGTGGTAAACTTTAATTTTTCTTTGTGTTACGATATTTATTTTTATGTATTGAATTTGTATTAACACTCATATATTACACAGGGGGTACAGGCCAGATTAGAATTTTATAAGTTATGAATCAACGCCCAGTTAGAATATGACTAGTTTTGATGTGTTGGATTATGGTGGTCCTTCCGGGAGTCATCATCAATAGGATAATGTCCATCATGGGATATCAACACATTATGATTTTTAAGTGAAGTGATAAAGCTATATGTAAAGTTTGGATCAATTTGAGTAACTCATTATTTTATTGGTTGTGCTGTGAAAACGAGTTACTTGAAGGTCATGTCCTTACTCAATTGTCCGAAGACGACATATTTAATCGGGATCTGGCAGATGCGCAGAGTCAGGAAGAGAATACTGATTAATGCTGATGAGTCTAGAGATGACACACCCTTCCCGGATAAGGGTGATGATGAGGAGGAAGAGAATGTTAAACCTGATTTGACGAGGGAGCATGCTCCACCTCCCGTTAGACCAAGAGTGTACGAGTCCCACGTGCCGTTTCATTCAAGGGAGATTCCCTACCTTGATCATTTTCCAAGTATGCCGAATGTGGATGCCCTCACAAGGGATCTTGACGAAATTCGGACAGCAATGTGGGATGAATCTAGAGCAACGGTGCTGTCAAAAGGCATGCTTTTTCCTGATAAAGCGCGCCTAAGCAGGGCGGTGCGAATGTACAACATAAAGAGTGTCGTGAGATCGTGGTTCATGAGTCTCCGTATGTATACAAGGTTATTTGCCGTAGATGGTTTATGAGTTTTAATTGGATGTTGCGTGCGAGGAAGACGATAACAAATATGTGGGTTGTGGATAAATACATTGGCACCCACAATTGTGAAATGGACACATTCAGTGGGAATCATTTTAACTTGAATGTTGACTTGATTTTTCTTGTCTTGATTTCACATATTGAAGCGTCCATAAGGTAGAAGATCAAAGAGTGTATAACATATGTCCACCAGGAATATAGGTGTATCATAACCAAAAGAAAGGCATTTCTCGAGCGCAAATGTGCGTTTGAAATTGTTTATGGTAACTGGGATAAGTCATTTGCATCTATGCCCAGGTACATGGCCGCATTGCAATACTTTAACCCCGGGACTGTTGTTGAATGGAAGCTTGAGCGGAGTCCGGGAATACCAGAACATATATTCAGATATGTGTTTTGGGCATTTAAATCAGTAATTGATGGTTTTGTGCATTGCCGCCCGGTAATATCCATAGACGACACTCATGTCTATGGAAAAATATGATATTAAGTTGTTGGTCGTTGTTGCAGTAGATGCTAATGGAAGTATATTTCCACTAGCTTTTGCAATTTGTGCCAATGAAAACCTAGAGACGTGGACATTATTTCTGAACCACTTGAAGGAGCACATTGTCAGACAACATTTAAGTATTTGTCTAATATCTAATCGGCATGGTGATATTTTAAGTTCTGTACAGAATTTGCATGGATGGCAGAAACCGTATGCCTACCATCGTTACTGTGTGAGACACTTGAAGGCCAATTTCCAGAAGGCATATCCCAACAAGGATTTGCATGATTTAATGTGAATGGCTGCAATAGATCACCAAGAGTGTAAATTCAGGAATCGAATGGAATTGATCAGGCAAGAAGACCAAGAAGCCTATCATTGGTTGATGCGACATGATCTTGACAAGTGGACTTTGCATGCGGATGGTGGCAGAAGATGGGGAATTCTGACTATAAATGTGTCAGAGTCTGTCAATGGGTTATTGAAGTCTGCCCGTGGATTGCCTGTCACTGCCATGGTGCAGATATCATTCAAACTGATGGCGGAGAGGTTTGTTGAAAGGGCTAAAGGTGCATCGTCATTGATGGAAAAGAGTGTTGAATTTATGCCAATACCAATGAAAAGATTTGAGAAATACAGGAATCGAGCACATTAGCATTTATTTTTGCAGTATTGCAACGAGCAAAATATATTTGAAGTTCGCACCGCTATCCATCACAATGGGGGGAATAATACACACACCGTTAATAAATCTAGAAGGTTATGCTCCTGTGAAAAATGGTCCATCTATCACATGCCGTGCTCACATGCCATGAAGTGCTTTTAACATACAGGTTTAGCGGCAACGAGGTACGTTGATAAAGAATATAGTGTTGCCGCATACTTAAACACCTATAGTGGATAGTTGCAGTCAGTGGGTGCTGAGCATTATTGGTTGCTGGAACCATTTAAAATAGTGTGTAACAAGGAGTATTTGCGTCAACGATAAAAGAACGCGTATATAAAACCAAATGGATGTTGGTGATACTGTTTATGCCCGTAAATATGGCATATGTTTGCAAACATGACACGACTATCGTAAATGTCCTTCAGCTGGTTTGGGTAGCGGTGGTAATACAGCTCCTGGTGAAAGTTCATCCAATGTGCCCAATTATCAAGAATACACGTAGTGTTTATTTCTGTAATTTATTATAATAAGTGTATGTACATGTTCATCTTGCAGAATGTATGAGATAAAAGTATATTTCCATTGGTGTTAAGCCTTATTGATATTTAGCATTAATACTTCAGTACAACAATTTAACATACACCCCAAGAAAAAAAAATTATTCACCATTATCGTCGTTGTCTGGCACTATTTCATTGTCATTGTCTTCATCTTCTTCGTCAACATCGTGTACGCACCCTTCGGGACCGATGACATCGTAATCTAGGCCCCAATTGACACACATTTCTCATATTTTATTGCTAACATCAATAAGACCACTTGCTTGATTTCTATAATAATATGAGACTCCAATATCCAACATCTGTGGTAGAAACTTAGGTAGTCCCTCCCACTCGACAACTGTTGGGAAAATAAGATAATATGTAATTTTTCATTTTCTAATAATTCCCAGTACTGATCCTCCGTTCCTCCCAGGAAGTTAAGATCATCCATTGCATGATGAACAACTAGTGCCTTTTCCATCTCTAGAATCTCCTTCATCAAATGCCGAATCACTTCTAGTTCATCTTTGTGTGTGTTTGTTAGGAAGGTTGCAGACAGTACTTGTGGCACAACAAGCCCATGATAGCGACATAGTACTTCATAATCACATTGTAGTTTTGAATAAAGGGGAACCCATTTTAGTTTTTCTCCCCAAATTCGCATACCTTCAGGCTTTGTAGAATGCGCTTTGTCCTCAATAATATGCCCTGCAACTTTGAGATCAGTGTGTATATTAATAGGCTTATTTTCTAAGGGACGCAGAACACCATACCACTTGTCATCAACCAAGTCAGTATAGCAACCTAGCATATTTTTTTCAAGGTAGGGATCGATAGTGTTAAGACGTATTCCATGGGGATCTGTTGAACTACCTTCACCCTTCTGCCTCTTTTTGAACCACTTATTAAATGTTAGTGGCATTTAAATGGATGTTGTAATGTTTCTTCAAATGGTCTTTGAATACAGATGTCTTGGTCCAGTTTAATAAGATGTCTTGTACCCTAAAGAATCATTATCACGCTCAGCATAGCGCGTCACCAATATGTGTTATGTCTATTGTATTGTCGAGCTGAAAAAGCTTCCGTTCTGAAAAAGTTGTCTTGTACCCTAAAGAATCATTATCACGTGCAGCATAGCGCGGCACCAATATGCATTATGTGTATTGTCTTGTCGACCTGAAAGCTGCCGTTCTGGAAAAGTTGTCTTGTACCCTAAAGAATCATTATCATGCACAACATAGCGTGGTACCAATATACGTTATGTGTATTGTCTTGTCGAGCTGAAAAAGCTGCAATTCTAAAAAAGTTGTCTTGTACCCTAAAGAATTATTATCACGCGAAGCATAGCGCGACACCATTATGCGTTATGTGTTTTATCTTGCCTATAAAAGCCTAGCGCATTTTAGTTATTATTTGCGCTTAACCAAAACAAATAGAAAAACTTTTCATAAATTTTTCATTTTTCTTGCATTAAGAAATGTCTGGACGCAATGACGTACCAATGTGTTATTGTGGCAAACGTGCGATTTTGAAGCCATGTTGGTCAAATAGTAATATGGGGCGCAGACGCTGGATATGTCAACTTATAAGTTATTGTTTTGGAAAAAATATTTGTTAATATTTTTTATATAAAATGTTAACTAATAGTGTTGTGTTATAATCCCCATTGGTAGGACGAAAATCAATGTAGATTTGAAGAATGGTATGATGAATCCATTAACTAGGAATACTACAAATCATGTTTGTAGTATATTTGGAATATGACCGGTGAATATGAACTCCGGATCTTTAAACTACAACAACAACTTGCGGCAGTGCAGGAGAAACTAAAAGAGGCGGAAGAAAAATAAAAGGTTGGAAGAGAAATTTAAGTGGTTGAAGCAGAATAATGGGCGATAGTGACTAAACAAACACATGGATGTATTGAGTGTAGTATTTTATCTTTATGTTTTCCATGTCGTATATTTTCATTAGTTGTACCGAATTTAAATTATGTTAAGTTGCTATGTTTATTTTTGTGTTGTAATATTAAACTAATAAATAACCCGAGAAATAAGAACACATGCGCATATAATATAAACCATAAATAATGTTGCTATTACATACTGAATGTCATATGTACAGATAATAAAAAATGTTAATGTTTCCCACAGCCTGTATGCTTTAAAGCATTGGCTGGCCTGAGGCGCATCGCATCCCGCTCGGCTACACTATCAGGATCATCCTCATCATGTCGCCTCTTTATCGGAGGATGCACTGCAGCATGATCATCAGTAAGGCTGGCAAGCTCGGTAGAAGGGGTCGTCGGTCCAGCAGTAACCTACATAATAAAAAGATATTTTAGTATATGAAATATATATTAGTAATGTACGTGTTAGCTAAAAGAATTTAAATTGTATTACCATGGTCTCGGCGGGATGCTGAATATAATCATCTGTCTCAGGCATGTCAGTATCACATAAAGTGGCCTATGTGACGGGCGAGGATGATGCCTTTAAAAAAAATGCTTTAGATATATATGACTACTCAATGAGATAAAAACAAATATAAATAATAGTAATACAAACTAACCAATCATGTGAAAGATCCTCAGCATCCCTCAATGATGAGCCATAACTCAATCAGCGCCCACTATCCACATCTCATGTCAGACGATCATCAGCAACCGTCGATGGCTCTGGAGGACCAGGAAAATACTAATCCCACTCTTGTCGTGTAATGGCCATGCCCGCGATCAACAATAGAACTAACGGGGTCACCTGCGAAGTCCCTAGAGTAAGCTGAAGGCTGAATGATGGCATATCACTAGGACCATGGTCTGGCTTATGGTGGTCACCCGACTGATCAACTCCCACATCCTAAACAGGTGCCTCAACGCCCCCTTGATGGGGACCACGTCCTCGCCGACCCCTACGACCTTGTGAGACACCCCTACCTCTCTGGGCACGCCTACCATGTCGACCACGTTCAGGCTCCACTGCTGGCCCATGATGGTACTGCTCTGGCGGCACATAATCAGCCTCGTATCCTAAGCGCTCATCATCTCGGGCTCGCCTCAATATCCGGGAAGCCATATCTGTAACCTGCTGACCATACTCGTGCAAAGCGACCGCTCCCTCGCCGGTATGCTGCTGAATCTGCAATCCCAACTGGAAGAACAGATGTAGGCCAATAGCATGCACAATATGTAAAATATTAATTACGGAATGCTAGGTTAACGTTATAAGTAAGTATACTAAATAACATACCAGTGACTCATGCCTCCCGACGTATGGATCGTACCGACCGCCAGCGCGATGAACGGGATTCCCGATGAAAAATCGGGTAACGCTGCGGTACCAGCCCATATACTCATGCACACCATCTGTACGCTCAGGTGGAGGGGGTGCCGGAATCAAGTCATGCCGCTGGTCCCAAATCTCGATATGCGCCTCTAGCCATGCCATATATGTATGGTCAACCTGGAACGATCATCTAGTTGGTAATGTGTCCTAAGTCAAGCGGGCGGTGGAGGTACAAGCTGCGGTCGACCAAACTAGCGAAGGACTCGCTCGGTGGCATGATGCTCGACAATATTGAGACACATCAACGGGATAGAAGAGCTCCACATAATTCGGTCGGTCGAGCAATAATCGGGCAAACCAGCTATTAGCTCGTCATTGTATGGACTCCAAATGAACTATTAAGTAAAAATAGGAACCGTGAGTATACGCAACACATATAAAGCCAGGCCAAGTAAACTTAAGTATACATTTACCTGCGCGCCCTCCAACAAATCCAATAAATCCCTGCAATAGGGGAGATTATGTCGAGCCTCGTACTCACGTCTGTATCCTCGCCTATCAACCCACCTCCTAGCTAAAGGGAGAAACGGTGGAGGTGGTGCATCCGGAGCCAAGGGTGGTAGAGGTGGTTGCAACTGCAGGAACCGCTCCTAGGCCCAAACCTAATATACAATGTGGACGTAAAATTTAAGGTATATTTTTACTATGTATGTTATAACCATGAAAATAATTGACTATGTTTTCACCTGCAGCAGCGGCAAAAATCCGGCAACATCTCGCTGGGTGCCCATGCTCACCCTGCACATCTGCCTATATAAGTGTAATGACTCGACCAATCGTTTTGAGCCCTAGAGCGTCGTTCGGCGGTTTGAGGCCATGAGTAGCTTCACTTCAGGTATTATAACTTGCACGCATGGTCGGAATTGAAATTCGGGAAGTTCGGAGTGGATTTGGAAAGAGAATTCTCATTTCGGAAGCTTAAAGTTGGAAGAATCTGACTAAGGGTGGATTTAGAGTAAAAGACCTTAGAATCGTGATTTGAAGGTTCCAACAGGTTTGTATTATGATTATGAACTTGGGCGTGTGTCCGGATCGGATTTCGGATGGCCCGGGAGCGTTTCGGCACCTATGATGGAAGATTTGGCATTTTGAAAGAATTTCATAAATTTGGGTTGAAGTGCATTTCAATGTTATCGATGTCCGTTTGGGAGTCTGAGTTTGAGAATAGCTCTGTATGGTGATTCTGGTATTGTGAGGGCGTCCGGAAGTGGATTTGGAGGTCCGTAGGTCATTTTGGGGACATTTGGCGAAAGTTAGAAATTTGAATATTTTTTAGAAGTTTGACCGGAGGTGGACTTTTTGATATCGGGGTCGGATTCTGATTTCGGAAGTTGGAGTAGGTCTATAATGTCGAATGTGACTTGTGTACAAAAATTGAGGTCAATCGGACTTGATTTGATATGTTTCAGTATCGAATGTAGAAGTTTGAAGTTTTAAAGTTCATTAAGCTTGAATTGGGTTGCGATCCATGATTTTGATGATGTTTGATGTGATTTGAAGGCTCGACTAAGTCCGTATAGTGTTTTAGCACGTGTGAGTATAATTGGTTGAGGCCCCTGGGGCCTCGGGTGGATTCCGGATGGTTAACGGATTTAATTTGGCCTTATGGAGGTGCTGAGGCTGTTGTCTTCTGGTGTAGCCGCACCTGCGAGGTTAAGGCCGTAGGTGCGGAGCCGTAAAAGCGGCCATGAGGGTCGAATAAGCGGCTTATGCTAGAGAAGGCTTGGACCGCAGATGCGGAGTTTCGCATAAGTGGGACCGCACCTACGCACGTGAAACCGCATGAGCGAAGGCGCAGAAGAGGATAGGGGCCGTAGATGCGGAGTTGAGGGGTATGGAGGAGGATGGCTGAAGCGATAATGTGGCCGCACCTGCGGAACCGCAGAAGCGGTCAAGTGACCGCATGTACGAAAGGTCGCTGGGTAGATTGTTTAAAGGGCGAGATTTGGCTCTTCTTCTCTCATTTTTTCACTTGGTTGGGGCAATTTTGGAGAACTTCAAAGGGAGATTTTCATCAAGCAACATAGGTATGTGATTCCCACTCATTATAAGTTAAATACATGGGTTGTATAAGGATTTAAACATGGAAATTTGCAGCAATTGTGGGGTTTTTGGTAGAAAATCTAAAATTTGGTATTTTTGAATTTTGACCATGAATTTGGGCATGGAATTGAGAATAAATTATACATTTGGGTTCGTGAGGTTATGGGTAAAGTTTATCTTCGAAAATTTTTGGAATCCGGGCATGTGGGCCCGAGGGTGATTTTTTATCGACTCTTCAAGAGAAGTTAGGAATTGTTATAAATTGGACTATAATAAGTATTAGAGTGTATATTTATGGATTTGCACATTTATTAGCTAGTTTTGGAGCGATAGGATTCGGTTCGGGTTGCTAGAAAGGTGTTGGAGCCGGTTTTGGGACTTCGGAGTGAGGTAAGTCTCCTTTCTAACCTTGTAAGAGGGAATTAACCCCATAGGAGAAATAATTCAATATGTGCTTCTATTTGTGGGGTCTACGTACGCACTAGGTGACGAGAGTTCGTGCGTAGCTACTATTACGCTTTAAGTTCGGGTAGTCTAGGACCCAAATCATGCTATACTTGCGATATTTGCAACTTTATTGTTAATTTAAATTGCTTAAATCACATTGAAATTGGTAAAGGAATTTTTAAAAGGTTAAACTTCGCTTCTTGACCGTTAATTGAGAATTGGCTTTTCCTTGGATAATTGCTCCTTAATGAATTCTTGGTTTGGCTGTTTGAATGTGTTTTTCCTTTTATGGAGCGGGCCGAACGGCTTGGCAGATTAAATATATGCATCTATGGTTCGCACCGTTCGACCCTCGGCAGTGCACATTTTATATTTATATGTTGGAGCGGGCCGTACGACCTCGGCATTGTTTGTGCATGTTACATCTTTGAAATACATAATATTTGCTACTGTTTCATTGGCTTGAGATATAAATTGCTAAATGACGAAATCTATGATGGAAATTTCCTAAATAATAAAAGAAATGTTTGCTTACTTATTGATTATTGAGCCTCCCGCTATTTCATATAATTCATGCTTAACTAAACTATCGGTATTATAATGTTAGCCCTTAGTGAATGTCGGAATCGACACCTCGTCACTACTTCTTCGGGGTTAGGTGGGATACTTACTGGGTACGCGTTGATTTACATACTCATACCACACTTGCTGCACGTTTTGTGCAGGTGCATTTATGATTAGCAGCCTTGCAAGAGCAGAGGTGTGTGTGCATACGGAGACTTAGGTGAGTTGTACTCCCTATTATGACCCGCAGCCAGCAGAGTCTCCTTCAGAGCATTTATATTTTTCTTTCCTGTCCAAAATTTGTATTCCGAACAGACGTTGTATTTGATTTATTTCCTAGTTGATGATCATGCACTTATGACACCGGGTTTTGGGCGATTATGGGTTGCACAGTATTGAAATTGTTGTAATATATTGTTATATACTCTGTAAATTCCATTTTTACTGTCTACTTAAAGGGAAATGTACTTTTTAAAATATTAAGAATGGGAAAAAAAATTAAGTAATTATTGTTGGCTTGCCTGACAGTGGTGTCTGGCGCCATCACGACCTTTAATGGATTTTGGGTCGTGACAACACGGTATCAGAGCACTAGGTTCACTTAGGTCTCACGAGTCATGAGCAAGGCTAGTAGAGTCTTGCGGATCGGTACGGAGACGTATGTACTTATCTTCGAGAGGCTACAAGGTTATTAGGAGCACTTCCCTTCTTGATTCCTCATCGCGCGATTTGATTCCTTTGAGGCTTATGCCTTCATTTCTTTCCTGTTCAATCTTATGCGATGCGAAGCGCTTGTTATAAATAGGGAATTAAGGAATTGTAATGGTACCACATATGTGGTGCAGGATGTTTCTACCTGCGTATTTGATTGGGCTATCACTGTCACATTGCAGAAGGTCGTCCTATCATTTCAGCTCAGCATCAGCGTTACCTAAGGTTTTGAGATTTGGCATCGATTGTTATGGCGATTCATGCATTGCTATCGCACAGTGCTTGATATGATGGTAGGATGCTTGTCTATGTGTCGGGGCAGTGAATGACTTGAAGGAAGGTTTTACTCCGTGCATGATTCAGAGGTTCAAAGTTTTATTTCCAGCGGAGGAAAGGTGACCGGGCTATGCATGTTTAAGTTGGGTGGATGGATTTGTGGGACTTATTGTTTCGAGCATGGTGGAATTTTATCTGTGATGTGGTGTGTCCGTCCTTGTTGAATGCGTTAAGTTCACCGGTGTTATGGTCTTCTTAAATTCGCCTTTGGGGCAGGGTATTATGAAATGGAGTCGGGGAAGCGACTATCAGAGACCGCAGTATGTCGTGGTTCAGGATCAAATCGGCGTTCCTAGTGTTGATGGCTCGAAAAAGATGACCTTCGAGGAGGCTTAGAGCTGGTAGCGATTGGGCAGATCTAGTGCCGCAGGGACGGATTCTGCTTTGAGGCAGTATCTGGGCAGCGAAGGATAAGGAAGGACATGTGGGGGGTTGTCTTGTGGTGGATAAACGTCTAGAAGGCCAAGTGTGAGAAGCAGAAGTCGAGTAGTTGCTTAGAATAGTGAGTTTGACCAAAGTGGGAGAGTGGCAGAGTAGCATATGGGTTCTGTGGAAGGATGACTACACGCCTTGGGAAAAGTTTAGAGTGATTCGGGATTCATGGTGGATAGTGACTAGGTCTAAGGACTTAATTTGGAATATTGGCTATTATTCGGCGGAAGGTGGGATATGACAGAGCGGAGTTGCTTAATATGAAGAAGGCTACAACATGACTTTGGATTGGAGTGTATTGTCGCACCTTTAGTTGATGTCCGTGCGGAGTGAACGGACTTGTACAACTGGTGGATGAGCACGGGCTCAGGATGGGTTACTGACTTCGTAGTAATTGTACCCAGTGCAGCATCGTTGGATGATGTCGGCATGAAGTTTCCATAGGTGGGTTATCTCCTGTGAGTAGGTTAGCGGTTGCGTGGTGTTGATGAAGTTCCTACGAAGAAATTCCTACTAACTACCCGGGAAGAGGTCGAATATGTGCATGTGGCTAGTGATTCAGAGTGTTCATGAAGTGTTTAACAGAAAGGTTTCGATAAATTTGGTGGGCTGATCGTGCGATATCATGTTGATAGGGGATAAGGAATCTTGGTGGGTTCCAAAGTTATGCAATGGTGGCTTCAAGCTAAGTGGGAGAGCCCCACCGCCTGCGATTGGATTGTATGGTTATCTCCTTGTGAGGTTTCTGATTATCGGCATATTGATAGGTTATTATGATTAAGGAAATAGAACATCAGTGGTAATTGGAGAAAAGGATTTGATGAATGTTTGCTATAATTGGCCTTATCGATTTATGTTTAGGCTTTGGGAAAACTCAGGATTTATGCTTCGTGTAGAGGTGAGTTACAAGGAAGGCGATCCAACCGGGTGCTTCATTGAGAGGATGTTCAGGTGCTAGCAGGGCCTTAGAGTTTGGTTATACTCGGGACCGAGTCAGAGTGCGTGGCTCTCATCAACGGTCCTAGCGGATTTAAAAGTTAAAGTGCGGTGCCTAAGGATCTCGAGTCCGTAGTGTGATTAAATATCGAGCTTTTGCAGTGGGTTATGAAAGGGGTTTGGAGTGTTCTATGTTATGTGCAGTCTGCGATATAGCATTGGAGGAATGAGGGAAGGTGACTTCGGATCTATGGAGGGTATGAGCTGGTTCGTGGGTTTTGGGACAGCGTGGTCTCGTGAAATAAGGTCACTCAGGATGAGTGCGGATTTGAGTTCGTTATTTTTGAATGGAACTACTAATATTCCTAAGGAAAATCCAGAGTAAATTTGAAGAAATTGGTTCGGTTAGAAACGGTTGAATTGGCATGATGTTGGCAATGATCAGTTCCTTCAACGTGTTAAGTTATGCTTGTGATTTGTGGAGGTACGGAAGTGGATCCCGAAAGGGTTATGAAGATCTAGACCACTACTTGAGGATTGTATTTTCTGTGTTATGGGAATTCGATTGCGCGTTGCATTGGTTCTTCTGAGATTAGCTAAGTAAAAGGTTTCTATAGGATGGAGTAATTATCCTATTAGTGGTTCAGGAGTTATGATGGAATTCCTTTATTCTCGCGTACTGGCATGTTAGGTGCAGTGAACAACATGGGAATTGGAAGTGGAGGATCAAGGTTGCGGTTCGGTGTAAGCAAGAATGTTACGAGCTTAGGTGAGCAGGAAGGGATTCGGGTGTTAGAGTAAGCTGGTATTGTCTTTCACGTCACTTGAGATCGGTGTCTTGTGTGAGAGGCTTCGTGTCCTGATTGGCGGATCCATGATTTGCTTTAGATCATTAGTATGGCTGGTGGTATGGATGTGAAGACTTATTACCTGGTGCGGAAGGTTGTGGGAGCGTATCCCACGGAAGGATCATATAAGTGTGACATATAGTCACTTAGTTGATTAAATATTGAACCAAGTATGGAGACTGTGGTACTATCGCTAATGTAAGAATTTATGCATGGAGAGCGCTCGGTTCAGTTGATTGTGAACTGTGGAAGTTTGTTCCGAATTTGACGGTTGTTCCTGTGTGTCATGGGAAAGAGGGGTTATTGTGGAATCCCTGGAAGATTATTGACCTAATGCGGTATGGTCGGAGTCGGCTTTAGGTCTGTGGATGAATCTAAATGTGAATGTGGGCTCTGTATCAGGCCGGATGTGTTCATTTCAGCGTAGCATTTTTTATGGAGGAGTATTCAGACATTGGATGTTATTTCGTCGTCGGCTATTTCATGTAATACTATATTGTGCCATGTGGGTTATGAGGCGGTTTGGTTATTTGCACTCGTATTGAGAATCCAGGGTAATTTGTGGTATTGTGAGAGCAGGATGCCTCTCGAGATGTAGGTCATTTATTGCACCATAGTTGTGCTTGAGTTTCGTAGTGTATGGCGATGTCTGTCTCCCCAAGATTTGTATAATGCACTTGGCATGCTTGTGGTCGACATTCGAGTATTTCGTAGGTATGAGCATTCTGGCTCGGTAAGTATTTTCTTATAGATTATTATGTGTGGATCGGGTGGCACGCCGCCACAGGTATTATGGTTGGATCGGGTTGCACGCCGCAATAGTGTGATATTGGGTACAGTTTTCCATATCTATTATTATGTGTTTTGCTCCTCGTTTTCTGAGGAAGGTTCATAATATCTTTTCGGTTGTTTAAATTAGTTACGTGGGTTGAGTAGTTCTTTTCAAAGCTCGTTCCCTTGTGTATCACATGCGAGTATATAGCTTGTTGGCGCATTGTGGCATTATATGAGACTTTTGGCAGTGTCTGAGGTGGCTTATTGCCTGAGCAACTTGCATTGGGTGAGACGCGATTATTGGACCTGGGATCAGTGCGATCGGATTTATGTGCAGCATATTTGAGAGAAAATATCATTATTTGGTTTATAATGAGGTAATGGTTCTTATCAGGAGGAGAGACTCAATGAATTGATGACTCAATAGTTGGATATGAATTTCTACACATCTCTTCCGTCGTGGCAGTATTGCAAAAGTTGGAACAGGACTTATATGCATCATGGGGTGTGTTGTGGGCATCAGATTCGTGGAATTGTGACTATTATTATCAAAGAGTGTTATTATGGTCAGGTGAATTAAGCAGTGCATGGTGTGGATTCAGAACAGGTATACAATCATATATTGGCACATCGTGTAGTGATGGGTACGATATTTGTATGTTGGAAACAGACCTGGTAGAGGATTTCAAATGTTGGAATTTGGCTCTAAGGTTTATTTGACTAAATGAAAAGGAGAAATTATAGGTTTGCTTGAGCTGATGGGCTCAACTCGGTTGTGGTAGCACAGGTAGGCGCGCGAGGTGTTAAACAATGATTTTGGACAACTCCGGAGCAATTCTTAGCACGTTCGAGGACGAATGTATGTTTAAGCGGGAGAGAATGTAACGACCCGACCAGTCGTTTTGAGCTCTAGCACGTCGTTCGGCGGTTTGAGGCCATGAGCAGCTTCACTTCAGGTATTATAACTTGCACGCGTGGTCGGAATTAAGATTCGGGAAGTTCGGAGTGGATTTGGAAAGATAATTCTCAATTCAGAAGCTTAAAGTTAGAAGAATCTGACTAAGGGTGGATTTGGAGTAAAAAACCTCGGAATCGGGATTTGAAGGTTCCAACAGGTTTGTATGATGATTATGGACTTGGGCGTATGTCCGGATCGGGTTTTGGATGGCCCGAGAGCGTTTCGGCACCTATGGTGGAAGATTTGGCATTTTGAAAGAATTTCATAAATTTGGGTTGAAGTGCATTTCAATGTTATCGATGTCTGTTTGGGATTCCAAGTGTGGGAATAACTCCATATGGTGATTCTGCTATTGGGAGCACGTCCGGAAGTGGATTTGGAGGTCCGTAGGTCATTTGGGGTCATTTGGCGAAAGTTAAAAATTTGAAGGTTTTTAAGAAGTTTGACCGGAGGTGAACTTTTTGATATCAGGGCCGGATTCCGATTCCGGAAGTTGGAGTAGGTCTGTAATGTCGATTGTGACTTTGTGCACAATTTGAGGTCAATCGGGCGTGATTTGATAGGTTTCGACATCGAATGCAGAAGTTTAAAGTTCTAAAGTTCATTAAGCTTGAATTGGGTTGCGATCCGTGATTGAGATGATGTTTGATATGATTTGAAGGCTCGACTAAGTACGTATGGTGTTTTAGCACGTGTGGGTATAATTGGTTGAGGTCCCGGGGGCCTCGGGTGGATTCCGGATGGTTAACGGATTTAATTTGGCCTTATGGAGGTGCTGAGGCTGCTGTCTTCTGATGTAACCGCACCTACGAGGTTAGGACCGCAGGTGCGAAGTCGCAGAAGCGGCCATGAGGGTCGCAGAAGCGGCTTAGGCTGGAGAAGGCTGGGACCACAGAAGCGGATGGGGCCCGCAGATGCAGAGCTGAGGGGTCTGGAGGAGGACCGCAGAAGCAGTAGAGTGGCCGCACCTGCGGAACCGCAGAAGCAGTCAAGTAACCGCAGGTGCGAAAGGTCGCTGGGCAGATTGTTTAAAGGGCGAGATTTGACTCTTCTTCTCTCATTTTTCCACTTGGTTGGGGTGATTTTAGAGAGCTTCAAAGGGATATTTTCATCAAGCAACACAAGGTAAGTGATTCTCACTTATTATAAGTTAAATACATGGGTTTTATAAGGATTTGAACATGAAAAATTGTAGAAATTATGGGGGTTTTGGTAGAAAACCTAGAATTTGGTATTTTTGGATTTTGACCACGAATTTGGGCATGGAATTGAGAATAAACTATATATTTGGTTTTGTGAGGTTATGGGAAAAGTTTATCTTCGAAAATTTTCTGAATCCGAGCACGTGAACCCGAGAGTGATTTTTTATCGACTCTTCAAGCGAAGTTAGGAATTGTTATAAATTAGATTATAATGAGTATTAGAGTGTATATTTATGGATTTGAACATTTATTGGCTAGTTTTGGAGCGATAGGCATCGGTTCGGGTTACTAGAAAGGTGTTGGAGCCGGTTTTGGGACTTCGGAGCGAGGTAAGTCTCCTTTCTAACCTTGTAAGAGGGAATTAACCCCATAGGAGAAATAATTCAATATGTGCTTCTATTTGTGGGGGCTACGTACGTACGAGGTGACGAGAGTCCGTGCGTAGCTACTATTATGCTTAAATCCAGGTAGTCTAGGACCCAAATTATGCTATACTTGCGATATTTGCAACCTTATTGTTAATTTAAATTTCTTAAATCACATTGAACTTGGTAAAGGAATTTTTAAAAGGTTAAACTTCGCTTCTTGACCGTTAAATGAGAATTGGCATTTCCTTGGATAATTGCTCCTTAATTAATTCTTGATTTGGGTTTTTGAATGTGTTTTTCATTTTGTGGAGTGGGTCGAACGCCTCGGCAGATTAAATAGATGCATTTGTGGTTCGCGTCGTTCGACCCTCGGCAGTGCACAGTTTATATTTATATATTGGAGCGGGTCGTACGACCTCGGCATTGTTTGCGCATGTTACATCTTTGAAATACATAATATTTGCTACTGTTTCATTGACTTGAGATATAAATTGCTAAATGATGAAATCTATGATGGAAATTTCCTACATAATAAAAGAAATGTTTGCTTACTTATTGATTATTTATCCTCCCGTTGTTTCTTATAATTCATGCTTAACTAAACTATCGGTATTATAATGTTATCCAATAGTGAGTGTCGGAGTCGACCCCTCGTCACTACTTCTTCGGGGTTATGCGGAATACTTACTGGGTACACGTTGATTTACGTACTCATACTACACTTGTTGCACGTTTTGTGCAGGTACATTTATGATTAGCAGCCTTGCAAGAGCAGAGGCATGTGTGCATACAGAGATTTAGGTGAGTTGCTCTCCCTATTACGACCCGCAGCCAGCAGAGTCTTCTTCAGAGTATTTATATTTTTCTTTCCTGTCCAAAATTTATATTCCGGACAGACGTTGTATATGATTTATTTCCTAATTGATGCTCATGCACTTGTGACACCAGGTTTTGGGAGATTATGGGTTGCACAGTATTGAAATTGTTGTAAGATATTATTATATACTCTGTAAATTCTATTTTTACTATCTAATTAAAGGGAAATGCACTTTTTAAAATATTAAGAATGGGAAAACAAATGAAGTAATTATTGTTAGCTTGCCTGACAGTGGTGTCCGGCGCCATCACGACCTTTAATAGATTTTGGGTCGTGACAACAAGTAACCAAGAACAGCTGCACCCCAGCTGTAATCAGGTAAATCATCTAGTCGCTCAAGATGATGAAGAAATCTCAAGATGACTAGGTTTCCTGAAGTGTTCGGGTACAATACCCCTCCAAACATAAGCAGCATCAACAATCTCGTGTACCGGTTAATATGAAGATCCGGTGTATTATCTATAATGTCCGCATGCATCACCTCCAGATGCAGCCGGACAGGCGTCAACTGCAGACGACTAGCCCCAACCAATGCAACCTCCTCCGCTGGCTGGAAATAGGTGAGCCGCTGCAACATCTCTAGGTACTACAATCCCGTATAATCTCTCATAGTATGCGGTAAAGCTACAGGATGTCCATCAACCGGCAGCCCATACAGAACCTCCACGTCCTGAAGAGTGATAGTAGCCTCGCCAATGTGTAAATGAAATGTGTGCGTCTCCGGTCGCCACCACTCTATCAAAGTCGTGATCAACGACCAATCCAGCTGCAACCGGCTGATCTCAATAATCCTATAGAAACCCGTATCCTGAAGGCGTCTAACTATACGGGGATGGATATGATGGGCCCTAAGAAAGTCCCACATATCGTCACTCGTCTAGCACGGAATGTCTGGGCCAATAACTGCCCCTCCCATAGCTACGAAGACCTATGCTCGGCCCGTAGCAACAGTAGCTCTAGCGATGCAGGTCCGGGATGCACAGGCGAAACCTCCATGACGACTACTGTAAATTGAATAATATTAATTAAAGTATTTTTCTTTTTTCATTGCTTAACATCTTTAAATATATTGCAGTATCTTTAATATTAAAATTTATTTGATATTTTTACTATATTGTTAGTTTACTATTTAATATGTTAGTTTACTATTTAATCTATATTATAATTTTATATTTTATTGTTTACTATTTAAAATTTATTCGATATTTTTACTATATTGTTTATTAATATGTTTGTTTATTATTTTATAAGTTTATATTTAATAGCTCTATCTTACGTTTGTTGACTAGAATTCGAGAGAGTTTGTGTTAGAACTATCAATTTTTTTCAGATATTTTTGATTTAACATATAATTATATGATTAATTTCAATAGCTACAAAGATACTACGCTAAAGGAAACTTCATTTTACTACGCTAAAAGGGCACCACATTATAAATACGAGCACTACATTAAACTTATGGGCACAAGATACCACTACAGGGAACTAAAGTCACATATTCATATACCACATAGTATGTAGATTTTGAAGAAGAATATAAATAAGACAAAGGAGTATTCAGATGTACAACAATAACATCTAAATAAGATTAATTATTCCTAAATAAGAATGTATCTATTTTACAAATCTTTTAGCAAATAACTAATATAAACCGGATAAATTTAATAAATTAATTGAATCACAAAACAATCACGACAAAATATATACCAAAGTAAAAAATTAACTAATTAACTTTAATTTTTTTTAACAACTAATAACAATTTCTCTATTTTACTAGTTTTTTTATCACACTAATAATATAATTTAGATTAAAAAAATAAATTAATTAAATCGCAAAACAATCACGAAATAACATAGAACACAGTATAAACAATTAATAGGCATTTTTTAAACATGAGTTTTAATAAAATATAAGTCGAAGTAACTCGATTTAAAGTTTTTGAAAAGTCAAATATTTGGTGATTTTGAGCCGAAACAAGCAACCCACTACGAGATAACGCCTTAGATACGATGTGGGACCGATAATGTACACTTTTTATGGGACCAGCGGGCTCCACTCGAGCTTTTTTTTCCTTAAAAATGGGGGAGGGGGGGACCGATGTTCGTTTTTTTAATTTGCGGAGGGGGGGAGGGTTCTGTTTTGGTGGGGAAGGAGAAGGGGCCGATAATTTATGTGGGTATAATGCCTTATATTAAGACGCTATACTATATCGTCTTAATATAAGGCGTTATACCTTCCCGCTCATTTTACGTTCAAATATAGCGTCTTAGTTGACCACGCTATACGTTAACGGCCGTTAAGGTAAAACGCGGTCAACTAGGGCGCTATATATATTATGGTGCCTAGTTTTTTTCCCACACATTTTGGTTCTTTGAGTCCAGATAAACCACATTATGGTTCTGGACTCGTGTTCATAACCTAGTCTAGAGTGTTCACATAACTAGTACTAGAGTGTTCATAACAGTAGTATTGGCACGCAATCTCGCTTTCTGTTGGTAGTAGATTTTTATGACTGACCGTTGTTTTCTTTCATTGTTGATCACCTTACTATCTTGTTGTTTTTATTCTGCTTTTATATGACTTTTTGGTACTGTCCCTTCTTGTCTATATTTTTATTAATGTGTGCGTATGTTTTCCTGAGCCGAGGGTCTATTGGAGACATCCTCTCTATCCTCACAAGGTAGAAGTAAGGTCTGCGTACACACTACCCTCCCCAGACTCCACGGTGTTAGATAATACTAGGTATGTTGTTGTTGTATAGTTAGTTAACCTACCTTCTTGATTTTCTTTTTATATTTTTTAAAAATAGGAATAGAACTTACACTACAATATATTACCATGTATAATACGTAGGATTTAATTTAAATATATACAGTGACAATTTAATGAAATCTCACATATTAATACAATTTTACGTACTTCAGAAGATATTTGGCTTATTTCCCACATTACTAGTTCCATTTGTTATGGACAATGCTTAGGAGGAGGGAGCTTTTCGTAGTAGAAACGAGTGAAATACAACAACAACAAAAATAACCCAGTATAATCCCACTAGTGGGGTCTGGGGAGGGTAGTTTGTACGCAGACCGTACTCCTACCCTAGGGTAGAGAGGCTGTTTCCGATAGACCCTCGGCTCCCTCCCTCCAAGAACTCCCCACCTCTGCTCTTGGAGTGACTCGAACTCACAACCTCTTAGTTGGAAGTGGAGGGTGCTCACCACTAGAGCAACTCACTCTTGTCAAAGAAACGAGTGAGAATACAATGGGGTTAATGTGGGGCCAATTTAGTCTTTTGACAAAAAAAGAAAAAAAAATCTCTTCCCCAAGAGTTTGGGTATTTGGATATAAAGTGTATTTATTAGTTGAAAGTCAATTGTTTTAATCCCTTGACCAACTGCACTACAAATATGTTGAAGAAAAGAATATTTACTTGTAATAAATATCTTTCGAAGAGCTTCAAGTGTGTGAATATAATAAGAGTAAATGTATTTATCCAGGTACTTTTGCACTCCTATTACCTATATATAAATAAATATAATTGGTCAAATTGACATGAAAAACAGATTGAAATACAATTAGGCCTGAGTAATTGGAATCTAAGGATATGAACGGCAAAGTAATAGAGTACGGTAAAAGCTTACTTGCACCGAATACTTATATCAAAAACCAATAAATACACGAATATAAATTAATTAAACATATTATCACCTAATTTATCAATTAACCATGATAAAAGGAGTGATATTATTTGAAACACTTATTTGAGTTTGACATGACTAAGGAAAAGGAAAGAAAAATCAAAAGAGGCATTGAATCCAGTAATACATAGTACATAGAAAATCCTAAATCAAATAGGAAAGGAAATACTCTGAACATCTTTATATATATTGAAACAAAGAAGAAGAAGAAAAATAGGTGCACAGGAGTAGCCATGGTGTCATTGCCATCCATAGAGTCATTGCCATCAACAAAGCTGTTCAAGTGTGTTGTTACCCCTTCCACTCATGAGTATTTTGACAATTATTTGGAAGATGATTACTTTTGCAGTCTCTCTATTCTTCAATGACGAGTTGTATTGTCTAATATGTCGTCCACCTTTTTATAAAAAGCTCCTAGAAATCATGACAGTACGTTGCGCGACGCTGTCTCGTTGTGTAACGGTGAGAAAATATGCACTCTGTTTCAGAATGGGAAACTAGGCATAATACAGATGAACCCGCAAATAAGCACTTGTCTGTCTCCTTTGAGATAATTTTACAGGATAAAAATGTAATCAATCAGATATATATTCATTTACACTAACACCATCAAGTTTTATTGGTGCCAATCATGAAGAAAAGGGGAACTAGCAAGTACTACGGAATGGATGTTTTATACTCCCTCCGTCTCAGAAAGATTGAATTTGTTTTCTTTTTAGTCAGTTTCAAAAAGAATAAACTCTTTCTAAATTTGATAAAATTTTAATTTTTACCCTTAATGAAATGATTTATACTCACTCCATCTCAAAAAGAATGAATCTATTTTCTTTTTAGTCAATTTTAAAAAGAATAAATCCTTTCTAAATTTGATAAAATTTTAACTTTAAAATTTCACTTTTACCCTTAATGAGATATTTATAGTCATACAAATATATATGAATTGTTTTAGCCACAAGGTTCAGAAGTTTTGTCTTTTTTCTTAAATACAGTACGCAATCAAATAGGCTCAAACAAATTGAAACGGAAGGCGTATAATATAGTGTTCATGCTCTTCTTCTCTTGTATTTACGAAGGATTACTTCTGCTTCATCAGTTTAAGTCAATTACTTCCGTCACATTAGGTGAATGGAATTCAAACAGAATATAAATACTTCTATATGAAGGCCCTACCTGCCAATTATATACACAAAAACTGCTTTGAAAAAACATTCCTAATCCATTGTAGCATGACTGAAGCTTTATAAGTTTAAGGGCCTTAACGAATTAGGTATTATTCCCTCCGATTCAATTCATGCGAATCTATTTGACTGGATATAAAGTTTAATAAAAAAAAAAACTTTTGAACCAGTATTGTAAAATGAGGTACATATATTTTGTGTGATTATACATCATTATATAAAGGTAAATTATTTCCAAAAATAAAAATGTGTCATTCTTTTTTGCACTGACTATAAAGTAAATAAGAAAAATATTTTTATTCCTTGGTCATGTCAAACACAAATAAGCTAATCAAATAATATCACTTTTTTTTATTATCTATAATTATAATTTAGAAATATCATTAAAATCAAGTTGAATCCTAATTTTACGTACTTCTAACCATAATTGGTATGAGTTTATTATTTTAACTCAAACAAAGCCACTTGTCCTCTTTTCCCTTGCCTTTCAGTTTTCATGATCTTAGATCAGAATGAGACGGAACGAATAAACTCAACCCGGTTTTTATTTTGACTTACCTGGAATTATATATCATGCACAATATAGTCCAATTTCATACACCACAAAGTTTTCTGCGTCGTATTATCCAATATCTCTGTGGGGTTTCAACACTTCAATTTCATTGTCACTACCTATAGAACGCATTGTACCTGTACTTGTTCTCCAACTTTCTAGACATTTCCCTTACATGGTCCAGTCGAAATCTGCTCATCCTTAAAATGGATTCCACGTTGTTTCCTCTTCAGTTCAGAACATTCTTCATCACCCTCCCATGGCTACTCTTTGTGCTACTTCATGCTCTTCAATTTCCAAATACTCCTCGATTTGCCGAAAGACCCACTTATCATTTTCCCTATTTTCCACTTACAACCCAAAAAGATTGAATTTTTATGCTCCTAATAGAAAAGGATTGAATTTGTATGTTCCAAATAGAAAAAGATTGATTTTTTCTGTTAAAGCTGAGAAAGAAGATGAGGGTTCATCTTCTTCTGTGGCTGTAGCTTCAGAAGAAAATGATTCATCTAAGAATCATGAGAGTGGTTCTCAACATGAGTCTGAATCAGAGTCTGAAAGAATAGAAAGAGAGAAACAACAAGAAATGGATTGGAAGACTGATGAAGAATTCAAGAAGTTTATGGGGAATCCCTCAATTGAGACTGCTATAAAGCTTGAGAAAAAGAGAACTGATAGGAAACTGAAAGAGCTTGATAGTGAAACCAGTAGCAACCCACTTGTGGGGTTCTTTAAGAATTTGGTTCGTGATAGTTTGTCCAGAGAGAAGGAAAGGTTGGAGAAAGCAGAGGAGGCTTTTGTAGCTCTTGATCTTAACAAGGTAATTTTCTGTTTAAATGATTATGCAGATCGGTGAATCCACAATTTAAACTCAGTTAGTTTAGAGTGGCGCAGCCTAATTTATATAGAGTTTAAGTTTGACGCACTGTCTGTGTAAAAATTATTTACACAATCAGGTCATTTATTAGCTAATTACATGCAAACTCTAGATGAGCATTAATTGGTATTCTAACCTGCTATCGCAGGTTAAAGTTCACAGATAGTGTTAAAGAATCTTTATAGTGTCAGTGCATATGACTTAAATCCATAATTTAAAGTCAATTTGTTCGGTGCACATTATACATTTTTAAGAATATTTTTGGATAGGTATACATGGTTAGCAGTTTCTGCTTTGATGTTATGTTGTACTTGTCGATAGCTACTTGATTTTCTTAATGACATATTCTCTGTGTATCTGGTGTTTGTATAAATTTTCTATGGCAGCTAAGGAATTGTTTTGGCTTTGATACGTTCTTCGCAACTGATGTGAGGAGATTTGGAGATGGAGGAATTTTCATTGGAAACTTGAGGAGGCCTATTGATGAAGTAATCCCCAAATTAGAGAAAAAGTTATCGGATGCTGCAGGAAGGGAGGTCGTTTTGTGGTTTATGGAGGAAAAAACAAATGATATTGTAAAGCAGGTATACTTTAGATGTTTAAAAAGATAATTTTGAGTGTTTCGCTATGCCTTTTTCGCCTTTTTCGTGAGTGGACTACATTATTGATAGTTGAGTATGTTTACTAGGTTTAAGAAGCTGTGAAGCTTTCAGCCGGAACTTGCAACTATTGACCAGTATCTAGAGTCAATAGTGCGCTTGTAATTTAACATTCTTGATTGATTGTGAGAGAGGTTATATCTTGAGGAATGAATACAGTGATGTAGGTGAAGAGCCAGAATCAATAATAAAAAACGAAAAAAGGAAAGGTGTAGCCGTGGTGTTAAAATTACAATCTTTTGTAACTGAAGCTCCTAGTTTCTTTCTTTCAGTATTTTTTGGTAGTCAAATGCATTTAATTGTGTGAGGGAAAGGCTACCTTGTGTTATTTCAGATGTTTAAAGTCAGATATTTTCGTCTGGTTACATTTGAAAATGGCATCTATATTTGATGATTTTTCTTTTCAGGCTTGTGTGGTACAACCCAAGTCAGAAATGGATCTTCAATTTGAATCAACCAAATTAAGTACTCCTTCGGGTTACATCAGTGCGGTAGCTTTGGCTGTAACAACTTTTGGCACTATAGCTTTGACCAGTGGTTTCTTCCTTAAGCCTGATGCAACGATTGATGATTACTTGGCCAACGTTGCCCCTCTTTTTGGTGGCTTCTTGACCATTTTGGGAGTTTCAGAGGTATGCATTGTATTTCTCCATTAAAACGTGTGAATTGATGGCTAAATCTCATGAAAGCTTTAGATCAAATCACAAGTATGCTTCTTATTGATGTCAAACATTTGTGATATTTGGTTTCTAAGAAAATCTTTTTGCCATGTAAATGAAATTTTATTCTAAAGTCTCATCTCAGCTATTGGTGCAATGTAAAGATCAATTAATTTTTAACCTTTAGATACACTCAAGCAAGTAAGTGTAGGTTATCTGGTGCGTTTCGTAGTATTGGATTGACATGATGTGTTTGTTATGTGGAGTTCGGAGTTTTTATATTTATAGTTCAGAGCTTGTAGACCTTGCGACTTCATACTATGATGGGGTAATTGCTTTAATTTTCATGACGAACAACAAACTTCTGATGTCTGTGTTCTGCTTAATAATTGCTATCTTACATGCATGGCAGGTAACCACAAGAGTAACTGCTGCGCGCTACGGTGTCAAACTTAGTCCATCTTTTCTTGTTCCATCCAATTGGACTGGTTGCCTGGGTGTTATGAATAACTACGAGTCCCTGCTACCAAATAAGAAGGCTTTATTTGATATTCCAGTTGCTCGTACAGCAAGTGCATACTTGACATCGCTAATACTTGCAATGGCTGCTTTTATCGCTGATGGAAGCTTTAATGGAGGTGACAATGCACTGTAAGTGATTATTTTTGTTCTCCCCTTTAATGGTGCATTGCACTAGAATAATTTCTGTCTCATATACACTTCAATATGGAATGCAAATTTTGGTTTTTCCCCTTGCTTTTTTTGACCGACATGATTTAGAAACTGTGGTTGTGAATTTTTTTTTTTCTCTTGAGCGCTTAATGGCTTTTCTGGTGTGCCTCTGCATGAACTTAGTATGAATGACTGTGTGTATTTAAGTTATCAGAGGTGAAACTTTCCCATATATAAATCTTTTGCTACCATAGAATAACTAACATGCGCAAACAGCTTGATGGCCCAAACTTTGTGATGTTTTATGTGTACATTAAAATTAACAAAGAAAATGATTGCAAAATTGACATGACTTACCAAGTAAATATTTTGAGCAAATTTGATATGCCATAATGAGAAATTTTCAAGCATATCATACATGTCTCCTTCCCACCTTACCTCATCAGTATGAATTTTATTAATTTGAATGTCATTTTCCTTACGCTACCTTTTCTTTATTAGTTCCGCTTATTGTTCTCTTTTTTTTTTCAGGTACATAAGACCTCAGTTCTTCTATAATAATCCTTTGTTCTCCTTCATTCAATATGTTGTTGGACCATATACTGATGATCTTGGGAATGTGCTGCCTTATGCTGTTGAAGGTGTGGGAGTTCCAGTTGATCCCCTTGCTTTTGCTGGACTTTTAGGTGAGTTGCTTGAAATTTGATTATTTTTTTGCTTCATAAAGTAGTTTTACGACGTGACCTCAAAACATTGGATTATGTTATGCCCGTGTTCCTCCATTGTTGTAAAACTCCTCTTACCGTTCCCAGCTAAACAAAAAGCATTCAATTTAGTGAAATCCTTTATTCCAAGGGTGATAATCAGAAGAAGGGGAATAAAATGGACTGGGAAAGAGCATTCGTTTTAATTTTCAAGTGGTGCACCTGCATAAAAGCTGAGTATCTGGATAGGTCATTCATGGATAGACATTTACTCCTGCATAATCACTGATCTTCCTTATAACCTCATAGAACAAGGTAATCTAGGACGCTAACATAATAAATTATGGTCTCACTTCCAGATGTATACTTGATGAGTTCTTAATGCAACATGTCAACTGACATTGGCACTGCTTTATGGTCCATTACATCACCCAGTGTGGTCATTCTTTTGCAGGGATGGTTGTGATTATGTATGGCTGTCCACCTTTTTTCTCTTTTCCACAAGGAAGCCTAACTACTGTTACTTTCACTTCCCGTAGGTAAAGGATTAAAACTGTTTGTTCCTTTTTAGCCTTTAGGAGAAGGAAAAGACATATATGAGAAAAAGAGGAACAGATTGACTTGTATCTATTCCCTGTCTTGAAATAAACACCCCGATTATGCTCTTACACTATTTTTACATAGAGTAAATGTACACTTCCAATTTTGTCAAAAAATAATGGTGAGAAGGAATTTTCTCCATTACATCACCCAATGTGGTCATTGTTTTGCAGGGATGGTTGTGACCTCTTTAAATCTCTTGCCATGCGGAAGACTAGAGGGCGGGCGAATTGCACAAGCTATGTTTGGCAGGAGCACTGCTGCTTTGTTATCTTTTGCAACTTCCCTGTTGCTAGGGATAGGTGGTCTAAGCGGAAGCGTACTATGTCTGGCGTGGGGACTCTTCGCAACCTTCTTCCGTGGTGGAGAGGAGACCCCTGCACAAGACGAGATCACCCCCCTTGGAAATGAGAGGTTTTCTTGGGGTTGTGTACTCTTCTTGATGTGTTTCCTAACCCTTTTCCCCAATTTGGGTGGTACATTCTCCAGCTCATTTTTTGGTGCTCCATACTTCCGCGGTGATCTGTAATTGTGTATACTTATAGAAAATATATTGTAAAGTGCTATTTTTTTGTTAAGATCAGGTGTTATCTCTCTAATTGAATGTTTAGATGCACGCTTTGATACCTTCCAGTGAAGTTATTCAATGAAATGGTGCGAAAAGGCATAACCTATTAGCAGAGATCATATGCTTGAAGTCTTCAAGCCAACTATCCTGCTTCCTGTTGACTGATTATGTAAGTGGTTTTTGTGTAGAGTCAGATGTTCTGATATTCTCTGAAACATTTCTGGGCATAGCTATGCCTAATCTGGATATGCTGGTTGCATTTCCCAATAATCGGAATTGCATCATGATATGAATCATAAAATAATAATCACTATATCAGACCTATTGTAAAGCAGGAAGCAGGTAACTTTCATGATTTGTATCCCAAGTTGATAGCAGAAAAAAGTAGAGTAATTGTTTCTATGCGGTGGCAAGCTCGTTGAAGACAGATGAAAGCTGTCACACTGATACAGGGCTTAGCTGTATACCCTCTTCCATGTATTTCAATGTTTTATTATGTTTGTGTCATTCAGTAACTGAATTCATTGAGAATACTGATATGAACAATTTGTTGTTGTGTTATATGCAAATAAGACTATAAAGGAATACTTCTGTAACCTGTAGTTCTCTCAGTTTGCGGAGTTAAAACGATCTGTAAGGTATCCTTGGATTTTAAGTTTGTGATTTTGTTTTGCTTTCAACACTGCAATGTGTACTAGAAACACACATGGCAGCATACTGGTGCTTTGTTATGAGACTCCAAAACATTTCCTCTTCTTAAGCTTGTGAAATTGAGATTGGAAAGTCTGTGGTGGCTTACGAGCTTATTTAGACTTAATTTCAGAGGCCTTGAAGTGTTTCAGAACTTTATTCTTGTGATATTACTGCTTGGTGATCTTTCTGCATCGTCTGTGAGATTGTTAAATCTTTAATTGTTGATATTACATACATGACCTCCTTTTCATGCGCTTTCTCCCATGACATGAATATATCGAGGCTAAAAGGTTCTTAATTACTCACACAGGCGGATTCCGGATTTAAATTTGATGGGTTTAACATTTATATTCTTTCAACGCATGGGTTTGGATTTTATTATCTGTTGAAATTTTGGTGGTTTCACATGTATATCCATGTCTTGTGTGAAAAATGTTGTGTTCAATTAGTCCACTCTATTTATTATACTTTACACACACCTATGCTGCTGCAGTTACAAGCAGTTCAACTCTGAATGTAAAATGTAATCATTTTCTAGTCTTGAAGATGCAAAAGTGGAACACTAACTTTTGTGTATAGCAAACATTACTGTACGTGCATCTTTCTGTTAATAGCTGAATGTCCAAATCTCGAAGGTAGTGAAAAGAAGCTGCAGAAATTGTTGAAATTTTGGATGAGAAAAAGAGCTGCAGTAAGCAGAAATTTGGATAGATAGATAGAGTTTGTGACATTCAGATTCATGATATATAAGGAACAGAGAAAGGGAAGGTGGCTTAAATTGAGCTTGACTAGCAATAGTTTCAGGGGGCTGAATTCACATGTTGCTATTCTAAGTTTCACCTTTGAGAAAAATAAAAAAAATGTTTCACCACTGTGTAATTGGTCCTGCCCCCATTATCAGGGCAGGTTACACCTTTGACCACTCAGTCAAAAATATTTACAGGCCCTACTCAATATACATATATTATAGACTAGTTATATATAATATATACATCTGCCGGCTATTAGTTTTGATGGGCGGCTATTCAAGTTAATTTCTCAAGAAAAAAAGGAATTTTAGGGTGCCAATGTCCCATTTCTTCAAGTCTTAATGTTTAAAGTATTTCCTAATTGGTTGCTATAGATTTGTTGTATTCTCTTGTAATTGCCTCATGTTTTGCATCTACAAGACAATTAGATTAAATTTTATGGGTGGTCATTCAATTTTGTGTTCATTACACAAAAATCATTTTTCTTCTTTTTGTTACGTAAAAATCATTCAACTTTGTGTTCATTACCCAAAAGTTATTTTTCTTTTTTTTGTTACACAAAAATTATTTTACTTTGCGCTATTTATCGCAAAAGTCACCTTGGCCAGATTTTATAATACTTTTACTTGAAAAGTCTATTATGTCCTTGACATTATAAATCCTCTTATGTAACACCTTCTAAATTATATACTATATAATATATTTTTACCTAGGTATTTTACTTATAATTAAAATAATTTTAAATTATTTTATTTATTATTTTTATAATATATCCATACATTTAATTTTTTTCATGACACTCAATTTGTTTAATCATACTCAAACATGAACATATTTTAAATATAAAAATAATAATAAAATTATATTTTAATATTTATTTTAAATAATAAAAATATATTTGTTTAACAAATGATAGTTTTTTCTTATAAAATTTTAAAAAAGTTTCAAAGATATTTGTGTTTAATATTAAGTTTTTTAAAGCTTTATCTGTTAATATTATTTATTTGAAAGTATTAATCTAATGTGTCATTTGGCTAGATATGGGTATTTTATTTATTAAATTAATGGGTATGGATTAGCTGATAAATTAATGAGCTTTGATTTTTTAATTTTTATTAAACATACTTCGTTAATCATGATTAAGAACGTGAACTAGAGATTTGTGCACGGTAATGTTACTGACAAATTTAATAATGCTACTTATATATCTTGAAAATTAATATCAAGAAAAAATTAAATGTACGAATATATTACATAAATGGGAGGACATAATAGACTTTTCAGGTGAAAGGTTTGTAAAATCTGGTCAAAGTGATTATTGTGATAACTAGAGCATAGTAAAATAATTTTTGTGTAACAAAAGAAAGAAATGTGACTTTTGGGTAATGAACACAAAGTTGAATGATTTTTACGTAACAAAAGAAAGAAAAGTGACGTTTGGGTAATGAACAAAAGTTAAATGACCACCCATAAAATTTACTCGATCGTTTGTTGGTTGTCATAACCTCATTCAGAGAAGGAAAAAAGAAACATTGTCTTTCTGTACGTGGTATTAGCATGTTGGTTTGGAGACTTTTGTTGTTTATTTTTTGCCCATTTTGATGTACTAATCCGTGGGAAATTTTCCTATTGGCCTCATTTAGGTGTACTGACTTCAAAACCTTGGGAGGAATTTTTTATTTTATTTTATTTTTTATCTAGAAACACCTTAGGAGGATTTGACTTATAGTTTGACGTCTATTATTTGTATTTCTATAGAATGTAATTATACAATCTAGAGCCTTTTGACGAGAAAAACAAAGGGCAGTTACGTTCTTGAATTTTGTTTGACACAAATACTGAACACACTTACACAGCTGAAGAAACGTTTAAAATAATTGCTAAAACTAATGCTTGTCAATGTGCTGAAAGCAACATGCTAACAGGAAGGTTCTTAAATTGTATTTGTGTCAACTACTACTAATATTTTTCTATATTGACTGCCTTAGGATTTTCTTCTAACGGCTAAATTAATGTACAGTGGCTGAGCCAAAGTCCAATTATAAAAAGTGTCCTTGATCAATAAAATGGTAAAACATCTAATTCGTTAAGTTAATATATTTGTAAGTAAGTTATGTAGACAAGAAAGGTTTAAGTTGGGTTACTTCCAAAATTTCAACCAATATTAGTTATCTCAATTGGGAAGAGTCTTGCCTAATCCCAGGCATGAATTTTACTTATGGAATAAGCTTAAATAATTCTTCCCTTGTTCTATAAGCACTGTTACGTTTATTATGTTAGTTTGAGTGCCCTTATGAATTATTAAAGAACTTGGTTCTTTACCGTATTCCTTAAACGTGAAGTAAAATAAGCAGTAAAGTAAACACAGTGATTTTATGTGAAAAATCACTCGGCTCAAAAGGTGCAAAAACCACGAAATACTGCGTAGGATTTTCAGCTTCAACTCCACTAGAACAATGAGCCAAAACGTATCGATTACAAGACCGCAATTCAATATTCTCCAGTACTCTTACTACGACTATTTGATTTACAAATTACTCTAACCTGTAAAGCAAACACTCTCTCCAACTCACTAATTGTTTGTGACACTTTGATTACAACTCAAATTCCTAACACATATTCACTAGACTGACTCAAGAAAAACACAACACTGATACTCGAGAGTGTGCAAAATATAGTTCTTCAGTTGATGTGTAAATGGATAATCTCAGCAGTCCAGATGGATAGTATTTAAATACCTGGACTCCAAGATCTTCTAGGAGTCCCATGCGTAGTGAGCTTCTCATTTGATATGACTCATACTGTTCCAAGGATTCCACAAGTCTTGGGACTCTTGTCTCTCACTTATTTATTCGTATCTTCTTGGTCAACAACCCTTATCATGTCTAACAACCTTCTTCCACCAAACTCGGATCTGGGTAACTTTGAGATAAAGTTATTGTCTTGCAAATTAAAGACGTAAAGTCATCAACCATTAGGAGCTGGTCCTTTACCTTGAGGAGCTGGTTCTTAGAGCAGTTAAGCAGCTACGTTGAGGACCTGGTTCTTCGAAGATTGCATCTGAACAAACTTTGTTAATCATCAAAATCTCAATACTCAAACATATTCCAAATCATATGACCTAGTTCAGTTAAGTGAAGTTGAGATTATTATGTCTTTGGACCAATTTTTGGGTGAAATTTTTTCTTCCATTCATAATTTTTTTTTAAGTAAAATACATGTCCAAACACAACATTAACTTTCAAAAAATATTTTTTCCAAGTTTTAAAACTAAATCGTGAATGGTGGCCAATGATCAAAACCCTTGTGGTGATAGCCTTTTATCAAAGTAGTAAATCTCGTGACAAAGGAAAGGGAAATGGAAAATTTTCTATTAATAGAAAGACTAAAAAGGAGTAATTTTCTTTAAATGGTATAGTAGAATTGCCATAAAATAAAATGATGTAAAAATCAAAGATATATAGACCACAGAAGGTTCTTTCAAGTTTCTCCCCCAAGTCGATCCCCGCCTCCAAAATTAATTGTCAAAGTTCAATGCTTATGAACCTTCTTTACTTTTTCTTTTTTCCTTCTTTTCTGTATTCAATTCATTGCCGAAAGGTCAACCCTACTCTTACGCTTTTTCATCATGTGATCTTTTCTCCCACTTTACTATTCTTCCAACAACCTTCTAGTATAGAGATAATTGCTCTCATGCTTTCTTTCTGAAAACTAAGCTCTTTTTTGGTCTTAATTAATTGTTTTTTTTAAAGAGATAATTGTTAGGATTATATTTTGGACTCGGCGTACAGTTATCGAAGTACTATGTCAAAGCTAAAAAAATTCCAAATCTAACTCACGACAATAAAACAAAATTATTATGCTTTTGCTTTTTCTTGGTTTGCTTTTGTTTTTACTTTTCTATTTAAACCTAAAAATGAAATTAAAAGATCGATGCTGCATCGATCATGTTGAAAAAGGCTAGAGCCTTATGATGATATTGGAGAGTGCTAATCCAGCATACATGGAGCAATAATGATCAGGAGACGATTTTCTTTATAGATCCGTGTCCTCGATTTGAACTCCGTATAACTTAATATATTTTGAATAATACGTACACACATCCACTAATTAATCACAACAATAATAACAATATACTCGTATTATCCCAAACTGTGAGGTCTGGGACATCCACTAATTAATATATCTTACTTTTTTTTAGTCTGTTATAAAAAGAATATTATTTTCATATTTAATAACTTTTTAACTTCAACATTCCACGTAACATATTTCAAACCACACATTCAAGTGCATTTTGGTATATTACACACCTCTTTCTTTTATGACCATAGGATTCGATGAATTTTTTTTCTTCTAAACTTAGTGTCCAGTCAAATTAAAATACATAATATAAAAAAAAAAAGTATTATTATACATATAGAGAGAGAAATGCTCGTTATCATTTGTCTAAATTTAAGTGTGCAAAGAATACATAATACATTTGCTAGTAAGAAGTTATAAAAAAAATAAAAATTGTCTAATAGTTGAGGCACGAACAAATCTTTTTATTAGTTTCGATCCCTTCATTAAAATATATTTTTAGTGTGTATGTGTATGTGGTCTTGGGCAGCTGGTGGATAGGCGCATGGTAGATTTAATCATAACGCAGTGATGATGCATGCATCGTGGAGCGTGCTAATTAGCTTAATTAAATCACCTCCGCAGTCCTTCCATATATAGTAATCAACTCATATTTATATGCATGTTGAATGTGTCTCGTTCACAATCACGATTTAAAAATTGAGTTTTTTACGCGTTTAATCTTTTTTTCACTGTTATTTAAAAAAATAGCATCATTTATTGTTTATTTCATAAATAATACTTTTTTTCATTAGCATATTATAAAAATTAAGCTCAATATTTAATAAGTTAACTGACTCACTAATCACGAGAAGTACTTTTTTTGTCCATCTCCATTCTTCCTTTCCAATATTCATCTTCTTCACTCTATTTTTTAAAATCTGATGTATATGTGAATGTCACCTAAATTCAAGATGTATTGATTTATACGTCTTTTATACTTTGTATATCAAGTATCACTTTAATTCAAATTGTAGTTTTATGTATATTTATTTGTGAAGTGCCATCTTATTTTAAGATGTATTTTTAATGTATATTTCAAATATATTTTATATGTCAAGTGCCATTTTAATTCAGGATATATTTTTTTATGTATATTATTTTTTGTATATTTATATGCCATCTTAATTAAATTTAAGATATATTTTTTATGTATATTTCACATGTCTAAGTGTCATCTTAATTGAAGATGTATTTTTTATGTATATTTTTTGTATATTTTATATGTGTTAATTCAATGTATATTTTTTATATATACATTTTGTATATATTAACGTATATTATTATCGAAGTAAGATCTTTATGTTAAGAAAGGAAGAAAGAAGAAATAGAAAGCTTAAGAAAGATAATTAAAAAGAAAACGAATTGAACAAATTTAGAAAATATATTGGTTTCGGCAGAAAATAAAATTAAGAAAATGAAGAAAAAGAAGGAAAGCTAATAGATAAAGAAAAAAAAGGCATGATTTTTGTACAAAGAATTGTTGACTTTCCATTCAAATTGCTTATGTTTAGGGATTAATAATTAATATTTCTATTTTAATGGAACTGTGTGCTACAAATATAAATATTTTTCTGTCACAACTATAATATTGGATTTCATGCTAAGAATTTGTTATATTTTTTTTTAAACTGTGACAGTTATGTAAATTTCGCTTTAAAATTTGTGAAATATTATAGCGACACTAATAAAATAAAATAATATTAATTAAATTTTATTAAATATATGAAGTTTAAACAAAAGTTAATGTTGCCTTAAATCCGGGACCCTTTAAATTTGCCCCTGCTCGTTGGTTCCCTTTCACGGCCCATGTTGACCATTCACTTCTGCTCCATCATTGTGTCTTCAATTCACCATTTCCTGTCTTGATAGCCTAATGAAAAGTTCTTTTTAACATCCTAATTATATTTATATATAGCTTAAAAGGATTATGTGTACGTATATGTTAATTCATCATACAAGATTCTCATCAATTTTATGAATTTATCCTATTGTAATATAATCAAGGTCCAGGATACATTTAAAGTGTATGTAAGAGTGAATATGATTAAATTACTAGTACTAGTAAATATGATCGCCGATCTAAGGCAACTAAGATTTTGGATACCTAATATGCTACTCCTCTGCTCATTTGTGACGATAAATGCAGAATTAGTACTCCACTTCTGTGGTCTATATAATTTATTTTAAAGGTTTTTGCACGTATAAAAAGTTACTGTGTATTATAGGCTTAATCTTAAATGACCTTTATATTTCTTAAACATATTACTTAATTAACACTACATGAATCAAAAGAAGTAAGAATAGATTTGAAAAGAAACCATAAATTACTTTTTGATTTTTAGAAATATCAAATATTTAAAATAAATTTAATTTGTTAAAACGACTAATATTTAAAACCGAAGATACTGTAGAAATGTATCCTTTCATTAATCATTCTTATAAAAAAACATTATTTAAGTCTTCTTATCTCAATAGAGGGAGAACCTTAATTTGACGACGTAGACCAAATGTCGGGTTGTGGAAGAGGTCAACCCCGTGCTTCATTGTTCGTTGACCTTATCCCATTTTTATAACAGTACAATACAACACGTCCATTACTTTCTCTAGAAGTCTTCTTTGAAATATCCACAAACGTTGGCCACCCTTTTTCCTAGCTTTTCGTCATCCCTCCGTAATTTTCTTCTTTTTTAAAAAAATAAGAAAAAGAGAGATAATTATAGAATTATATATTTAGAAATTACTATATACAGCTCTTTATATACAGCACTTTTCCCTGCTTTCTTGGTTCTCCACTCTATAAATCCATCACTTTTGCGATCAACATATATATACACAGAAGGCTATAGATCGAGAAAGGAGACGAAGAAATAAATATGGCTAAGCTTAACTCCTTTTGCATGATATCATTCCTCCTCCTTCTCACGCTAACTTGCGCTTCTTCCCGGCCGATGGGTACGCCTTATCACGACGTTACTCCGATGGAGCATAGTAAGGTATGTTTATTATTATTGTTTGCAATCCCTATATTTCAAAATTTGTTAATTAGCTTCTAAAAAAGAAGTTTAATTGAATGAATAATAATTTTTTTTATAAATAAATGGTTGAATCCCTCGTCAATATAAGGAAGCTTCTAGTATAATGGTCGTATTGTAGTTTCAAATTCTACGTATGGCATTCCTACAATATTCTTTTGAATGGCGTTGTTAAAATTCCTGGTTTCACCACTAAATTTAGATATTCATATATTTAACTGATTACCTAATTACTTGTGGTTATAGGATAAGGCAACAGCGAAGGTAGAAGTGGACGATAGATGTGAAGGTCTAGGAGAAGAAGAATGTTTGATGAGAAGAACGCTAGAGGCTCACCTTGATTATATCTATACCCAGAGGCATAAGCAGCCTTAGATTAATTGTCTTATCTCTTAATTTGTAGTTCTCTTCATTTTTCTTCATTATATATATATATATGTAGTTTATTCTTTTTCTTCCTTCTTCTTTCGTAGTTATGGACATGTAGATGTATTAATGACTCTTCCGGTCCCTTTTCTCATCTGTGAAATTTATTATGTTATCCAATCAATCTATAGTTTGCGTTTATTTAATTTGTTCAAATAAAATAGTATATACATAGCTCACAAGCCAGTGCTTAATTCTGCCTTCTGCATTTGTTTCTATTGTTCTCTCTTCTCTGAGTTTATTAATATGGCGGTGCATGATACTTCAAGAATCTGCTTTCCTTTTTCTTTTCATGTTCTATTCTTGATCTATGGGATTGAGGATTCGCTAGGTGTTTTAATTACTAGTAATAGTTAAGGGTTCAATGCCTTTTTTAAAGTTTTTTTACGAAATCATTTTTATAATATGATGACACTGGTATTAATTATGCTGTCAAGTGATGTCTACGACTTCATCATATCTCAACCAATACATGGAATATGAAAACAAATATCCTACCTTTTGGCTGGAAAAGTTATAGCATGGCTGGTTTATAAAATACGTGAGAGAGGTTGAAGTAAAATGATTAGTTGAAGTTTTACGATTAATTAAATTTTACTCCTTACAATAATTTAAAGTGCATATTATGTGCTAACACTGTATTACTGGTTACTATGCTTTCTTAATATTAAGTTCAGATTATGTTGTGATTGAATAATTACCATGCCCTGCTTTGGGTCCCGAATCAGATTTATTTTTCTCTTTTTGCATTGCTGTTGTTTTCTTCTTCTTCGTGTTCGTCTATATATATCGTAGAGTTAATCGACATTAATTGTCAAAGTTGAAAATAGGGAGAGAAACCAAGACCCCTATAAAACTACTCCATTACGTTTTTTGTGTAATTTTATATTATTGGTTGTTTCAATACTTTTGCATACTCCAGATATTGTATATAATACTCCGGTTACGTATATGGTTCAATTACTTCTTGATTACACATGCACATAAATTTTTGGTGGATAATCTAGAAAGAGCGACGTTAATTTTAATATATCCTTAAGCGTGCTTTGAGAATGAAAAGCTGAATTACAATGTTGTATATTCTTAAGGGTCAAATCTTATTACAATATTGGTTGGATTAAAAGTAGCGTAATAAAAGGATTTTCTTCTTAATTCACACAGGAAATTGAAGAGGCTTACACTATATGTACAGTACCAAGTGTTTGCATTCGTCATACGCCTTTTTAAAAAAAAAATAAAAAATTCAAAGGGTAGTTCCATTGATCATTGATGTGCAAAAAGTTACGATTTGAGTTTGGCATCCCAAACTTTATACATGATCATCGAGAAGAAACTACTAGAGTTTGTCCTAACCAAAAGTATGCTTCAGAAGACTCAAGATTCTCAAGTTGACAAAAAAGTTCATGGTGGATCATATATAAAGATGGATGTTTTTGTCTGTTTGACCCTGCATCTGTCCTATTTACAAGGCCTTTGACTTGATTAGGTAGATCAAACAAAGAGTTGAAAATATGGGTCCCCTTTCTGAAATGGCTGATAGCTGCTAGTTTGTCCGCCGGCTTATTTGCCTCTCTATAGCAGTGAAAGATAGTGAATCCATGTTCTTCAACTAGCTTTTGAATTTCCCTAACGTACTTTTCAATTTACCAAGGGGACTTCCATTCCCGAGCTATGCATTTGGCAAGCAGTAAAGAATCAGTTTCCCGCTACACAATATCATGTCGACTATGTGCGCACCATTTTAGACCAAAAAGCAAAGCTGCGGCTTCTGCTATATTGCTGGTGCCCGGTCCTAGTTGCATGGAGTAGGCAAAGATGGTGAATCCCTGGTAATCTCTGATAATCCCTTCTCCTCCACATTTTCCTTCTACACAACTCCCATTGCTATTGAGCTTGACACTTAACACTGGGGTTTTGATCCATTTAACCATTGTACCAGTTGTTTGTTGTGTTGTTACTTCACAGGCATGCATAATAGAGTTCCAGTTTTCTTCCATTCTGACTCTGCAAAAGTGATTTTTCAGTACTTGCAAAATGGTAATAACTATGTTAGATTTGGATCTATATATAGAAGGTTTCTTAGCTTCAAATTTGCTACTACACCTAGACCTCCAGATCTCCCAAAGGATTATGAGAGGAAGAGTCTTAGCGATGTAAGTAGTAATAGAGCTGTTAGAGTTATGATTCCAACCGCTGAAAAGAAGGATCTTAAGGTTGTTATTGCTAGTGCCAATCCCAAAGGAACCTGCAAAGTATTGCTACGGCCTCTTGGCATGATCACCCTGATAAAAGAGGTGGTCAACTGTCTCAAGCTCTGGCCTCATGTTGGAAATATCACAGCAATGGCATTTTGGGACAAGAATGATTCCAAGTCTAGCCACCATATCTTCCGTGGCTAATCTGCCATGTATAACTCTTCATGTGATAAAAGACTCTTCATGTGATTCTCAACTTCCTCCCTGATGCCGTAGAGGGCTTTCCAACAATGAGATTGGCCATTGTTCCACTGAGTTATACTAGGATGATTAGAGTTGAAGTATTTTGCTTTCATGAATTCACTCCATAGGGAGTTGGTATTTCTAAGAGACCACCATTGTTTCGCCTTAAAAGCTTGGCAGGTATCTCATATCCTTCTGAAGTTGGTCCCTCCTTCCTGATATGGGAAGTATAATTTCTGCCAGGAAACCCAGTGATGCTTTCCACCTGTGTATTACCCAGACCAAAAGAATCTAGCCATATACTTTTCAATAGCATTCAGGGTACCCTCAGGTGGATTAACCGCAAATAACAGATGGGTAGGCAAAGCAAGAAGAACATGTCCTAACAAGATAGCTCTTTCTCCATGAGAGATGAGTTTAGTATGCCACCCCTGAGTTTGTTGATGATTTTATCGATGCTATCAGCGAAATAAGAGATCTTCTTTCTTCGAGTGATGAGAGGACATCCCAAATACTTAATGGGAAACTGTTGATGGTGCATGCATGTGTAGTTCTGAATCCTAGCAATATAGCTAGTTTTTGAGTTTGCTTCCAAAGCAAAACAACTCTTATTCTTGTTAATGAGTTGACCTGAGACTTTTCATAAGAGGTAAGGGTGTCTAGAACCATTTCCATGGATCTTTTACTACCACTACAAAAAAGGATAGTGTCGTCAGCAAAAGATAAGTGATTGATCTTAAGGCCATAGTTATTCATGTAGAAGCTCTTGTAACCATACATATTGTGTAGTCTATTAAGCATTTGGGACAACAACTCAGCACTCAGGACAAACAGGGGTAGGGACAGTAGATCCCCTTGCCTCAAACCCCTTCCAGATCTAAAGAAACCATGCCTCCTACCGTTAACTATCATCGAGTACCAATTGTTGGAAATATACCTGTATATGATATCAATCCAGATCTCAGAGAAGCCTAGTTTCTCAAGGCAACACAGAGGTAAGGCCATGAAACTCTATCATAGGCTTTAGTCATGTCCAACTTTAGCACAACATTCCCTCATCTATTTGGCTTGTTGATGTCATTAATAATTTCTTGGGCGAAGAGGATGTTTTCAGTGATAGTTCTTCCTTTGATAAATTCACTTTGGTTTTTGGATATGATTCTAGGAAGTATTGTAGCCAATCTGGTGTTAAGCACCCTAGCAATAATCTTGCTGGACACGTTATACAGACTGATAGGTCTAAGGTCATTGAATTTCTGAAGATGTTCAACCTTAGGTATCATAACAATACATGTGTGAGTGAAGTACTTAGGAAGGGTAGCACCATAAAATAAAGATACCACACCCTTATGAAGTTCATGAGCAATAATATGCCAAGATTTCTGATAAAAATATCCACTAAGACCATCAGCGCCAGGTGCACTATCAGGGTAAATGAAAAATACACATTCTTTCATTCTTGCAGTTAGAAGAGCATTGTCTTCTTCATTTATGCACCTTTCAAGATAATTGAGAATATCAAAGTCTGAGCTTTGATTTTATATGGTGAATATCTTTTGACAATACTTCACTACAGCTTCAGCTATAGCATCATTACCCTCAATCCATTAATCCTGCTCATCCGTGATCTTCTTAATGGATAGCCGTCTTCTTTTGTCTTTGATGATAGCATGAAAGTAGGCTGTGTTGGTATCACCTTCTTGAATCCATTTGGCTCTAGCTTTTTGTCTAAGGATAGAATCCTGGAGCTTTAAGTACCTTGTATAATCAGCTCTACACTTATATAATTCATTCCTATTATCAACATTGTTGACAGTCAGGAAGTTCTCTTCTAAGGTCCTCATCTGAATTTCAAGCTTTTTAGGTTCCTCAGAGATGTCCCCAAAGGTGTGTGTAGACCATATACTGAGGGCTTTAGAGGTGCTCTTGAGTTCTTGGTGGAGAATGTAAAGTGGATTCCTATGGATAAGGGGCTTGGCCAAATCAATCTCAATCCTTAATTTAGCAGTAGTAGGTCTTGACTTACTCAGAGTTGCCTTGTCCATGATTATTGGGGTTCCTATGGGACTAACAATTCTACACAGGGGATCCCCTCGTAGTAGTGCCATGGTAAGTTTGGTAAGTTAATCCACATTGGAGCTAAGGTGGAGTCAGTATCAGATTTGAATTTACGAGACCGTTTATCAATTTTCATGCTGTTATCTCCGTCCAAGTGTATCTAGCTCTTAGAGGAGATAGTATTAATGTCTTCTTCATTTCCAACATCAATGAAGACATATTTGAGGTCTTTTGCACCAATTTTCACTTTTCCTTTAAGAGAAATAACTCTGGCAAAATCAGTTCTAATTTTTTCAATTGCAGGCCTACCTCTGAGAAATTTTCAAATTATCGTCCACCGACAGGTTTCTGCTAGCATTGCATGCTCTTCTTCTGTGAAAAACACCACGGCTTTACCATTAATCATCTCATAAGTGCACGTTGGTAATCAGACTCTATTTTTGGTAGGATTAGTCCTCAAATTTCCCAGAACATCGAGATAAGATTTCTGTTGGCTCATACCAGAGCTTTCTTCCAAAGCCTCATTGGCTTTGTTGAATGAGGGTTTTCAGTTCTGGCTACATTTCCGCTGGTATATGGGTCTGGGGGATCTGGGGGTCGAGGAGTGGGGGCCCAAATATATCAATGGAGATGCTCATCAATATTCAATTTGGTTGGATCTATTGGTCTGAAGATAAGATGGCGGAGATTTTGGGAGAGGAAAATTAGAGAGAAGGTCTACCTTCTCTCTCTAGAATATAAGTTGCTTTTTAATATATTGAAAGTTTATATACGCCTTGATTAAATTAAAATCAGAGTTTAACTTATATACTCGTAACAATAACAATAATAATTATACCTCAATTTCAATTAAGTTGGGAAGTTAATTTACATATATGGGCTATGTAAATTACTAGATCACCTGAGAAGTAATTGCACGCAACTACTCATAAAAAGTGAATAGTAACATGAAATAACTTAAAATGTAATTGCACTAATTACTAATAACAAATTGAATTAGTCGTAAAAAATAGCAAGTATCTTTTTGTGTTGCTTATCACACAAGTAGTACCCCTGGGGCGAGACCAAGCTTTCAAAATATGTAACGGCAGATATACATTCGGTATATGTACGACCAAGAATTCGTAGGACACTATCATCCTTAGTATTGTACATAACAACTTGATCTCTGGCTACAATAATAACATATTCTCCATCTTCAGTCTCGAAAAGGGGCTCAGCAAATCCGACATAAGGATTTACTTCAAAATCCTTTATTACATATACAGATGTCCCTTTTTCCATACTCTTTCATGACCAATATCTCAAGTTATGCATAGACATTCCTTTAAAACTCCTAAACCAACCATAAATTTAAACGTATGGAATTTCTTAGAGACAATATCGAAATAAATTAATTCGTTATGAGGAGGTATCCTACCCCAAGCCCAATCAGTACGACATTTCAATTGAGGTATAATATAAAAATTATTGTCTAGGTAGCAACTATCGAAATTGCGTTTCTTGACTCCTACCATAAAGTGAAATCGTCCGTGCAAAGTAATGGCACCTCGGAACCAAGGGGATATAATACGAGAATTCTACCTTTCTCCACTCTTTGTCTTTAAAACTTGAAATTATAACATATTTATTGTCAACATAAACTGAGTATATAAAAAGTAGTGCCTTGTAGTCATTGTTAGAGGAGTCGAAACAAAGTCCCCCAAGCATATATAGTCATTGGTGCAAAATCCTGTGGTAGGGTTCCACAAGAATATATGCTCTTCCACGTTTATTAGTAGGATCGGATACCATGGCAAGAACCCAACAAATTACAGCCCAATGTAAAGCGTGGAATAGAATTACCATCCCTGTAGACTGGTATTTTACTGAATGGATACATGAGATCCTTAAAGATGATTTTTTGGCTAGGGAATAGGAAGGCGGGTATATCATGATATTTTCTGTAACAAAGTGCAATCGCTCCTCGTCGTCGTTGATTCGACAACTCGAATTTAAGATCTGAAATCCAAGAAAGCCATGGCTTAGAAATAGTGTTTTAAAAGGTGTTTTCGAAGTGAGGAACATCAAAACTGCTCCGAGGCGATGGTGTGGGGCGAAAGTCTCAAGAGGCGAACGCCCAGCAATTCGGGGCGTATGCCCGGGGGTTTGAGGCGTGTTTTAGTGGTGAGATGTAAGCCCCAGAGACTTTTTCAAATTAAAACAAAATTTGTTGAATAAGTCCTTCATATAATACCCAAATTCTCAAAAGTCAGCTTGTAATTACTCAAAAGTTTTAAAAAGGAACTAAAATGTATTAAATTTAAAAGTCAAGACCTTTTTTATTGATTGAAGCCCTAATTTATGGTCTTTCCCAATTCTTTATATTGTCCGTTAGTCTGCTAATATCTCCCAAAAGCAATGTATATTCAATTTTTTTTGCATATACAAAGAGAACTCCATTCTCCTTCATATCAGCAAGTTCAACGTTCAAATTGCAGGTTAGTAATCCTTTTTGTTTCTCCATGTAGAAAGCTTTATTCTTTTCGACTCAAATTACTTGTGGTTGTTGTTTCTCCATGTAGAAAGCTTTATTCTTTTCGACTCAAATTACTTGTGGTTGTAAGTAGTGTATAATAGATTATTTTGACTATTTTTTTGTGGGGATAACACACACACACACACACACACACATATATATATATATATATATATATATATATATATATATATATATATATATATATATATATATATATATTTCACATATTTATAATTTTTTTTAATTTTTATTCAATTTTATTTGTTTATGGGGCTTACGCCCTGTGCCTCGAGGCTTACGCCTCGTTGATACATATGTAAAATGTCTCGCCTTGCGCCCACGCCTTTTAAAACACTGCTTAGAAACACACTTGAATGGTAAGAGAGATTTCGCCGGTAAGTTTGAGAGAATACTTATAGTGGTATCTTCTCAAGTACATATTGATAGTGAGAATTTCATTATATTGTCAATGAATATATACAAGGTAAATGACTTAAAATCCTACATAATATTGTAATATATTATAGTATTTTTTTTAAGGAAATCGAGGAGGTAGGTTTACCTAGCTATAATTTGGTTAAATAATACATTATAGTGTAAGTACTACTCCTGTTTCAAAAACTGATTTTAAACTCAATAAAAGCCTCACAGATGAATATATCTATTTTATCAAGATAGGAAAAGGATTAAAACTAAATCTACCTTGATTTAATATTAGAATTTTGTTATAATTATGTAGGATGGTGTATATCGTGCAACACTGCTTCACATCTTTATTTACTAGAAGTTCGATTATCCTCCTCAGCAATTCTCCAAGAAATAGATTATGATTAGTGTATCTAGTTTTAGTTTGGGATGGCCTTGTGAAAATAGGAAGAAATACATAAATAGCCATTCTTTAGGCTGCTATTTAGGGATTAATCGGTACTTATTTTGTCCTGAAAATTTAAATTAAAAATCTTAATTTCAAGACTTTAAAAAATAAATTGAAAAGACATATTGACTAATTTCAAAATAGAAACCCTCTAAAATGGCTACCTGGTGTCATTTTTATATGAAAATAAGGGACGACTGGCAGGCCTAGCCACCAATGAAGGCCCATGTCAACTGTTATTTGGGCCTCACTGGATGTCAACATAATTTCCTCGAAGGAAACATCATTATTTCGTTAGGTAGAATTATGGAAAAAATATTTTTCTTAGAAAAATATATTAAACCGTAATTACGATTTACGAAAAGTTTAAAGGTCACAGCCTCAGAGGTTTTTAATAGTACAGTCAAATCTCTCTATAACAGTCTCGTTTGTTCCAGATATTTTTGGTTGTTTGTAGCGAATTACTGTTATAGAAAACATATATTATAACAGAATATGAAATTTGGTTTCGAAAAAACTTGATTTTTATAGTGAAGTGTTGTTATATAAGTATGCCGTGATGTAGAGGTTTTACTGTATATATCAAGAAAATCACTTAGAACTATGGCTTATAGCAAATCTTTAAGAAACTAACTTGATAGGAGTTCATTGAAATTCGAACTAGTAACACTAAAGTTCAAATCATCACTTTTTGATTAGCAAACTGTCCAGACCAACTTAATGCAAGTCTACTCAGTATGCATTTGTCAACATTTTATTTTATGTTCATTTGACTTCGATGAAAGATACTAAAATATACATAAGTTTTGCCAAATTTGGAATCTATTAGTAAGCAAGCTACAACAGCAAGATTGTAAGAAACTGCTCATTCAATATTGTCATCCTTACAACAGCAAGATTGTAAGAAATGTGCTCATTAAATAAAGGTTTAAGTTCTTCGAAGAAAGACAAGGGATGAAGACTAAAAATTTCTAAATCAAACTGCTTTTTCAAATTGACGAAAATTAAATGTGTCTGAAGGTGTCAGGAGCGGACCCACATAGGTTCAAGAGGATTCAACTGAACTCGCTTCGTAATATTTTTTACTATTTTTGAATGGAAGACAAGAGTGTGTTGTTCTAGTGGTAAGCACCCTCCACTTCCAACCAAGAAGTTGTGAGTTCGAGTCACCCCAAGAGCAAGGTGGGGAGTTCTTAGACGGAAGGAGCCGAGAGTTTTATCGGAAACAACCTCTCTACCCCCAAGATAGGGGTAAGGTCTGCGTATACACTACCCTCTGGTTTGTTGTTGTTGTATTTTTGAATGGAATTTTTTTTTCAACGAAACCAATTACTATAAAAGTAAAGAAATTGGATCCCTCTAACCAAACCTGCGCGATGGCCAAATGGTTCAAACTAGGTGAGCCGATAAAACGGTCGCATGTTCAAACCAATGATTCAGCATTATTATGATTTTTTCACTTTTTCAAAATGCTGACAGTTTCTCTATTTTTACATGCGCAAACTAAAAATTCACATGTGTTCTTGTTATGCACTTCTTCTTCGTCTTCTTTTATGTTTATTTTAGTTTACTCTCTTTTTACAGTTTTGGAATTTCTATATGAAATTATTAATTTAGCTTAGATTTTTTTTTGTTAACAGTTAGTGCAAGTTAAAAATTAAAATTAATAAATAAATAGAGTTAAGTATTCAAACTTATGTTTGTTACAATAAAATTTGTAAAAAAAGCTTAAGTTCAATAAATTATTAAAAATTAAAGGTAGATAGATATGTTGCTAAGATTTAGGTGCTTTATATATATATATATATATATATATATCAAAACGAAATAAAGAGATGCGGACAAATTTTTTGTAAGTTTTTGTTATCGATTATTTTTTAAAATTTCAGTATATGTCTGAACCCGCTTGTATAAAAATCTGAGTCCGCTACTGGAAGGTGTTATGTGATATTCATGCCTAGTCGTATTTGTCTAAAGATTTTTTATTATATATGTTAACAAACTAGTCAATTATCATTTTGGATTGAAAACTAATGAAGTACAACTTCAAACATAGAAGTTGACACCAGAAGTATGTTCAACTTAGAGCCGAAACTATACTTTTTATGGCATAAAGACCAAAGTATGTCCCTAAGTGAGTAAGACAGTAAGTGACAATCCAACGTTCAAGAGTGTATAATTTAAAGCACAAATCATGAGTTTATCCCAATCATTATGAGATAATCACCCTCCTTCAAGAAAATAAAACAATCACAATCATGTTAGTTTTTCTGTTCTGCCAAAAAAAATTCAACATCGACTTTTAACTTTGAGACTTCACTCCAAATAGTTCCTAAATCATAATAAAGAAATTTTAATCGAAGAATGAGGATAAATCAAGAAGAAACCTTTCAAAACTTGATAGATTTTGAGCTTGTTGTTTATGAACAAAATTCTATTTGCTTGTGAAATATGGACAAATTTATTAACAGTTTGTTTGGATGGTTGTTACCTATTGTATTATATCGTATTATTACTTTAAATACGATATTTGTTTTGATTGTTACTTAAATTTTATTGTGTCATATTACTCTACCTTTTTATATAATAATTTTACCATGTATCATAATTTTTTTTTATAATATTACAAGTTTATTCTTCATATTGCTGGTACATAATATCATGAAACAACGACAAACGATACAATCTATTCAAACATTATATTCATCAAACAATACAATACAGTATAATACGATACATTATTAAATGATATGTAACAACCATCCAAACAAGCTGTAAATGACTTGGTGGGCATTTGGGCTATTTGGCCGAATTTGAAAGAAAAAAAAAAGTTGAAGCTGAAGAAAAGTTACTTTATCTAGGTGAAATCATAAAAAAAAAAAGTTAAGGTTCAAAAGAATTTACAGAAAGGGATTTTTTTTGTCGAAATTGAAATAACAAAAGAACAATATTTGGAGCTAAAGTTTTCCAAATACAAGCGACTTTTTCTGGACTTTTGAACTCATAAATTTGGAAAAGGAAAAAGAAATTAGGTTGAGCCAAAGGAGAAGAATAAGAAAGGAAAAGGCCAGTCCTCTTTCTGTGAAGAATCAAATCAAAATGCATGCACCAGTTTGGGGTCCTCAGCTAGGAAATTTGTTCAATCATTCATGCCTAATAGCAAACAGGTTGCGGGCATTTTCTTCATCAGCTTACTCTAACCAGTCTCGCGGTGGCCTTCCTCGCTTCTACTCTGAGAAGCTCCCTCCTTCCAAGGCATTGTCCATTTTCTTCACACTCTACTTCCTCACTTGTATATAGCTGAACTTGTTGAGTTTTCCTTTTCTCAAATATCGGGTTCTTGATTGTATTGGAAAAAGAACAGGGTAGAGTGTTTATACAACCAATTCAATATGTTAAAAAGATTCGGACTTTATTGCATTTCTTTCGACTGTTAACAATTGATAAACTGAATTTTTTTTTTTATTACACTATTTAAAGGTTTCATAATGTTATAACTAATAACTATCTATAATCTGCAAGCTTTCTCCATTATCTTACTTAAGGAAGCTCACATAGGTAATTTCACATAAGTGGAATCAATTGAGTCCAAATAGAGGAAATGGATAATGAGGAGTATTGTATCCGACCCCAACTAGTTTGGATTGAGCAGTTGTTGTGTTATTTTCTTGTTCTGTTTTTACTCTTAGAGCTATATTCTTACTTTATTCAGATTAACTGATTTTAGCGCCTCAACTTATTGTTTTTTGATGCAGGATGGTGTTGTTCGTGTTAAAGGTGATGAATTCTGGCACATGACCAGGGTTTTAAGGTTGACAGTTCATGATAGGTACTGCCTTGTACCGTATCTTAAATGGTTACCAGTGATGCGCAACTATGTGCCAAAGAATGTCTTTAATGATTACACTCAATAATATGTGTAAAACAACTGTTCCTTTTGCACCAGTAGTTTCTTTCTCCTATGTGCATGGTTTAAGTCCGCCATGAATGGAAACTATGATGGCTTGTTTAAAAGTGTTATCTGCATTACCGTGTTTATTTTGAATAAGGAATGTGAACGGTTCCTTTACAACTACTAGCGTCCTTCCCTCCCCTAATTCTTGATCGAGATGTCCCCTTTTGGTGTTTGTAATATAGATTTCATATCTGACAATTCTATGAAGGATATGATTTTTCAACAACTAATTTTTGATTCCTTCTTAACATAAGTCAGAAAGGTTATCCTTGAAAAAACAAATATGTACCTGGGGTAATATTTGTGTGTGTGTGTACATATACATACACTATACAGATATAAAAGGATTTGAGTAGTACCATGCAATCCTATCAAACTGCACTCCGTTGAAAATTTGACATGTCTACAATCTCTATCTTTTAGTGTAGAATGAAAAATGTAAATCATTTTGACACTCTTTTGGAGTTTACAGACTCCATGTATCATTGATAGGAGCTTAAGTCCTCTATCTTGTACAGACAAACACTTTCTTGATGAAGTTTTTTGTTAATTATTTACTTAATTGTCAATTGAAATTGCTGTAAGTATCAGAAAATTGGGAACCAATTTCTTAAAATATGTAAATCAGAAACACTGGAATCTTAGAACTTATAGGACTTCTTTTATGAGGATGTCTATATATAGTATCCTTAGCTGAGGTTTAACATCGGTAGAAAGCTAGCACCCGTATTGGAGTTTTTAGTCCTTGAACAACGGTACTGAGTTAATTTCACCTATTCATGATGTTCAATTTGCAAGGGTAGAACTATTTGATGGAAAAGGAGGATTAGTTGAAGGTTGTATACAGAGCGTTGATCAGACAGGATTGGACATTGTGGCTCTCGAGAATCCAAAGTCAGTATCTCCTCATAGCACGCAGTGGCGTATCTATGCTGCATTTGGTGAGATTTTATGAGCATTGTTGGTAGTGTTATGTATTGTTCATTTTTCTATCTTGCGTGATGTGTGCTAAATTCCTGCAATGTAGGTACTCTGAAGGGAGGCCGAGCCGATTGGCTTGTGGAGAAATGTACGGTATGTCTGCTCATGTGGGTATTGTATCTCTCCTGAAGCTTTCAGTAACGTGTTTGTTCACTCTCCCGTCCGATGGTCTCAGGAGTTAGGAGCCTGCAGTGTGACCCCCTTATTGACGGAACGGTCTCCTTCCATATCAGAAAATCGCGTGGACAGATTACAACGTGTCAGTTTTGCTGCAGCTAAACAATGTAAGCTTTTCAAGTACGATGTAAAATGTATTTGTGTACTAATTTTTCTTTATGGGTTCTTATACTATGTTTTACACATTAACTTTTTGTTTTAGGCCAACGGCTGCATGAAATGGTTCTAAATCCTCCTGCAAAAATTGGTGCACTTTTACCTCTTGTAAGTTGATTATTCCAATTGCTTCCCACAAAGTAAATTTTTTTACGCTTCGTGTAAAGCACATAGGAGGCATTCTAGAACTATTTCTCATCTTTGTCTCTGCAACACTTCATTGTTCTTGGTTTTGTGGTGCCACCGATGCTCTAGGTCAAAAATTCAAAGCTTGCATTTATTGCTGTGGCAGAAGCTAAACCAGTATTTAGTGCTTTAAGTTCCATTAAGAAAGAATCAGCTGGACTGATGATAATTGGACCAGAAGGAGGTTAGTATCTTTCTGCAGCTTTTCCTTCTCTTCCTATCTATTCCCAAGTATTGTGCCTTTACACTGATGTATTATAGTTGGTCATATGTCAAGATTTTATCATCTGAAGAGTTCAATTATCCAGGATCTGTAGTGACAAGTGTTAGGAGTTCTACATAGTTAAATCAATTCATACATACCAAAACATTCTTAAAGAGTAAAAGTAGTCATCTTCCAGTAATTCACAGACTAAAGTAGGCTCTGTTTTAATGTGAAGCTCTAGTTTTTGGACAATTTATGTTTCAAAGCTCATTTGGCCTTAAACTTCTAAAAGTGGCTATTTTAGACTTTTAGTGCATTGCTGTTTTTATTTTGGAACAAGCAGAAGACTCTTTGTTTCTTTGTAAATCTTAAAAGAGGGAACGGAAAAAAATTAGTAAAAAGAGAAGATGAAGAAAGACAATAACTGAAAAGAAAAAAAAGAAGAAAATGGGCACTATCCTGGTGAACTACACGTATGAAAAAAAAGGATGCAGAGCCAAAATAAAATAAAAGATTTGAGGATACTAGACAATCATGCGTACAACATTCAGATATACAGTTAATTTTATAATTATTCATTCAGATATTCAGATATGCTGCGCATGTGATTATTGTGAAATGTTTGATGCTCCATTACAGACTTAACAGAAAAGGAGTTAAACATGATCCTGGAGGCTGGGGCAACTGCTGTTGGGCTTGGACCGCATCGTCTACGAGTTGAAACTGCTACAGTAGCTCTGTTGTCAGCTTTAATGTTGTGGGGTGACAACCAGGAAACATCAAAGGTCTAGCAACACTAGCAGGCAAGTGATGTTTTTGCTGCTTTGGAACCTTTGTAGTGATCCTTTCAAATTCAGTTAGATGGCCTTGTTTGGAAGGGCAGCATGCTAACTATACTGATTTTTTCTCATCTCTGCTACAGGAAAAGACTAAAATGTGTTACAGGATTTCTGTTTTGGTTACTGAGATTAAGTTTCCTGGCCCCCACTTTTGATAAACCATTGATCACTAGCTCAAGAGGCTGAATTGTAATAACAGAGGTCCATGCTCTCGCCGATTTATACACTTATTTAGATGACAAATAAATAATTAGTTATGTTTTAGGTTGTGCTCATATGCTGAGGGCTCCCAAGAAAGCTGCAATTTAGCATTATCAAAGAATTCATAAGCGAAGGCGAAAGAAGAAAGGACAATGATCAATTATTTGCTTATTTGTGTCTGGCCTCACCCTCGCCCCATTTTGGGAAGCCCAGTGTGTTATCCTTGATACAACGTTTCTGAGCTTGTCCAGCTTTACTTGTCTTTGTAATCCCAAGTAAAATCTGGTGGTATTGAATCCCGCAAATGATTTTGTTAACTTTTGGCCAATTGTTAAAGTTTCGAATTTCTACCTCAGTGGTAAGTGATGGCGTTGAAGTCCTTTTTTAAGTTTGCGTTTGTGCTTACTTTTCTGCAAGTTATGTATAAACTTGTCTTCAATACGGAGAAAGTATAATTTACCTGCTCTTTTAGCCTTGGAATCCAATTATTATCCTTTTCCTTTTTGGTTTTATACATATTTTTGTATCTGATGTCAATGTATATTTGCTACAACTCCGACTCTTTTTCTGTTTGAACAGGAGAAGTCAGAAGCTTGATATTAGACTTAGTATGTGCACTTTGCAGTGATAATTTTGTAAGATGTCTGTATTTCTATCTATGTTTTATATTGGGTTTTTTGGTTTTGGGTCGCTCTATGTGGGCTGACCCAACCCATGTAAAAGAGATAAGGGAGTTAGTTATCTATAAAGAGTTAATGCACAATAAAAGGGGAGAAAAAATATGAAAAAATGGGAAGTTGGCTTTTCAGAAGAAAACCGTATCTTTTCTTCTTTAAAAGAAAAAGTATAAAGAAAAAGTTTGCATACGCTTTCAAAATACAACTTCAAGAGACAGAAAAACTTCCTCTTGAATTCTCCCATAAACACATACAAAATCTAGGATATTTAGTTCGTGAATAAAAGTTTGTTTCCAAAAGATTACGACTTAGGGCTATTATTTTGGTGGTGAGTTCAACAATTCTTCCGTTGTGTTGTTGATAGGTACGCTAATGTTGTTCTTAGCTTGTGATTTATTCTAATAATGGTATTAGAACCTACGTTGTTTACTCCTAATTGTTGCAAATGGCCAGTTCCCTTTTTTGGTCCAAACTTCTCGTAATCAGTAAATTCTTTTGTGATTAGTTATTTTGGCTTCTTTGATCTCTAGTGAACAATTGATTTCTTTTGAAAAATAACGCATAAAGAGGGCACATTGTAACTTTTGTCCACGAACAGATTCTTTGAAGCCAATCAAATATGTGATATGTATCGTCTATAATTGGCTTGACAGAAAATATAGAAGAGAATTTCCAAATTCATTCAAGTGAAATTGATAATTAGAAATAGTATTAAAGCCTTTTATTTTGGAATTTTGAAGTCTTATTCTTATCGACATGTGACTATGTTACTCTTTCTGTGGCTCAAGACTGAAGTGGAGTCTTTGTTATGCATACTGGAAGCAATAACTAGTTGTGGGTAAATTTTAGAGAAATTTTCAGAAACCACTATTATTTAGTGGCTATTAACTTCCTATAGCTATCATATACATAATTACTTCCTATAGCTACTATTCAGTTGTTACGGTAGTGTATCGGTGTATTCGTGCTGCTTTATTCATGAATACAGCAGAAAAAAACGCCTAAAATCAGGGCAGCCCAGTTGTACGCGCATGCATTCACATGTATTCGCTCTGATGTATTCATGTATATCAATACAACAGTAAAAAAGCGTCTAAAATCAGGGCAGTCCAGCTGTATGCACATGTATTCACATGTATTCGCGTCATGTATTCATGAATACAGTAACAACAATCACCTTAAGATTATGTATGTCCAGCTATCTAAGAGAGAGGAAAAACATAAATAACGTATTTCATGCATCAATGATAGTATATACCATAAATGCTTATTTTGCTATAAAATATAAAAGGTAGCTATAGAAAATAATATTTTAAAATAATTTTGATTTATAATAAATAGGGTGTATACATTTACTATAAGAGGTAAAATTCCCTAAATTTTATGGCCCTTTAATGTATTTCCTTATATGATAAAAGAAACAAAACAAAGGTATTGTGATCTTTGTTGGCCTGTATTATATGTATTATGTATTCTGGATACAATATAAAAGCAAAACAAGGAATTTGGTGTTAAGTTCTTTAAAATTAATATTTTAATTGCAAAGCCATTAACTGTTAATAGATCTAATTGTCTTGACAAATTGTTGTCATGAAGGAATAGTGCACCTTTTAGCGTATATGTGCAAGAGTTAGTAATCGATTGGTACATGGATGTCCTAGCAAACATGTAAAATGTTATTATTATATGTTTTAATTTAAAGAAATTTAAATTATATTGTTTATCTCTCCAATTACATATATTATTTATTATTTTATTTGGTAATAGATTGAGACTTGAAATAAAATACACAATAAGAAATAATTTTAATATTAATTAAAATATTTCGATATAGATGATGAATGGAAACGTAGTGACCTTTCCATTCTATACTAAATGTAGAATTAATATTATAATTAATTTTCTTGAGTGTGTAATCACATGCATAAATTGACTACAGTATGTATTCATGAGTTAAACTTATAATATTGTCTCTAATAACAGACATGGCATCGAAAAGTATTATTGCTGACTTGAACAAGGGTGACAAACCGAATGATGAAAACTACGACATCTGGAGTCGTATGACGTAGTATGTACTCGAAGAGTAAGATACTCTTGAAAGTATTAACCATGTTATGAGTCACCCAGAGGAGGGTAACACTGCCCAACACAGGAGGGATCTGGAAACTTACAATATTTGGAAAATGAGAGATTCCACTGCACGTGAAATTATTGTAAGTTCAGTTGATGATGATCTCATCCACGAATGTGAGCAATATCCTACTGCTCAAGCCATGTGAGCACATTTAAGAGAGGCATGTGGGGGTAAAACTGTAATTCGCCTTCGACAGCTGACAATCAATTTTGACACATTTCATTATCACAGTGTCAAGAAACATCTAAGGGTGATGTCAAATATGATTGCTCAACTCAAAAGTGTTGGCCATGTTCTCTCTGATGTGCAGTAGGTTCATGCAGTGATTCGGTCTCTTCCCAATAATTGGGAACATTTGAAGGTTAACTTGACCAACAATGATAACATCAAAACTTTTGCTAAAGTTGCACGTCATGTAGAGCTTGAAGATGAGCGGCTTGGTGCTTCCAAAGTTGTACCTGGTGCCTTTGTGGCTGAATCAAGTGGTAAAAAGAGATCAAGCTTCAAGCGCAAGAGAAACTGAAAAATGACGGAAAGGGTAAGGAAACCGGAGATGGATCCTCCAAGAAAATAAACAAGCCAAATTTCAAGAAAGGAGAACGGTTCTACAAGAAGAAAGACAACAGTAAGATGAAGTGCTACAATTGCCAAGTTCTAGGGAATTTTGCTCGTGAGTCTACTGAGCCGAAAAAGGTAGCATTTCAAAACACCATATCTTAGTGTTATATATGTTTCTAGCACTATTTTACTAACTGAAGCTTATCCTCTGTGAATTGTAGACTCAGGGGCCACCGACCATGTGATCCATGATAGAAAAGTGTTTACAGAGTTTCATCGAGTTCCACCTGGATCAAAGCATTTATATGTGAGAAATAATGCAAAGCTTGGAGTCAAAGGGATAGGCACTTGCAGAATGGACATGCGTGGTGCCTAATCTTTGATGTAGCATGACGTCCTATATGTTCCAGAGATTCGACAAAACTTATTTTCCGTGTCTGTTCTTCTAGATTTAGATTTCAATTTGAACTTTAGTCGCAATGGTCTTAGAATTACTCTAGACAATGTTCTTTATCGTTTTAGACATCGTTATAATTATTTTATTGTGTTAGATTGTAATCCTTCTACGTATAACTATTATGCTGACCGTTGTGTTATGGCATGTTATTCTAGTAATAATGGTATTGATGTTATTACATGGCATGCAAGATTAGGTCACATAGGGCAAGATTGAATGAATTGATTGGCAAAGGAAGGAAATTTAGGTACTTTCTCTAAAATTGAAATGCCAACTTGTGAAAACTGTCTTACCGGAAGGATTACACATAAACCTTTAAAAAGGCTAAGAGAGCTGATTTTCCATTGCAATTAATCCATTCTGATATATTTGATCCAATGAATGTGAGGGGCTAGATCTGGTGCTTTATATTTCATTACGTTTATTGACGATTTCAGGCACTTTGGTTATGTCTATTTGATTTCTCATAAATCTGAAGCACTAGAATGCTTTAAGAAATATTTAAATGAAGTTGAGAATCAATTAGATAAAAGGGTTAATATCTTAAGAACCGATAGAGGGCGTGAATATCTATCAAAATAATTTGAAGAACTGTGTAACGAAAAAGGAATCACCAGATAACTAACTATTCCTTACACACCTCAGCAAAATGGTGTAGCAGAAAGGGGGAATAGAAAACTATTGGACATGATAAGGTCTATGATGGCGCATGCAAATTTACCTATTTCTTTTTGGGGATATGCGTTATTGACTGAAGCCTACATATTGAATAAAGTACCTTTTAAATCAGTTTCTTTCACTCCCTATGAGCTTTGGACTGGTCATAAACCAAACATAAATGATTTACGACCTTGGGGTTGTGCTGCATATGTAAAATATTCTTTCAGCAAATTTGGTAAATTAGGTCCACAAGGCAAGAAATATATCTTTATAAGATCTTTAGAATACACCAAAGGGTATGTGTTCATTGGTGAATCATAGGTTGGAAGTGTTACTGAGATTGAATCACGAGATGTCATAATTCTGGAAAATGATTTTCCAAATGGCGAGGTAAAAATTGGAGAGCCTCTTTATGAAATGTTAAACTAAGCTAGTCAATAAGTGTCTTCTGACATGATTGATAATCAAATTGATTAGGATCTTGTTCTTGATCCGGGTGGGAGTGAGAACAATCAATCCCAAAATCCCTCTAAGGAATCTGAATTTCAACTACGAAAGAGTACCAGGAAATATATACCCAAATGTACTTATGAGCTTGAAGATTACGTTTTCTTGGTATCTCCCACAGAAATGGATGAGCCAAAGTCTGTGGCTGAGGCTATATCAAGCCCCGGAAAAGTTGGGTGGATGAAAGCAATGAAAGAAGAAATAGAGTCCATGAAAACCAACAAAGCCTGGGATCTAGTTAACCTTACGCCTGAGCGTAGAGCTATTGGGAACAAATGGGTTCTCAAAGTTAAACGCAAAGCGGATGGGTCAATAGAAAGATACAAGTCACGATTGGTAGCAAAAGACTTTACTCAAAGGGCTGGAATAGATTATGAGGAAACATTTTTACTAGTTATAAAGTTTACCTCAATTCGCTTACTTTTGGCCATTGTTGCACGTTTGGATTTGGAATTACATCAAATGGATGTGAAGTCAACTTTCTCAATATAGAACTAAACGAAGAAATCTACATGGAACAACCTGTAGGCTTCATCATTAACGACCAAGAAAAGAAGGTCTGTAAATTGAAAAAATCTATTTATGGCCTGAAGCAATCTTCAAGGCAATGGTATTTGAGATTTCACAAGGAGGTGATCTCGTATAATTTCACCATGATCAATGTGATAATTGCATTTATATGAGAAGTCCAATAGGATGTTTGTAATTCTTTCTCTTTATGTGGACGATATTTTATTGGCCGAAAATTTGGAGTATTTGAAAACCATCAAGTCATGGCTTTCAAATTTATTTGACATGAAAGATATGGGTGAGGCATACTATCCTTGGAGTTAATATCCAAAGAGACCGTTCCAAAAAGTTATTGAGTCTATCTCAAGAAACTTATATAATGAAAATTTTGGAGTGTTTTCGTATGAATAGTTGCAAATCCATGGATATTCCTATAGCAAGATGTGAAACTTTAAGCCTTGAAATGTGTTCCAAGAATAAAAATGAAAAGGAAGACATGTCTCAAGTTCCATATTCAAGTGATGTTGGGAACTTGATGTACGCTATGATGTGTACTCGCCCACACATTTGTTATGTCGTAGGTCTGGTTAGCAGGTAACAATCCAATCCTGAAAGAGATCATTGGAAAGCTACAAAGAGAATTTTCAGATACCTGAAGGAAACTGCAAATTATTCACTATGTTATAGTGGAAATGATTTATACTTGAGAGGATATACAAATGTTGATTGGGCTGGTGACCGGAATGATAGAAAATCAACATCCGGTTATGTTTTCTTACTTAATGGTGGTGTTATTTCATGAAAAAGTAAGAAACAAACTTGTACAACCCTTTCGACGCCGGAAGCTGAGTTCGTGGCTTGTGCGTATGCAGTACAAGAAGTTGTTTGGTTGAAGAGATTCTTTGAGCATTTAGATATTACAAAGAACTCTCAGGGTCCCCTGACTCTATATTGTGATAGTCAAGCGACTATTGCACACACAAAAAATCCTATGTATCATAGCAGGACCAAATACATTGACATCAAGTATAACTTTATGAGAGACATGGTAGCAAGTGGAGCGATAAATTTACAGTATATTCCTACGCGAAGCATGATAGCTGATCTTTTTACAAAAGAGATATCTAGAGACCTATTTGAGAAACATGTTATGGTTCTAGGTTTGCGAAGGATATGATCATATTTATGTATTGTAAAATGACTTGATTATTATAATATGCTCATCCATATTTGACTCTTGAATTTATGCTTATATCTCGTATGCATGTGATGATGTTTTGTTGATAAACCGTGTCGAACAAGTCGCGAGATTGGCTCTCTTACACGAGCAATCGTCTCTTACGTTAAGAATCGTGAAGAAATGCGATCTTATAGAACCTTGGATAATGCGAGGTTATATTTACTTGTAAAGGTCGATCTTGACAACAAGTTAGACTTACAAATTTTAACATTCGATTATGACTTATTTTGTAAGCCCGATACGAGTTTCTCCAAAAAGTTGGATTTGAGAATTATTGAAGTGAGAAACTCGGGTTAGATATTTGGAGGTGTCTAGATCATCATTTGTACGCTGTTGAATGATTAAAAGAATAAGACACACGCACCAACATAAGGTGAGAATACCGTAACATATGTGTCGTACCACGTGTGCTTTCGACCGGTGGGATAATAGAAGAATGAATCCATGCTTCTTCATTGTGTGAGATCCTAAAGAAGTTACATTAACTTTTATTGGAATACCCTTTGATCTTTTACTGTTTCTTGAAGTGCCAATCGATGTTGCTACTTTAGCATGTCACTAATAGCCATGAGTGATCCGGCAATGTAGTGTATAGGAAAGCAGTTGATTTGGAATGGAAGGATTCGAGTAGAAAGGGAAGGCGACTAAAATTTAGTAATTTAACTTGTATTCATAGGTCGACTACTACACTTACCATGAGGGTATCAAATGTAACTATGGATACATTGTTAAAACATGAACTCGAGTTCACCTCTTTCGAGGATGAGGGATCGAATAACTAGCTACTGGAGTAGCGGGTGATGTGTGGGGTATAATGAGTAATAAGATCCGTGTGTTAGTAGTGAATCCTTTCCAAATGTGATCGAATTTCTACATAGAGCTTCAGAATAACCTTAATAGGTTTGAAATATATTATACCTCTTGATGTTCGTAGGTCGCACGAACTACTTGTCTGTATGAATTAAGTGTGTTGTTTATTCATGATACTGATTTGAGTCCAACCCATCATAAGCGAAGTGGGAGATAATGGTTTTTTGTTTTTGTTTTTGGGTCGCTCTATGTTGGCTGACCCAACTGATGTAAGAGAGATAAGGGAGTTATCTATAAAGAAGTTACTGCACAATAAAGGGGAGAAAAACTATGGAAAAGTGAGAAGTTGGCTTTTCAGAAGAAAACCGTATCTTTTCTTCTTTAAAAGGAAAAGTCTGCATACGCTTTCAAATACAACTTCAAGAGACAGAAAAACTTCCTCTTGAATTCTCCCATAAACACATACAAAATCTCGGATATTTAGTTCGTCGATAAAACTATGTCTCCAAGAGATTCAGAGTACGATTTGGGACTATTATTTTGGTGGTGAGTTCAATAATTCTTCCATTGCGTTGTTGACATGTACGCTAATATTATTCTCGCCCGCGATTTATTCTAACACTTTAACAAACAAGGAGCTTCAAAATTCCTCTACAATATAGAATTGGTAAATTTGCATCTTCATCATAGACAGACATTTTAAAGAATTTCCATCTAAAAGAAGCTCTTTTGATGGGGAGATGTACCATGAAGCTGCATTTAATCAATCATATCAATGAGCATCACCTCCTTTGTCTTCCTTGTGAGTGTTTTCCAGAATGATGACGAATTGGTATTCACTTCAGTGGGATTACAACATTGGATTTTCACTGATGTAGAAAGCGTTCAAAAGATTAACTGGTTTCTCTAATGAGTTTTGACTCATTTTTGAAACTAGGTGAGAAAAGTTGCAGTTTGAATTTCTACAAGTGTTAGAGGAAGCTGATGACTGGATTACACTGAAGATTTTGTTTTAAATTTTTTTGAATAAGTACTTACTATGTAATTTCGACATCTTTTTTTAATAAAAAAGTAACGAAAATTACATAATAAGTAGTACTTGTTAAGTCAACTTATTATGTAATTTTTTATATCTATGTAATGTCTGGTGAGAAGCGGTTGAGGAATATCTTTCTTTGATGTATCTGGGGCAGGCACTATCTCATAAAGTCATAAGTGAGCTGCTTCTGTCAACTATTCTTGTCTAAAAAAAGAAAAACTTCAAGAGGAAGAGGAAGCTTCAGCTAGTTTTTTGGCGATTATGAGATGGTAATATAATTGATCTTTTAAGACTTTGGTTCTTGTGTACGTTAGGTTCTATTTAAATCTTGTCTATGTTATAATATATAATTAATTCCGCTGTGAGAATGACTATAACTAGGGGAGGTTTATTCTCCGTGTTTGATTTAATGAAGGGAACATGATAGTGGTTAAGTGTAAATAGAGTCATTAGTCAATTTTTCTCATAATGTAGAAAGGTCTCTATTTTATCATATGTATTCTTGTTGCTGAGTTTGCTTAAAAGTTATAACCGTTGAAGTAGATCTCTTGGTCTAGTATTCAATTCACTATTATTAAATCTGGAGTACGTTTGGTTGCGACTTGTTCAATTTTAAGTTTTATAAACTATGCCATAGATGTAATGTGTTTTGTGTGCCCGACTTGACTTCTGATTATGTAGTTGGTTTAGTAAATAAACATGTGATCATTTGTCTCATTTTATTATTTTGTTTCGTCTTGATTTTGTGTTTAGAGACATTCACTTGCATGAAATTTTAGAGTTGTCATTACTTAAAGTGAGCTCCAGTTTGATTGATTTATTTAGTGGAGAATTATTAATGTTTAGACAACTGAACATGTGAACTTTCATTGTTTGTTTGTCCATTGTTTGTGCGTGACAGGAATGGAATCAGTGTTTAGTGGATCATGGTTTGTTAAGCCACTTGCTTCAAAGTAATTTACCATTAATGAAATTTGTTGCTACATTTATATAATTTTATTTCTCACATGACTCATAGATGATTAGCCTTGATTCTTTGCAAATTAGTGTGGGACTAAAGTTGACCAAGTTGCTGCACATAGGGGTGTACAAAGCAAACCGAAAAATCACACCAACCCGATAATTCAAGTCAAACCGAGAAAAAAAAATTCGACCCAAAATGGACCATATTGGCTCATCCAAAGCCAATAAAAGCTTTCACAACAATTGGATTAATATCCAGCAATTAAAGTCAAATATCAACAACAAAAATCTCAAATATCAAAATAACCACGGAAAAGTACCTTCGTTGACTTGTTGGGTTAACATTTGCCACTTAAAGTTGCTATTAAACTGAGATACTTTACTTTATTGCGAGTAATATTTTCCATGATTCAGTGTATAAAGAAGGAAAAGACGGGACTCTTGTCCTTTTAATTGGTCGTAATTGTGAATTGTAAGAATTTAAGTTTTATAGACTAACTATTGTAATTTTGATTGGTTTGAAAGGTTCTTCACCATCCTTTTCTAGTTATCAATCTACTTTCGATACTTACCTGAACGTTGGAAATACTAGCTGTTAATTTGGGTAACTTTTTGCACTGTTATCAGACAGGGGCGGATGTGCATGGGTGATAGAAGTGTCATTCAATACCGCTTCGCTAGAAAAAAGATTAAAATATTTATACTAATATTCTGTAAAAATAAAATAATATATAATAATGACATCATTTTTTGGCAAAGAATACTTCTTGATCCATTAATCAAGCTCATTTTTGGCTTGTAAAGATTGTAGGTTCAAGTGTGGATGTCATCTTTGAGCTCGCATAAATAATATTAAATAATACTTATTTATTTATTATTATTTATGTAAATATAACACTGCTTAAAAATAGTTTTGCCAATAGATAACTCAACTGCTAATTTTAGAATATAATAGTGGAGAAATTCAGTGATTTCAAACTTCATGATTATGATTGCTTATTTCGGCCGAGCTGGTTTTTTTTTTTTTTTTTTTTTTTTTAAGAAGTCAAATTTTCTTTGGCGGCAGAGAGAATAAGTAGAGTAGAAAAAGAAAAACGGAGTGGCAAAGAATAGTAATAATTGGAGAAAACAGGGGCTTTTATTTAGGAAAGGGGTGCCTAGTCAAGTCAAAATAACATGCATTATATTCTGGCACGCAAAACAGAAACGGCAAATTTCAACTGAGTACACCAATCTCATTCACAAAATCCATAAATACAAATACAGAGAGATTGGGATTGCTACTTTTGTAACTCATTCATATTCTTCCTAATTAGAGGTAACCCACTAAACTCCAGTTTACTCTTCTATTTCCTCATTTTTCTCCTCGATAATATCCAAGCTCTATTATTTTTCTCCGATATTAATGAAGGAAATGGCGATTCAATTGGAGAATTTGGTGGAATCGATAAAATCGAAGGTGAGGAAATTGAAGAAATCGAAGAAACCGTACATCAAAATGGACAAAAGCTCCAGTGTGAGAGTGGAGATCCGCAGCAGAAAGGCTCGTAAGCTCATCGACAAAACTCTCCAAGCTGCTGATAATCCTGGCAAGAGTAGCCTCTCTTAGTACTTGTCGAGTGAAATAAAAAGAAAATAAGACTCGCTTTGAAAAGAAAAGTTTCTTTGTTTCTTTAAGTTGTACATATAAAATAGATGAATGAGAAAAGTTGTAGAAACGTGGCCGCCGTTTCTGTGTTCCTTTGACGTCGATTTCCACTTTCCGATGGTGCATATCGGCGTTCGCATTGGGGAACCGTTTCGGTCTTTCTGAATCCCAATTTAATGAGAAAAAGGAATTAAATGTTGGGTTACTGTTCTTTTAGCGATTTCTTAACGTTAATCTGAGTATTTGGAGTGCTTTTATACTCTACTATTAAATTTGTACTAGTAGGAGTGTAACTCTGTTTGGGAATAAGAAATGGATCACAAAAACCCATCACTTATATCTTGAAATATATACATTTTACTTCATCATTCCTTCCTATCTTTTAATCTTGTAATTCGAGTACTTGAAAAGTTTGAATGTTTCACTGGTGTCACTCCTTGCGAGTATAATTTGAACCTTGATCTCTTGCGATATAGATTTTCATTTCATTTATCGTTGGATCATATTCTTGGATGTATTTGTATTATCGACTCATATATACATATAATATACATATCTTATGTGAAAAGAGAGAAAAGTGTTTATATATGTAATATAAGCAGCATAGTTATGTGATATGCTCGACTCTAAAAGATTTGTCTCTAGTGTTTACTGTCTCAAATGAAGTTCATTACTTAAAAAATTGAAGTTAGCTATGGACTTAATCCTATGTGTCGCTAATTTATCACTAAGAGCCAAGTTTATGGGAAGCTAGAAGTATTTTTTTTTCTGTTAAAAAAGTACTTTGTGAAAAATTTGAAATATTTTGCCAAAATAAAAAATATTTTTGAGCAGCTTCTAGCATAAACAATTTATCTGCTTTTGGAGAGAAACTATAAATTCTAACTTCTTCCCAAAAGTAACAGTAGAACCAAAAGTAACAGCAGGAAATTAATTAATTTAGGATAAAATATCCTTACAATAAATTTATATTTTTTAAGTTACCCCTCATTAATTTAACTTTTTCCTTTTTTTCCTTTATTTTGCTTTTTTATTATACCGTTATTATCTTTTTTATTTTCGTCATATTTTTATTCCCTTTCTCCTACCCCTTTTTAGAATTATTCTCTCTACTATAAATAAATTTCTTCATTTATATAATGATTTATAAGAGTATATTTTTAGTTTACATTGAATGATGTATTTTAATATATATATATATATATATATATATATATATATATATATATATATATATATATATATATATATATATATATATATATATATATATATATATTATCATGTACATAATAAGTCATACTATCAAATACTCCAATATTATTGCTTTGGAATAATTATATTTTATATTAATTGAATATTTTAATTTGTATTTTATTTTAGGTTTATCTGTAAATTGAATTCCTTTATAATAAATATTCAAATTAATTTTCTCTTTTAAATAATACTAATTGCAAAATGAACCTAAATTGTCCTTTTTCATAATTTGATACTTAAAAATACTTTTTAGAAAGCTTAATCAAACACAATTTGCTTCAAAAAGCACTACTTAAATGAATTGGCCAAACACAAATTGCTACTTTACAAAAACATTTTAGAAAAACAAGTTTTTGGCGGCTTGGTAAAACGGGCTCTAAGTAAAATTAGCAACAGATTCTGTTGTTTAGGTATAGAATTTGTTCATTTCTAATTCTTGATTTTTTTAGTAGTGATATTCTTTCTTGACAAAATGTATTGTTTTGGGGTTAGAGTAGTTAAGCATCATAACAAGCTTGTGATCTGTTCAGCAAATTGTAGGTCTTTGCATAACGTAAGCCACACGTGGAAGGTTATCTTCTCCTGTAAATAACTTTGAATGGATACACAAGATTGGTTTAAGTTCCGCAATTTGAGCAATTTTTATAATTGAATTGATGAAGGCATTTGTTTGTGCAAATTTTAAGTTATGTCTTTTGAAGTCGGTCTATAAAGGTAGAGGTCAAACTCTCTGTTTTCCAACCTTTTGATTTTGACGAAATTAAGCCATTTGAAGTCCAATTTTATATATCCACCAAGGGGCTTTCCACCCCAATTTAGTTCTCATAATTCAGTTACATGGGATAAAATTATCACCTTTTTGAATTAGATATATGTGAACTTGTTGCTCTCTCCGTTCCACAATAAGTGATCAATTTTTCTTGGGCACATCTGTTAAGGAAATACAAAATTTTAGACAAAAATAGTTAGTGTGATTAAACTACCCTTAATTAAATGTTGCAGTATAGTTAATGTGAGAAGTAAAAGACTTTTTAGGGATACATACATAAGGGTAATTTTGGAAAAACAAATTGAATTTTTTCTTGATTATATAAATTGATACTTATTTTGGACTAAAATAAAAAGATAAATTGGTCATTTATTATGTATCGGGGGAGTAATGTCTAGAATATATTAGAGAATAGATAATCAATTATAAATATCCTTCGCATCTGAACTTTGGCTAGTAAATCTTAAGCTTGATTTTCTTTTTTTCTGCTCTCCTATTGGAGCGATCCCTACAATAACAGATAAAGCCTTTTCTTCTTTTTTATTTATTTCTTTTTGTTTCTGAGACCCTTTTATGTGTTGATTATCTCATTGCTACGGGGTGAAGCATATGTTGACCTCCATCTTTTATCAAAATTGACTGCTACACGCATCTAGAAAAAACCTGCCCTTCTCAGACTTTAATAACGAAAATCTAAAAGTAAACAATGAGCCCGTTTGGATTAGCTGATTTGAAATAACTGATAAGCATTGAGTGCTGAAAATTACTTTTTAGTGCTGAAACTGATTTAATAAATAAGTAGTTACGTGTTTGGATACAAGTGCTGAAATTGATAATAAGCTGCAGTATTTGAAATAATATTTGAGACAGTGAGTATCGATGTAAGAGTTTTGTTCTAAAAAAGAATATTTTAAGGATAAAATAGTAAAAATTTTGGTCAAACTTAAAGTGTTTATAAGCTAAAAATTTATAAGTTGGGGGTGATCAGCTTATGACTTTTGGCTTATTATTGACTTATAATCACTTTTAACTTTACCAAATGCATAAATAAACCGAAAAATATTTATAAGTTAGTTTGACCAGCTTATAAGCTGAGCCAAACACACTCAATGAGATGAGTAGACAATGTCATAAATATTAAATTGGTAGGAGTATCCATCAACTACAAATTTCATTGCGGCATTAATTTCTGGATGATTCTAATTCTGACTTCTACGCTCGATTCCCAGTAACTCATTAATGTGCAAAGACTCAAGAATCCAAGAGAATCAATATGGTGCTTGATTTAATAGGGTGTTGATCGGGTCAACTGAATGGAGTTACTAGGTAGCTTTTATACTTAAGACTCCTCACTAGCCATGCACTTACTAACCATAAGAGGCGGGGCGAGGGGTCATCGGACCCCGTAAATTTCGGCCGAAATTAGGAGCGGGTCTACATAGAGGAGACGGGGTGGTACGTCACCCGGACGCTCGGGTAGAATTTCTTGTATATTCTGGTATTTCACGTAAACATGATTATTTTACAAAGAGTGGCACCCCGAATCACAAAGTGACCGTAGGTGCCATGGTAAGATAGCCGCTTTCCACATACAAGACCCGCGAGCGAAGCTATTGATGGGCAATGGAATTTTGCTTTTCCCTCTCGGCCTTAGTCGTTCCCTTTTTCCATTTGTAAATCTTTCTTCTCTTTTTCTTAAATTCTTGTCATTTTGTTCATCTTTGTCTTTCCTCTCATTGTACAACCCCATTTTTACTATATATTAAACATTTGCTTCCTTTTGCTTTTTCTAGATCTAAAATATTTTTTATTTAAATATAATTTTAATTATTTCTTCTGTTATCCATATACTGTTGTTTTCCCTTTGATTTTAAATAAAAGGACAAAACGTTTTTAGTTTAGTTATCATGTATCTTATAAAGTAAATCGAATTAATTCAAAACAAAATCGAATAAAAAATAGAAAATTTGCAAAATATACAGCCTAATTTAATCTCCTTGACTAGTGGTAAATTTTAATTAAATATAGTGGCACCCGTAGTCATCGAATCGTGGATCCGTCTCTGGCCGAAATCATGTATATATACATATATATACTTTGAAAATGGTTAAGTTAAAGCACGTGGTACCCTCAACACTAAAAACTTTAGAGAAACTAGTTGAGCAGCATAATGTGACCCAGCGCATAAAATTTTTGAGTCTGCCTCTGCTAACCATATCAAACTTGGAAGATGAATTACAAAGTTGACGTTCCATCCTTCTCAAGATTCCATGTCTCGGTTCTTGGCAAGTGTATTGGTCAACCTTCACATCAGGTCACTCCATTGGACTTGTTGAATCACTCTTCTTCCCAGCTCCTGCACCCTCATAGCATATTACAGCCGGGGGCGGATTTAGGGGCGGAAGGGGTTTCATCCGAATCTCTTTCGCCGAAAAATTACACTACATATAAAACAAAATTCGATTTGTACCTTTATATTATATATTTTGAATCTCCTTGACATAGCTCAAAAGCATAACTTAGTGATCAAGGGTTCAAAACCTTTATAAGATTGCTGGTTCAATTTTTATTGGCCACCATCTTTTTTAGTGTTTTAACTTTTTATTTTTTTTGAAACACCATAACAGAAATCATGCTTCCGGTACTGATTATAATACCACGTTATCTCTAAATGGGGGCTTCAAGTTGACTGGTGGAGTGCACATTTCCCTGCTCTATCCTCTCCTACTAATATAGGTATCTGTTAGAATCGAAAACTCGGATAGTGCGGAATTTAGCCAAACAACGGTATAATGACAATAACAAAGACAATGAAAGTTGATAATAATGGCAATTAAAGAATATAAAGAAGACACAAATTTAACGTGGTTCGGTCAAGGTGGCCTACGTCCACAAGCGGAGAGGAGCAATTTCACTATACTAGCAAGAGTACAAAATTAGAGTAAATACTCTAATTAATTCCAAATACCCCAAAAGAATAACCTTACAAGATCACTCCAAAGAAAGGGTTCACACAAGTGTTTTCCAACACTCACTTTCTTACAAAATACTCTATAATGAAATAAAGGAGGAGAAAGAAAGACAAGAGTGAAAAGCTCTTGAATTGGTGTGTTTGCAAATGAGGAGAAACTCCTCTATTTATAGCAAGAAATTCTTGGCCTAATAATGGATATTATGTCATGGAAAATGTCATGATCCACAAATTTGTTATAATGGATATTATGTCATTGCAAATGTCATGAACCACAAATTTGTTATAATGGATATTATGTTATGGCAAATGTCATGAAAATTTGGCCATATTACAAATCTCCACCTTGGCCTAATTTCGGCTTATAGTAAATTTGCTCCACCTTCTTCGCAAAAATCCCAATGGGCAAAATCATTCTTCATAAATGCCAACCAAGTTCAGGCAAATCTTGAACTTGGATACTGGAAGAGGTTTTGTGAACATGTCAGCAGGATTGTCTCTAGTGTTGATCTTCTGAACAGAGACTTTTCTTTCAGCAATGGTTTCTCGGATGAAATGATACTTTATATCAATGTGCTTCGTCCTCTCATGATACATTTGATCTTTAGTCAAGTGAATAGCACTTTGACTATCACAGAAAATGATAATACCACCTTGGTGTAAACTGAGTTCCGCAAATAGACTCTTCAACCATAAAGCTTCTTTGATCGCCTCGGTCACTGCCATATATTCTGCTTCGGTAGTAGATAAAGCTACTACATGTTGTAATGTAGCTTTCTAACTAATAGCGCAACCACCGATGCAAAATACATAGCGTGTCAGGGATCTTCTTTTGTCACGATCACTTGCATAATCTGAGTCTACAAAACCAACCAAAGTGTTAGTATTTCTCCCAAACTCCAAACATGTATTTGAAGTACCTCGCAAGTATCTGAGAATCCATTTCACAGCATGCCAATGTGCTTTACCAGGGCAAGCCATATACCGGCTTACTAAGCTCACTGCTTGTGAAAATGTCTGGACGTGTACAAACCATTATATATATAATACTACCGACTGCACTGGAATAAGGAACATGTGCCATGTACCTCTCTTCTTCCTCTGACTGCGGGGACCGAGCAGCTGATAACTTAAAATGAGCAGCAAGAGGGGTACTAAGTGGTTTAGCATCTTTCATGCCAAACCTCTCCAAGACTTTCTCCAAGTACTTCTTTTGGGTCAGAAATAACCTGTTGGCTTTTCGATCTCTTTTGATCTCCGTGCCAAGGATTTTCTTAGCTGCTCCCAAATCTTTCATCTCAAATTCACTTTTCAGCTGACTTTTCAAATTGTGAATTTTTGTTAAATCCTTAGCAGCAATGAGCATGTCATCAACATATAATAATAGGTACACAAATGAACCATCAGTTAACTTCTGAAAGTAAACACAACTATCATACATGCTCCTAGAATAACCTTGACCCAACATAAAGGAATCAAACCTTTTATACCATTGTCTTGGAGACTGCTTTAATCCGTACAAGGATTTCTTCAACATGCAAACATGATCTTCTTCTCCTTCAATTTCAAATCCTTCGGGTTGATGCATGTATATTTGTTCCTCAAGTTCGCCATGTAAGAAAGCTATCTTAACATCAAGTTATTCTAATTCCAAATCATACATGGCAATGAAGGCAAGCAAGACATGAATAGAGCTATGTTTAACAATATGTGAGAAAATATCATTAAAATCAACTCCTTGTACCTGATTATAGCCCTTTGCAACTAATCGTGCCTTATACCTCGCATCTTCAACCCCTGGAATGCCATCCTTTTTCTTGAAGATCCATTTGCAACCAACAATTCTTTTTCCTGATGGCGGTTTCACAATAGACCAAGTACCATTCTTGTGGAGAGACTCAATTTCTTCATTCATTGCAATCAGCCACTTGGCTGAGTCAGCACCAGAAACTGCTTCTGAATATTTTGATGGTTCTCCAATTTCTTCAGTTTCCTGTGCAACTGAAAAAGCAAATGCAACATAATCTCCAAACCTTAATGGTTGTTTACCTTCTCTTCTTGGTCTATGTTTGGCTATAGAATACTCCTCTTCTTCTGGTTCAACTTCAGGAGTCTCAACTTCAGGAATTTCAGCTTCTGTCTCAACTTCAGGAGTTTCAACTGTATTTTGCTCCAAAGTTGATGAGCTTGGCTCAGAAGGAATGCCAATCTCAATCTCCACCTGGTTCTGTGTACTCTTTCCTTTATTTGTATTACAAGAACTAGAAGACTCTTTTCTAGAATGTAACATAGAGGATTCATCAAATGTTACATCTCTGCTAATTATAAATTTTGGTGCCGTGGGATCAGGATACCATAGTCGGTATCCTTTCACCCCAGATGCATACCCAAGGAAAATATACTTTTTAGCCCTTGGCTCTAATTTTCTATCATTTACATGCATGTATGCAGGGCAACCAAATATCTTTAAATCAGAATAATTAGCAGGAGTACCTGACCACATTTCCTCTGGAGTCTTAAAGTTCAAAGGTGCAGAAGGAGCTCGGTTGACAATATAACAAGCTGTAGAGATAGCTTCTGCCCAAAAGGCATTTGTCAACCCAGCATTTGAAATCATGCAACGAGCCCTTTCCAAAAGAGTTCTATTCATCCTTTCTGCCACACCATTTTGCTGAGGTATCATTCTCACAGTACGATGTCGAGCAATTCCTTCATTCTTGCAAAATTCGTTGAATTCATCATTACAAAATTCTAAGCCATTATCTGTTCTAAGCCACTTAACCTGTTTTCCTGTTTGCTTCTCAATCAAAACTTTTCATTGTTTGAAATTTAAGAAAACATCACTTTTATTTTTCAGGAAATAAACCCAAACTTTCCTTGAATAATCATCAATGAAAGTTAACATATACCTGGCACCACCTTTTGATGGGGTACGTGAAGGACCCCAAAGATCTGAATGAATATAATCCAAAGTACCTTTTGTTCTATGAATCGCTGGAGATTTGAAGCTGACTCTTTTCTGCTTTCCGAACACACAATGTTCACAGAACTCCATATTTTTTGTACTTTGGCCACATAAGAGACCTCTTTTACTGAGGATGGAAAGACCTTTTTCACTCATATGCCCCAATCGCATATGCCACAATTTGGTGATGTCAGAATCTGATTTATCTGATATTGAAACTGCAGCAGCACCTGTAACAGTAGATCCCAAAAGAGTATACAACGTACCAGATCTGCGTGCTTTCATGATCACAAGAGCACCATGAGAAATTTTCAGAACTTCACCTTCACCTGTGTACTTGCACCCAAGAGATTCTAGAGTGCCCAAAGAGATGAGATTTTTCTTCAAGTCAGGAACATGTCTAACATCGGTGAGAGTTCTCACCACACCATCGTGCATTTTGATTTGGACTGTACCTTTTTCAATAACTTTGCAGGCAACATTGTTACCCATCAAGACAATTCCACCTCCAATAGATTCATATGTGGTAAATAAATCCCGACCGGGACACATATGATAAGAACAACCCGAATCTAAAATCCACTCATTGTTAGATTTGAAACTATTATTAGTTGCTAAAAAAATAGTTCCCTCAGTCTCATCAGCAGCTACACTTGCTTCAGCAGTGTCAATATTTTTGTGCTCATTTTTCTTTTCTGTATGCTTTTCTTTGTTTTTCAATTTAAAGCATTCAGAAATAATGTGACCTTTCTTATGACAATATTTGTACATGACATTTCTGTATCTGGATTTTGACCTTGATTTAGGTTTCTCACTATTTGAATCTTTCTTATTGTATCTACCTCTTATGAATAAGCCTTCCCCCTTGGTTTCCACTAGTTTTTCCAGTAATATCTCTATCTATTTGTTCTTTTGATTTCAAAATAGATTTGATATCTTTATAAGAGATATTATCCTTTCCATAAAGCATAGTATCTCTTATATGTTTAAACGATTGGGGTAAGGAAACAAGCAATAACACAGCTTGATCCTCATCTTTGATTTCAATATCTATGTTACTTAAATCCATAAGAAGAGAATCAAAAGTATCAAGATGAGTAAGTATAGAGGTAGCTTCAGCCATACGAAAAATGTAGAGTTTTTGCTTTAGGTAAAGTCTGTTTTCTACTGTTCTTTTCATATATAGAGTTTTAAGCTTTTCCCATATGCCTTTGGCTGAGCTTTCTGTTGCAACTTCACGCAAAACCTCATTTGAAAGATTTAAAATAATACCTGCTTTTGCCTTTTTGTCTATGACGGCAAACTCCTCGTCCGTCATTTTATCCGACATCTTCTCCTTTCCTTGCAGTGCCAAATCTAAGCCATCCTGAATTAGGATAGCTTCCATCTTTAATTGTCACATTCCGAAGTTTGCACTACGGTCAAATTTCTCAACATAAGACTTTGTTAGAGTCATTTTGGCTATGTAAACTAACCCGGTTAGATCTGGCTCTGATACCAATTTGTTAGAATCGAAAACTCGGGTAGTGCAAAATTTAACCAGACAACGGTATAATGACAATAACAAAGACAATGAAAGTTGATAATAATGGCAATTAAAGAATATAAAGAAGACACAAATTTAACGTGGTTCGGTCAAGGTGACCTACGTCCACAAGCGGAGATGAGCAATTTCACTATACCAACAAGAGTACAAAATTAGAGGAAATACTCTAATTAATCCCAAATATCCCTAAGAGAATAATCTCACAAGATCACTCCAAAGAAAGGGTTCACACAAGTGTTTTCCAACACTCACTCTCTTACAAAATACTCTATAATGAAATAAAGGAGGAGAAAGAAAGACAATAGTGAAAAGCTCTTGAATTGGTATGTTTGCAAATGAGGAGAAACTCCTCTATTTATAGCATGAAATTCTTGGCCTAATAATGGATATTATGTCATAGCAAATGTCATGATCCACAAATTTGTTATAATGGATATTATGTCATGACAAATGTCATGAACCACAAATTTGTTATAATGAATATTATGTCATGGCAAATGTCATGAAAATTTGGCCATATTACAGTATCATCGAACTTCAATCATAAAAACTCTAGAATTAAATAAATGACTTAATTTATTTTTTGTCTAATTTCAATTCCATCGACTCCTAAACCTTTGTCTCCTTCAATTCGATTCCTTTCAAGGCCCATGATTTTCTTGGTTTGTCAAGTAATTTGTGTTTGGTTCGCAATAACAGAATAGAGAGTGAATAGGAAAAAAAACGAATAGCAATTAATTTATTTATATACTATATTAAAAGCACGAAATCTTTATCGAAATGTCGTTCGTCTTTTTTACTTTTTAAAAATAAAGTTCACACTAGACAAAACTGTAATTTAAGTTATTTCCCTTACATTTAGGACTTTAAAGTCAACCAAATTTTTGGCTATAAATCTTTCTTTATTTGAACTGCGTACGAATTCTAAATATTTAAAAAATTTTAAAATCAACAAAAATTTTACTAATATTAATTCTTTTCTTATTTAAATTATTTTAAATAAGGTTTGATTTATACATTAGATACGAACTCCTCAATACTTTGTGGTAGGGATTTGAATGACTATCCTTTCACAAAATATTTAATATTTAGTGGCAAGTCTATTCATTCACAATTCAAAAAATGGTATATCTTATTAAAAGATATTCTTATCGAAAGAACATAAATAGCAACTACATAAAGCTCTAATCTATGGCCAAAGAAGGAAAACTGAATTTAAATTCAATCCATTATTCATCAAGATCTAATTATTGACTTGAATTTAGTTTCTTACGAAAATATGTTGGTGTAATTGTAATTTCTAACATTCGTATGTAGTAAATTTTATTTGATAGAAAAGTTGAAAAAAAAATACAATAAGTACATATTTGACTGCCTGTATGACTACAATCTGAAGTCACCAGGACAAATTACCTATTGATTTCACGTTCAGAAACCTCTTTTTCTTCTTTCAGTTTAAGACTTTCAATTATTTTTACACATGTATTGCTATTTCAATATTTCGTCCGTTCCTAAAGTTTCCATGGTTAGTTGATAATTGTTGGATAGGCTTTTGAAAGCTATTTAATTCTCTTTCAGATAGGTTTTACGGAAAAGTTCGATTTTCTTCTATTATATTTTTGTATTTGATATTTATTTATCTGATGAATATATTATTCATATGATTTTAGGACGAGATTAGGAGGAACAAATTCTTTTTGCCTTTTAAATTGTTTTTAATGTGCCATGTATTTCATAGTTCTTGTAAATTTTTTATTGGCATGATGACATAATCCTATTATTTTATGATCTAAGTTTTAATTATATTGATTTAAACTCCATGCTACTTAGTATTTTTTATGTTCGTTTGTAACTTTATTCACATATTTAATATTTACTAGTATTTAGATACTCGCTTTGCGCGTGTACCCTTATCATTGAATATACACTTCTATTACATAATAACATATATATTAATAACATATATTTGAGTTGTAAAATAAATATTAAAAAATATCAACGACCATTGGAAAATAAAAGTTAAAGAAAAAATTCAAGTCCCCAAAAATAATATAAACAAAGGAAGAAATCATACATCACAAAGCCCTAAAATGTTTTATCTAATTATTCAAGCCATCAAATGTTTTGTCTCATTATTCACATATTATCGATTCGCCGGTGAATTCCCTCCAATGTATTTGTAATACATATATTGATGATCAAATCTATTTAAAAAAATCACCAATGTTTCTGTTGAAAACACTATATCATCATTGTTAGAAATTTGACTCAATAATCCGCACTCGATATATGCAGAAAAGAAAAAAAAATAACATAAAAAATAAAATAAAAGAAGAGCATAAAATTAAGAATTTAGTTGAGAATCAGAATTTAATATAATGATTTAACGTGCAATAGAAGAACGGACGTTCCACAAGCAAGCAAAAAGATATAGAAGAATTGAAAACAAAACTCTCAAAAGTTTGAATAATTAAAATCTACAAGCAACACAATTTAATACCCATTCTGCTAAATAAAAAATAGATTACAGCGAATGAAATACACAGACAAATTTCTAGTTGTCAAATTACCCTTAGTTCACTCGTTGATATGCGCATACCAAACAAATGCAGTTCGACTACCATCTAAAAGGTGGGCCGCCAATCTTTAACCATAATAATAACATTGAACTAAAAGATATCATATTTGTCTCCGCCAGAATACACGTTGCATTACCTCGAAAAGTCTAATTTTGACGCTAAGGTGATACCAAGAAGGAACGAAAAAGAGCCATAGAGACCCTTGGTAGCAGTTTCTAGTCAATAGAAGTTGAAATAAATTGGACTAAATTCTCTTCGACACTCTAGGCCTGTTAAATTTTCTCCACCCCTAATTCATGTTTCTAGGACAAATACGTTATCTAGTACAACTCTTCAATCTAACGACTTTTTTGAGATGAGAATAAGTAGACGACTCAAAAGAAGGGAATAAAATGGGATTGCAATGGTGAGAATAACCCTATATTTTTTTAGATAACTAGATTCATTTTTCCTATTCAAAATCTCTATTTTTCCAGATTGTTTTCTAAATTTTTGCCCCCCTTGAAATTACAACAATTGAAAATATAATACAAGCTAAGGTTAGTGTATATGAAAATTATTACAAATATATCAATGCTAAATTGATAAGAAAAATAATACAAAATCAGGATGAAGCATATGTAATCAAACACATTGTTCTTAAGCATATATTTACTTGACGCAAGGTACACATGCAATGCATGTATACTAAGCTAGTTTCTCATAGTTGGAGGATGGATAATTTATTTGTAGTTATTTGGTACTATAAAAGAAAAGGAGATATGAATCACTACTTTTAATTGTAGCTATTCTTGCTTAATTTTGAGGTGATAAAACAAAATCACGGGTTAAAAGCAAAAATTTATTATAGTAAGTTGATTTTAAAGTGTTTGTTCAATTTATGAGTAAGTGACTCTTCTCCTTAATAATGAGTACTTAGGTTTACTTCTTAAAAGGGAAGTTTTAAGAGAGTTGAAGCTCATAAACAATATTTTGACTAGTAAAATTAGGATTGAACATACTCTTAATGATATTTTCCTAAAGTATAAGAAATAATATACAAAAATTAGAAAAGAGTTGATAATATATTGAGACACCTACCTTAATTGAGCTTGACGTGATCAAGGAAACAACGTAATATAATAGTACTACACGGAAAAACCTAATGCAACTAGGAAACGGAAGACTCTGAAACATCTATAAATATAGGAATTGGACTCTGGAAAAAATTCAATATGCACGACCAAAAGTTGAGTGTTGGCATATAAATTTTATTAGAATTAAATTTATTAAATAATTTGGACTATATTTAAATGTAAGATATATTAGGCCAAATAATATTATGTGCTAATATAATTGAATTAATTTTATAAGTCCAATACATATGGGTTAAATAAATAGGTCCAAATCTATTGGTAAAAATAGCACGGGCTAGCCAGTTTTCGGACTGGTCATTCAAAAATAGCCAGCGTTTGCAAAGTCATTACAAAATAGCCACTATTTTGTTGCAACACGAAAATTTCCAGCATAATATACTGGAGATCGGTGCACCTGTGTATGAACTTCCAGCATATTATGCTGGAACTCCAATACGCGAAAAGTTCCAGCATAATATATTGGAGATTGGAGCACCTGTGTATGAACTTCCAGCATATTATGCTGGACCGGTATATTATACTGGAACTCCAATATATTATGTTGGAAATCTAGTATACTTATGCTGGAACTATAGTATAATATACTAATATACTAGAGTTCCAATATACTTATCCTGGAACTCCAATATATTATACTGGAGTTCCACTATATTAAACTGAAATTTCAGTATATTATGCTAGAGTATTTTCCGGATTTTGAACAGTGTTTTCGTTCAGATTTATCTTTACATGAAAAGTGGCTAAATTTCGATTACTTTTGAAACTGTGGCTATTTTTGAATGACCGCTTGTAAATCTAGCTATTTGTGAAGCCCATTTAATCGGGCTAAAGTGGTGAGCCCACTTCATTAAACCCGAGATGTCATCTTTCTAGAGGCCCAGTTTGGTACCACATGTCATATGACGTGGCACGCCAAGTCAAGCAGAAGTGCCAATAGGATCATGCCACGTGTCAAAACGACAAGGCATGCCAAGTCACATTAAAAGGCTAATGAAATCGCGCCACGTGTGCAAGTGACATATTTTGACCAATCAAATGCGGCCTTGTCACACTTCGATTTGATTGGTCGGAAAGAGTTTGTTCTTATCATAACTCTTCCCCCCCACAACTATAAATAGGGGTCTTTCATAAATCAGAAAAGACACCAGAAGTTATAACAAGAAGCAAGAGAGAGCTCTGGATCAAATGCCATAAATTTCTGTACAAGTTCAAGCTTCAAGCAATCAAGTTCAAGTTCAAGAAATCAATTTCAAGCTCAAAACGAAGAGCAAATCAAAATTCAAGGAGTACGAGTTCAAATCAAAGTTCGTGTTAGTTGAATCCAAGATTAACATCCGTGGCAACAAATATAGATTCAATATCAAACTCAAGGGACCTTGAATTTATTTATTATTGGAAAGAAGAATCAGAGGATTTATAGAGATTGTACACTCAAATTATTTGAAATCAAATACTACGATTGTTGTAATATTTTCGGTCGCAAATTTATTGTCTATAAATTCTGGCACGCCCAGTGGGACAATCTCTACCTCTCATCTCAACTTTTCAATCACCAAAATTCAAGAACATCGAAATGGCTACAAAGAAAATCAACTCCAGTTTAACTTCCACCAAGGTTGCTAATTCCAGGTTCTACGCTGATGCGGAAAGCATCCTCGATATTACCTTTGGAAGCTTTGGACTAGTTATGAGGAGCAAAGCAAGCTCGTTAGTACAACAAGAACCCCAAGTGCCATCCGCATCGACCCCTGTTTTTAGATCTTTATTCTCAAAAGGAGCAAGATCTTCCACAAACGCACCTGAAGGAGGAAGCGATGTTGCTGAAATGATCAAGAAAACTCTTGCTCTGCTTGATCTCTCCGGATCCAAGAACTGTGCTGTGAATGAAGATGATGATGCTTCAAGTGATGGATCCTCCCCACTTACACCACATAGCCTAAGGCAATCGAGGATCAATCTATGTGACAATCTATACTACTCTCCATCTTCCACAACAATCATGCAAGCAATGGTGACGAACGCTTCATCCGCGGAGGAGCAACTAGCAAACTTGACGGAAGCAATCGCTAGCTTGACCAAATGTATGAAAAATCAAGATGCTAGAATTGACAAGCTAATAGACATGGTAGGAATCTTGATGGAAGAAGAATTTACCCATGCACCTGGCAAGCTCACAGAAGTTCAAGATATTTATCCTCCCCCACGACAAATTGCATCTGCCATGGCTATCCATGTCTCATCTGAAGGGATGATTCCAATCGATCACCTAAGGAGTTCATTGAAGGGACTATAAAAAATAAGTATGAAGTTAATTCCAAGTCTTCCCTTATATACGCAAAGTCATACACTGCAAGGACCGACATGCTGAAGATGCCTGCTAGCTATCAACCTCCAAAGTTCCAATAGTTTGATGGTAAAGGCAATCCGAAGCAACATATGGCGCACTTCGTTGAGACATGCAAAAACGCTGGGACTTATGGAGATTACCTCATCAAGCAGTTTGTCTGCTCGCTAAAAGAAAATGCTTTTGATTGGTATACAGACCTCGAGGCGAGATCTAATGATAGCTGGGATCAACTAGAGCAAGAGTTCCTCAGTCGTTTTTATAGCACAAGGTGCACTGTAAGCATGGTGGAACTTACAAACACTCGTCAACGGAAAAGATGGACCAGTTATCGACTTTATAAATCATTGGAGGAATGCAAGACTCAATTGCAAAGACATGCTTAGTGAAACTTCTGGCATCGAAATGTGTATTTAAGGCATGCATTGGAGCCTTCGCTATATCTTACAAGGCATAAAGCCCCAAATATTTGAAGAACTAGCAACCCGTACTCATGATATGGAACTAAGTATGGCCATAAGTGGAGACCAAGGGCTACATCTCTTTGAGCCTTACGACGAAGAAGAAGAACAAGAAGGTGAGGATGGGGGCAAGTTTTCATATGAGAATGAAACCGAAGAGTCTGTGCATGTTACTATGCTCTTTGACGTATGAGCCTAAACTGCATGTTACAATGCTCCTTAACACAGGAGCCTAAACTGCAAGTTATAATGCTTCTCAATGCACGAGCCTAAACTGCATGTTACAATGCTCCTTAACGCACGAGCCTAAACTACAAGTTATAATGCTCCTCAATGCACGAGCCTAAACTGCATGTTACAACGCTTCTTAAATAAAGAGCATAAATTTCATGTTACTCCTGGCCTGCAAAAGTATAAACTGTGTACGGACCAACAAAAATAAAAAAAAGTTTGCTAGGTTGAAAACCTCGAAAGAGGCGGCCTAGGCAAAAGTTTGAACATAAAAAAAAAACCACTAATTTTGAACTACGGTATGACTTGATCCTCTTCACCGAGGTACGTAGGCAGCTTAGAGTTTCATTCTAAGTTTAGTCACATAAGTTCAAAAGATACATATTGCCACAATCGTTGTCCAAATGAAGTATGATGGAAGTAATTCAATCAACCAACACTTGAAAATCGGTCTGAAATATCGTTCTTCTGTTGAACTTTGGATCTCATATAACTTATAGAGGTAAATCCTTCATGGTAAACTTATGTCTTCAATGGGACGATTATAGTCTTTTAGGAGCTACCAAGTATTTGCACTGAGTTCATGGATTCACTATGTCTTCATGTTCGCCAAATATTTAAATCCGCCGATCTTTAAGTTCGTTGCTCTTCAAGTTGAAATATTTGTGCCCTAAAAGTCTTCAAGTTAAAGTCCTCAAGTCCGTCGGTCTTCAAGTTGAAGTCCTCAAATTTGCCGGTCTTCAAGATGAATTGTTTAAGCCCTCCAAGTGTTCAAGTTGAAGTCTTCGAGTCTGCTAATTTTTCAAGTTGAAGTTTAAAAGTCCACCACTCTTCAGTTTGAAGTGTCAAACTCCGCTGAATCTTTAAGTCCATCAAATCTTCAAGTTTGTTGGTCTTCAAGTTGAAGTCTGCAAAGTCCGCCAAATCTTCAAAGTTCACAAAATGTTCAAGTCGATGTCGTCAAGTCCACCAAGATTCTGAGGTGAAGGTTTCTAGTCTTCCAATCTTAAGGTGGACATTAAATCCATTTGCACCTTAAGTTGGCCTCGTCGTGGTTTGTCCTTAAAATGAACTATAACTTTCCGATCTTAAGGTGGACATTTAAGTCCCTTTGTACCTTAAGTTGACCTCTTCGTGGGTTTGTCCTTAAAAGGAACTATAATTTTCAATATTAAGGTGGACGGTTAAGTCCCTTTGCACCTTAAGTTGGCCTCTTTATGGATTTGTCCTTCTATATGCTGCCACGGATTTGTCCTCCCATATGATATTGAGGATTTGTCCATCTATTTGTTATCATGGACTTGTACTTCGATATGCTGTATGAACCTTTGCGCCCTGAAATGGCCTTCAGTTTTTGGGCAGGGATGAATATCCATCCCTTTACACCATGAGAGTAATCTCTTCGATATTCGGGCCACTTTGACAGTAATCTCTCCGATAGTCGGGTCATCTTGAGAGTAATCTCTCTGATAGTCGGGTCACATTGTGAGTAATCTCTCCGATAGTCGGGCCACCTTGAGAGTAATCTCTCCGATAGTCGGGCCACCTTGAGAGTAATCTCTCCGATAGTCGGGCCGCATTGAGAGTAATCTCTCCGATAGTCGGTCACCTTGAGAGTAATCTCTCCGATATTCGGGCCACCTTGAGAGTAATCTCCCCGATATTTGAGTGTGGATGAGTACCCATCCCTTCACACACTATAATTGTCTTCTTCATGCATGGATCATCTTGTTAAACAAGAACATATCCTCCTCGTTGACCTAAAAAAAATGCAGGGAAAACAAATGGTACGTGTCAATGATTCACTTGAATAGGTTGTGGGCTACGATTGATGCCAATTGAAAGGAAGGCATGTCCCTATTTATAGAGCTCTAAAATTCGTTAACTGAAGGACTAATAGCGATGTGGGAGCCGAGATTATCACTGTCCAACTAGTATTCGTTATCCTAATTCAACTGAAAGGAAAAAAGGTAAGGCGGTGGAGTTTGTCTCTACTTACATACAAATTGGGAAATGGACGATGGTATTCTTGTTCTAGTAGACTAAGGAAAAGATGTCCAAGCAAAGGGAGACAAAGGGTGTTTTGGTATAATGGAAAATATTTTCCAAGAAAATAAGTAGTAATCTTATTCATTTTCTGGTGTTTGGTACGCAAATTAAGGAAAATAACTTCTCAAGAGTATTCATAAATAATTTAGATACAATAAACATGAAGTTATAAACTTTCGAATCAATAACCTTTCGAACCCATAAATTTCATAAACTTCCGAACCTCTAAATTTTCGAAAACGCAAAATTTCGAACCCGTAAATTTTATAATTTCTAAACCCGTAAACTTTCAAACACATAAACCTCCGAACTCATAACTTTGGAACTTGTAAAATTTCGAACCTGTAAACCGAAAGATTAACAAATTAGTATTTAAAATGTGTAAGTTGAAAAATATTTTGCAGGTGGGGTTGGGGTGAGTGGGTGGTGCAAGAAAACAAAAAAACGGAAAATTAAGAATACAAAAAAAATAAGTAAAATAAATTGTTTTTGAGGGGGTTTGCGGGAGGTGAGGTGGGTGGTGCAGAAAAACGAAAAAACAGAAAATTGAAAATACAAAAAAAAAGAGTAAAATTGGGGCAACTAAGTAAATTTTTAGATAAGTTGGGTTGAGATCCTTAGGGTGGGAATATTGAGAAGGAGTTTTAGAAAATGTTTTCCCTTATCTTGATAAAGAAAATATTTTCCTCCAATTCATAAGGAAAATATTTTCCAAAACATTTAAACCAACCAAACATGAGAAAATTGGACATACCAAACACATCCAAAGATGACATTTTGTTCAAATTTTTGGATCCGTGTGGCTTTATCCTAAATACCTCAACGAAAGAAAACTTTAAATTCCAATCTGTTGAAGTTGGTCAAAGTTAGATGCAAAGTTCTTTAAATGCACATTGTTCATTAACTGAATAGTGATCAAATTTGAGCATTTGGTTGCACAGCAACGTTTCATGGAGCGTCTTTGAGGGATACACGTAAAGAATTTCTTACTTCAAGATTAGTCATTGAAATTCAACAACAATTATTGAAGTATGGTGTATTTGTAGGCATATAAATTTTATTAGAATTAAATTTATTAAATAATTTGGACTATATTTAAATGCAAGGTATATTAGGTCAAATAAATATTATGGGCTAATATAATTGAATTAATTTTATAAGTCCAATACATACGGGTTAAATAAATAGGTCAAAATCTATTGGGCTAGCCCTTTTAATTGGGCTAAAGTGGTGAACTCACTTCATTAAGCCCAAGATGTCATCTTTCTAGAGGCCCAGTTTGGTGCCACGTGTCATATGACATGGCACACAAAGTCAAGCAGAAGAGCCAATAGGATCATGCCACGTGTCAAAATGACAAGGCATGCCAAGTCACATTAAAAGGCTAATGAAATCGCGCCACGTGTGCAAGTGATATATTCTAGCCAATCAAATGCGGCCTTGTCACACTTCGATTTGATTGGTCGGAAAAAGTTTGTTCTTATCATAACTCTTTCCTCCCATAACTATAAATAGGGATCTTCATAACCTAGAAAAAACACCAGACGTTATAACAAGAAGCAAGAGAGAGCTCATGGATCAAACGCCACAAATTTCTCTACAAGTTTCAAGCGTCAAGCAATCAAGTTCAAGTTCAAGAAATCAAGTTCAAGCTCAAGAACGAAGAATAAATCAAAATTCAAGGAGTACGAGTTCAAATCAAAGTTCGTGTTGGTTGAATCTAAGATTAACGTCTGTGGCAACAAATATAGATTCAAGATCAAGCTCAACGGACCTTGAATTTATTTATTATTGGAAAGAAGAATCAGAGAATTTATAGAGATTGTACACTCAAATTATTTAAAATTAAATACTACGATTATTACAATATTTTCAGTCTTGATTTTATTTTTTGGATGCAAATTTATTGTCTACATTGAGCAGAAAAAGATATATAGACATGAAGTACACATTTGAAGAAATTGATGTTAGCGATGAGGGGAGAAATTGCTTAGCTTGTTTTTGCTAAGCATTGTATAGTAGAAAATTGGAAAAGCAAAAGGAAACTCCTCCTTTTTTGCAGATAAATATGCTTTTCGCTAATCACATTTACTAAGCAATCATTTTTCAGGTGAAATAAATATTTTACATCATTTTCTGCTATTCTGCTTGTTCTTATGTGTATCCTGTAACCAGCCTCTTCTAAAATGTCACAGCTCGAATTGCACGTTTGAAAGCATATATCAAAACATAGTAAAATAAAAACCATTATTTTTTAAGGAATTGCATAAGGAACACAATCAAAATGAGTTTTATTGTATAATTATCTATTCTAAGGATCTCAAACAAGGATGTGAGTCAGACTCAGCAAGCAAGAGGAAAATATAGTAAGAAATTTGGGAGCATTATAACTGTGTACCCCACAAACCTTCTCCACTAACTACGGGAGTCAATGAATATATAAAAATCGATCCGACCGAATCGTATCGTATCGGATCAATTTGTAGATTTTTTTAAAGAAAACCGTAAGTTTTTATGTAAATCTATAACCGTGCCGATAATTAGGTTAGGTTTTAAATTTTATGAAAATAAACGGAAAAATACCAAACTGTACCGAATAAATTTACATGTGAAAAAAATATTTTATATATTTATTAAATATAATGAAGCATTAAATTTTTTCTCGGGTCTTGGAATTATGAAAACGGTTACAATCCAACAAGTAATTAAAAATCAAAATCCTAATTCTCATACCTAATATGCTACTTCTATTGAAACTAAATTATTTTCAGTATATTCACTAACAAGACACAAGATATTCTAGCGGTTATGAGAAGCAAACTACAATGATTGAATATGTTTTCTTTCATATGATTTAGATTTATCTTTTGAATATTTAATCTTCTATATAATTTAATCTTGAGTCATAACTTGGTTAATATCTGTCCACTCGTGCGATTTATATTTTTCCTATCTTTGCTTGATTTTTTTCTTTTATATTGCTGTAGAATAGTTGATGGATCTATACTCTGGCCATCTTTCATGTTTTTTTTAATTCATCATCCTTCAAACAGTAAAAATGTCTAGAGAGTTTTACTAAGTCCAATAAAAGTAGGTATGTTATTGCTTTTTATTTTTATTAGTGACTTTCACATATCACATAAAAAAGTACAAAAAATTAACCGAACTGTATCGATATCGAAGAAAAAGACGGTTTCGAAAAATCTAATTTTGGTTGTACATATCAAAAAATTAGTATGATAAATTTTTTATAAAATAATCTAACCGAATCATTGACACCCCTTGTACATTAGCTTTCCCTTTTTCTTCTCAAGTTCTGTTTTGATCTTTTTGTTGAATTTCTCCCTACAGGGAGCAGAATCAGGAGGCAACTTGTTGTTCTCATTAGTGACCGCATATTTCTTCTTGTTGCCTTCATTATTAGTCTTAACTTTCTCCATGTGAAATTAATAAGAACAATATCTTTTACTTGTTAGACAATTCATTTAATTCTGAAAAAATAAACTAACATCTAGTTGACAATGAATACAAAAAGAAGCAAAAACTCACATCCAAGAGAGAAGTCCCCCCCCCCCCCTCTCTAAAGGGCAAAAACTAAACCCATAAATAGCATTAACAAGAACCAAATTAAACCTAGAAGTAGAAAAATAAAAATGGCGTTAGAAAGCATTCTCTAATCGTAGCTTGCACAAATTCTAATACAAACACTAATGTTTATCTACTAACGTCCAAAAAAAAAAAGAAGCAAGAACAAAATTGAAAACAGTGTTAGAAAACACTCTACAACGTCCAAAAAAAAAAAAAAGAACTAAATGATGTTTAACAAGAACTAAATGAAATCGTCGAAGCTTGCACCAAATCTCTACAACGTCCAAAAAAAAAGAAACAAGAAATATTAAACCCAGTACTCAAATTGAAAAATGAAACTGAAGCTGCATGAAACTAGAGGAAAACATATTACGCACCTCTTGACGTTCAATTGGCAGAGTAAGTTAGATTGGTGTTGAGGTGGTTATTATCATCACGACCCAATTTCATATCGGGCCGTAATGGCGTCCATCACCGTTGCTAGACAATCCGACAACGAATAACTTAATAACATTTTCATTTTTAACTAATTTCCCATGTAGTGATTTTTCCTTAACTTAAAAGGTTTGGCAAGAGATGATTTAAATAAATATGTGAAACCAGTAGGAACGTTTATAACCATAAGGACAGAACCCCAAAAGCCATAAGTCTACTAATACATGCCAAGATCTAGTGTCACAAGTATATGTGCAACTTAGTAGATTATACAAAAGAATGTCTATCCTACTATCCGAAAAGGAATAGATAGAAACCAAAATAAAAGAGAGACTCCGGCATGCTGTTGAACGGCTCGGAAGGACATCTCACCGTAGAATCTCTAACCCAGATCAAGAATGCACGCCGGATGGATATCCTGATGCACCTGCCTCAGATCCTGCACAGTTAAGTGCAGAAGTATAGCGTGAGTACAGAAAATAATATGTACCCAGTAAGTATCCAGTCTAACCTCAAAGAAGTAGTGACGAGGGGTCGACTTGACACTTACTAAGGCTAATGATAATAAATCAAAATCATAAATAAGCATGGATTACAATAAATGTACTAAAACTCAACAACAAGAGATGATAAATATCTTTTTCACAGTTATTATTCCCAAGAGTTAACATGCGCAAATCATGCCGAGGTCGTACGACCCGAACCAATACAATCATATTTAAATGTGCACTGCCGAGGGTTGAACGGCGCGAACCATAGATGCATCTATTTAATCTGCCGAGGTGCTCGACCCACTCCACAATAAAAAATACTTAAAGAACACAAGTTTTTCAATAAGAGTCAAGTGTCCTATTCATAACCTCAAATGAGTGAAGACTTATCCTTTTGAAATTCTTGTACAATTTATGGGATTGTGATTTAAGCAGTCTAATTGATAAGTAAAGGTGCAATTATTTCAAGTATAACATGGTAGGGGTCCTAGACTATCCAGGCTTTAGCATAAATAGTAGCTACGCACGGACTATCGTCACCACGTACGCACGTAGTTCCCACAGATAGTCACATACACTTATTTAATTCACCTATGGGGTTAATTCCCTCTTACAAGGTTAGAAAGGAGACTTACCTCGTCCCAAAGCCTATATCCCGATTCAAGAATGTGCTCAAAACCTTAAATTCGGAGCCGAACAATCCAAAACTCAAAGTGCTAGGTGAAAGCCCCATTCCAAAAGCTCTAAAAATCGCCTAATTAAAGTGATTACCCAACCCTAAATGCAAGATTCTTAAAATTCACCCCCGGGCCCACGTGCCCGAATTCCGAAAATTTTTGAAGAAAGTTGTTACCCATAACCGTAGGAACATAAATATATAATTTTTACTAAGATCCATAACCAATTTCGTGGTCAAATATCATTTTTATCAAAAAAATCCATATTTTTATCTAAACCCTTGATTTTTACTAATTTTTATATATTAATCTACCCATAATCTATGTATTTAACTCATATTGTATAGAAATTACTTACCTCAAAGTGCTAGGTGAAAACCCCCTTCCAAAAGCTTCAAAAATTGCCCGGCAGATGAAGTGAAATGAAATAAATGGCCTAAGTCCCGCATTAAATGACCTGGGCCCAAGCCTCTGATGTCGCATTTGCGACACCAGGTTCGCAAATGCGACAAAACTCTCGCAAATGCGAAGCCTGGCTCCAGATGTTAAGGTTGCAAATGCGACGGAGGGGTCGCAAATGCGATCACTGCTGAGTTCGCAAA